>NC_080390.1:54435154-54780571 GCF_028751815.1 Salvia miltiorrhiza
ACTCAGGTTATATGTTATAAAACAAAAAAGAATATTGTTAACATAGGTTAAGCGTGAGGCTGCTCAGATAAAATGCTCATATATGATATGCAATATAACATTTTTTTTCTTTCTCTCTCTATATATATACATATATATCGATCAAGAGATAGAGGATCCAGTACAAATCTTTTATCTCTGATAAGTAAAATTCAATCTAAATTATTGATCATCAATCGTTACAGTTGAGTTTTACATATACTACAACAAAATGTTCTAATATATAGTGACATATTTTTTATTAAATAGGGAAAATCACAAAGTAACTAATTAGAATGGTGACATGTTATTATAGTTGAGTAGCTATTATGCGTGTCATAAAAATAAGACATGTCACTAAATTTAGTGACATTTGAATAAGAGAGAGACCTACATGTAACATAATAATTTTGTGATGAATGGCCCGAAATTTGTTACATTGATAAATATCGCAAAATTAGTTACAATATATTTTTAAATATAACAAAATTTACTTTTATGTGTGTAATTAAAGTATATAGATGCATGTATTGGTGTAGCTAAACTTTGTTACATTTACAGATAAAATAAATTTTGTGACACAACTCTTAACGTCACTAAAATTGTGTCTCTATTAGACAATTTTATTACAGTGTCACAAGAGAAAAAGTTTCTACTCAATCCAATTTCTACACAGAGAAATGATATTAGAGCATCCGTAGTGAAGGGCTCGGAGGTCGGTGCGCACCGAAGACTATTTTTAAGAGCCCACCTTATCTCTCTAGTAGGAATGCTCTAAGATTCAATTATAGGCAGGGGCGGAGCCAGGGGGGGCTAGAGCCCCCCCCCCAAATTTTTTTTTTTTTTTTTTTTTTTTTTTTTTTTATAATATGTCTAAAAATGTTGTTGTTATTATTATTATATTTGTATTTTAGTAAAAAAATGTCTAAAATGTATTAATTTTCCCCAAAATTTTTTTAGTAAATGTTGAACTATATTATCTATGAAAATGTTGTTATTATTATTATTATATTTGTATTTTAGTAAAAAATGTCTAAATGTATTGAATGCCCCCAAAAAAATTTTTAGTAAATGTTTTGAACTATATTATCTATGAAAATGTTGTTATTATTATTATTATTATTATATTTGTATTTTAGTAAAAAATATCTAAAATGTATTGAATGCCCCCCAAAAAAAATTTAGTAAATGTTTTGAACTATATTATAAATGAAAATGTTGTTATTATTATTATTATATTTGTATTTTAGTAAAAAATGTCTAAAATGTATTGAATGCTCCAAAAAAAAAATTTAGTAAATGTTTTGAACTATATTATCTATAAAAATGTTGTTATTATTATGATTATATTTGTATTTTAGTAAAAAATGTCTAAAATGTATTGAATGCCCCCAAAAAAAAAAATCGGGGGCTACCGCCCCCGAACCCCGTAACAGTTCAGCCCCCCCAAAAAAAATCCTGGCTCCGCCCCTGATTATAGGAGCTAATGCAATACGCAAATGTCTTGTCAATTGGATCGAGCGAGTGATGTTCGCTTAGTTTAAACTATCTACCGAATTCTAGAGTTTAATGGCCACTTTATCAACGATAAATTAAATTCGTTATTTATTGAAGTCTTACAGTATTTAAATAGAGTTGTAGACTGGTAGCAATTAATTTCACATGTTTAATGGGGATCACAATTGGCTCCACTTCAAACTTCAAAGTTGTGTATTTACATATATTATGTGTACACATACGATGTGCAATTACAATATGTAGAAATAGGGGATAATCAGATTAATATCATTAATTCTTATTCCATTAATTAGAAACTAATATAGACTATATATTTTGACTGATGAGTAATAGTAGTGTTTTTTATGCAACAAAATGGTTTTTAGGCATATAATAATGGTTTTACTATGATTATATATACTCCCTCCGTCCCACTAGAATTGGCACACTTGCCTTTTTTGTTTGTCCCACTAGAATTGGCATTTTCCTAAAATAGTATGTGGTCCCTACTTTCTCTACTCACATAAAATAAGTGGACCCTACCTACTTTACACTCTTAACCATTTATTCTTAATCTCCGTGCAAAAGTGCCAAGTCTAGTGGGACGGAGGGAGTATTTTTTATACAACAATATTTTTCATATTACAATATATAAAATGCGATATTATATAAAGGAAAAGAAAAAACCTAAGAAACCCCTGAAAGCACAAGAACGCAGACTAAGGGCCGAGCCTCGTTAAAACCTTTTTACGGAAAACCACAAGGGAAAAACCGTAAAAGGAAAAAGAGTACCCGTCTAACGACCAGCAACGAGGGAAAGAGAGCGGCAGGGTAAGTTTCCGGAACTCCGGCCTAACCATCGTCCCCAAACCAACCCGGCTCTCTTCCCACAAAAAGAAAAACAACAAACCAAACCGGGGCAAAGGGCCGGTGAGACGCCGTCGCCAAATTGCCCAAAAAACAACCAGACGAAGGGCAGCAACACGGCCGGTGAAACGCCGTCGCCGTGAGCAAACCACGAAACAAGACACCAAAACAAAAAAGCAACGAAGATCAGCAACAAAAAGACCGAGAATTAAAAGACCGAGAGTGTCAACGAAGGGGCGCGCTGGCAAGCCAAGCAGAGCCGCCCACCAACTGTTCGAGCAAGTGCTGGAACACCAACTCCTCACAGCCCGCACCCCGCCATCCACCGCGAACCCCCAGCAGTAGTTTAACCTCACCGCACCCCAGGTGTTCGTCCAAACAACAGCAAGACCAACCGTCAACTGCTCAAGCAAAGAACCGCACCGCTCGCCTCCACCAGCCAGCACCCCACCAGACAACTCAGCCCTCAAAGAAACCCCGCACCAGTAGCACATTAGATTCGTCTGATGTGGCTGTGCGAGGCCATGTCCCGGATTACAGCCGAATCAATAGCCTCGATGCTGTGCGCCCACCAACCCTCTTGACGCGAGCTGTGAGCCATGATATCCGCCACCGCGTTGCCCTCCCTGTAAATATGAGAGACACGAAGCTCGAAATTATTGAGTAAGGCAATCGTCGCTTTCCAACTAGACAGAAATCTCCAAGGCACCTCCATTGATTTCTTTCGAAGCAGCTCAATGACATACGTAGAGTCCGATTCCAACCAAAGTTTACGCCACCCGCGGCTCTCTGCAATGGCAATGGCTTTGATCACCGCCAACAGCTCCGCCTCCAGAGCAAAGCCCGAGCCCCCCTTCACATGAAAACAGCCACGAACCTCAGCTTGATGATCACGAAAAACTCCTCCGGCAAAAATCCTTCCCGGTGCCCCCAAAGCCGAGCCGTCCGTATTTACTTTCATCCAGTTCAAGTCCGGAGGCCACCAGTGAACATCGATGTACTCAGGAGGGGGAGCGGATCTCGACCTCATTCCAAGCTCACGTAAAGTGATGTAATCTTGCCAGTCATTCGCCATGTGCCCGAGTTTCAGGTTCGAGGAATCCACCTCCTTGTAAGTAATTTTGATGAACTTAAGAACCTTTGTTTCACTGAATGGCTTATCATCAAAGATCACACTATTACGGCTGGTCCAAATCATCCAGATCAAGTTGATAATACCAATCTTCCAAAGCCTCTGCAAGAGAGAACTGAACTTCAAGCCCCATGCCCTCACAAGAAAACTCGTAATATCTCTACAATCCAGGAGCTCAGGGTGACCGAACCAATTGAGGAAGGGAGCCCACACCTGTTTCGACTTCATGCACTCCCAAAAAATGTGAGAGATGTTCTCTGCCTCGCTGAAGCATAAACAGCAAACGTTTGGAGCCACAAGCCCCTGGCGAATTAAGCAGTCCATGGTTGGAAGACGACCATGGATGAGCCTCCAGCAGGTCAGCGACCGGCGGACCGGGATGGCCGCATCCCAGAGCCACGATCCCCACGAGACCTTGGGGTAACGGTGGCAAGTGTTGGCGAAGGCCAGAGCCGAGGTCACATCACCGCGAAGAGAGTGCTTCCAATACCGGGCGTCCGTGGAGTTATCTATAGGAATAAGAACAATATCACCCACAATATCAGGATAATTCTCAACAAAATTTTCAGAAAAATGCCAACAGTTGTCGAAGTAATAATCCGCCACCGAATGCGTGAGACGATCATACAGATAATCCGGAATACCCATACGATCACATATCTTATAATATTGTATTCAAAATAATATTTTTCATATTACAATAATATTGTATTCAAAATTAATATAGAAAAAAGTTGGTTTTTGTCACTCCCATAGAGAAATTATTTTTACAGAAAACAGAAACATCCATACAACAAGTACAACTGTACAAGCATGGAGGAGTTCAAGGGAACAATTCCTTTTATTATTATTATTTTTTTTTTATTTTTTTTATCGGAAATTTTTTAATTTAGCATCCCTGGCCTTTGATTTTTTTTTTTTTACTTTCTCATGCAACTTTAATTTCTGCATTTGCCTCTAATAAAATTACTCAAACGAAAGGAAAAACTTCAATTCTTAAAAACGTACAAATCAACCAAAAACCAAAGAAGGTGGAGCGGCAATAACATTAACCATAAGCACAAGACATAGGATAGGACCAGAAAGAGAAAACCACTAAATAAAAAAATAAATGGACCAAACAATAGACAATAGATATGATGAAGAGGACCACAATAAAAAATAAATAAAAATAAAAATAAAAATAAATTACATAGAAATGGGGTATCTTGCAATTTTCCATGATGTCATGACTCATAACTATTGGATCTCCAAATTTCTTCATCCTTTTGAATGAATCTGAGCATCTCAAAAGGTGCACTTAACAATTCCCAATTTGATTTGGTTTTCTCTCTATTTTCACCAAAATGGTGAACTAAATATAGGTATGCAGACACCTGATATATTTTTTGCGTTACATTTTGTACATGTTGAATTGTCATTAATGTATGGCATGGGAAATTACGATACTATATTGTATTAATGGATTGCATTATATACACTATATATATATTGATATAGTAAAATACTAGATGTAATATAAAAGTGTCGCAGAGAAATCAGACTTCAGTGTGGGTCGGTCAATATTTTCTAACTACTATGATAAATATTAGTATTATAGTATTAAATAGTGATTTTCATTTTCTTTTATAATTTATGCATGTATACCATTTTAGTGTGATTTGGTTGATACATAAATTAAACATTGCACAAATAATTTTTTATGTAACGATAATCTGAAATCACATTATTTAATACTCTCTCTGTCCCGCGAAGCTTTCCTTTTTGGGTTGTCCCGCGAAACTTGAACATTTTCTTTATATGGTAAAAAAATTTATCTTTATTTATATTTTCACTTTTTCACCTACCACACATAATACATAAAATGCTAGACTCTTTCAAATCCGTGCCGAAAGGAAATTGCTCAAGCTTCGCGGGACGGATGGAGTATAAATGACGGTGATTTCTTTTTTATGTAACGATAATCAGAAAGATTATAAAGCTATCAACCAAAAGCCGAAAGTTTTTGTGATTTCGATTACTAATACAATTTTGTTTACATTTACACTATAAATTCTCTCTATTTCTCAACATATAGTATAACACCAATTTTCCTAGATTTATATTTTTTTTGTTAATTTTGCTATAGTTTTAATTTCTTTTTATCATGATTAGTATAACGATAAAAAAATATTATAAAATAATAATAATATTGTGGTTGAATTAATGATTGATTGGTTTGAGTAGTCATTGATAAATCATAAAAAAAAAAAATAGATGTATTGGGGTTGTGAGTTGTAATGCCCTGACTTTTTATTAAGGATTATAGACTTTTAATTATTGATTTAAGGATTTCTTATGGTAATTAGGGTTCAGCATCCATTAATAAAATACGGACTTATGTGAATTTGATGATTACAAACGTGATAATTTATTTTTATTTTTATTTCAACGGATGATGCACTCAAAATATATTTTGAGTCCATTAAGAGAATGATGGAGCTCAAAGATTTATTTTGAGTTTTCAAATCGAAAAAAAAAATTTATGTATTTATTTATTTTTACCGAGAAATTTAGGAATGATGAGTTATAAAAATTTTCCATCAATATTTTTCTCAAATTATTTTCCTATGATATATTTATAAATTGAGAGAGTGCACTAATGTTAGTGCTATTTATTCTAATTTTGATCACAAGAGTTTTATGCTCTAGCATTTTATTAATTGATGATTAGTCTTACATATATTTTTTTTCTTACACATGGGTTATTACTACACCATATTTTTATATTTACTTAATGTAACACCCCATTATCCTCCACTAATATTTTCTTTTCCCTACCACTAATCTTTTTCCCTACCATCACTAATATTTTCTTTTCCCTACCACTAATCTTTTTCCCTACGACTACTCCTACCTCTCCACCACACTACTCCTTTTCCCCCACCACTACATTCTTTCTCCCACTCTCACAACTTTTCTCCCACCATTATCACACTCCATAGAAGCCTTTGAAGCCCCAAGAGAAGTAGCAAAGCAAGGGAGAGTGTGGGAAAACTATAGAGTGAAGGTTGTGCTTCGAGGGTGAGTTTTTCTTTGCTTTTTCTCAACTGAAAATGCTTTATGGCCATGGATTTTTACACATTTGTGTGCTATATTATGTGAGGATATGTTTTATGATTTTGGATGATTATTTTGGTAGAGTTTATTGGGTGAAAAACCGTGCATGAGGTAAGGCAGCGAATCTGCCATAAGCACACTGCTCGACAGTGTTTTGCAAGGCGATTCCAGCCATCCAAACGGTTCCCAAAAATTCCCAAATTCATTGTGTATCATCTTTCATATGTTTTCTATACTTTGGTAAAATTTCAGAAGGTTTGGAGCTCTTATGATTTATTTATGAATTTGTAAACATCACTGCCCATCTGGAATACATTTTTGGTAAACAATCTTTGGGAGGCCATAAGTAAAGTTTCAATCGGTGAAAACCTTTGAAACTTGAATATGTCACTCTAGACTCCCGTATCTTTCTTTTGACATCGGTCTCACCATTTTTGAGTAAGGGAAACAACCGGTATAAATTCTTGAAATCTAGTTCTTATTCCTTGTACCATCCAGTAGATTTTACAAACCTACGACTTTGAGGTGGCAAAGGCCGACTTAAATCTTTGATTCTCAAGCCTATCTTTCTTCTGAATATTCACTGACATGTTGGGAACTTACTTGTTCAGTTTTAGAATTTTTGGTGAAGCCTAAAGTGGTTTTTCCGATTTATGTTCTAAATCTGCCAAACTTGAACTCTTTTTGTGCACTGAACTTTAGACAGTCATATCTTCTAAACCATGAATGTTCTTGGAGTAAATCCATCTGTAGAGTGTTATGATCTCTCCCTAGTTTCCAGATTGACCCTTGGGGTTCCCAGTGGAGTTTTGTAAAGGGAGATATGAATTTTTAAAGAAAGCCCACTGACTTGGTTGTAATCTGGAAATCTGAAATTTTTAGATTTTTTGCTTGTTAAATACCCATCTTTGAGAGCGCATATCTTGCTCGTTTGAATTTTTTTTTTCATTCGATTCAAATTGGAGAATGATCCTTGAAATGTCTAGTTTCCAGAATGTCTTTTGGAGCCTCATTTGGAGATCCGAGGCAGATTTGATGTCTGTTGCAAAACAACCTCTTAAGAGCTCAAGTTGTTGAATTATTTTCTATGTATCAAAGTTTATTTTAAAGGATGTTTCATGAAAGATTTAGTATATGTGCGTAACGAGTTTGGGACTATTTATTTTAAATGAGGTCCGTTCTTTTATTTAAATTATGATGGACTTTTAATGAATATTTTTGGGATTAAACTCTTATTTCTTGATTTATATAAATTATTTTTTAAGGACTTATAAATATGAATTTCGTAGGCCTACTGACCTACTGTGATCGACGGTTTGTCGATGTCTAATAGCTTTGAAAATTTTATAGAAAGTCCCTACATGAGTCTTGAGTACCCTGGTAAAATTTCAAGCCATTCCAACTTCGTTTGATACTTCTTTAAAATGCAAAACCTAAACTGCACATTACTACCGAGAATTTCAGAGAACAGAGGAAAGAGTCATTCATTTCAGTAGCTTCCTGTGTGATCTAGATTTCCAAATTTTTATGGTATTAACCTTATTGTGTTATCTAGATATCCACCAAAGTTGAGCCCAGTTTGACAACGTTTACTATTTTTCAAAAATCCAAGTTTTCGATTGTTCAAAACTGCCGAACATGGTAGATCGTGGTAAAAACGTCATATCTCTCAAACCACTTGGAGTTTTCGACTCTACTTTTTTTTTATATGAAACTAGACTCGAAGATCTTTCTTTCGGTATGAGTCTCGAGTCCAGGAGATATCGGAGTCAGAACAGATTAAATTTTGAAGTTGAGTCAGTGTAAAAACAGAGCATGTTTTGATGATGTTTGATTGTGATTCTTATGTGCCTTATGTGTTTGTGTTGCCTATGTGTTTGAATGAGATTAGACGAGGTATGATTGATTTTTGACTGTCTTTAATGTAACGAATTATGGATGCTAGAACCCTAAAACATTAAAAGATACCCTAGGCACGTAGAATTAGACTTTGTCTTATGACAATTTCTTCACGAACTTATCGACTCTTCATCAATGAAGGTCCGGGCGACAGAAAGTGAAGCCGAAGAAGAAACGACTCTACGCCAGCTTTAAGAACAATTGAGGTGGGCATTACTTTTACTATACGTATATAGAGATCCCCTACGTGTCGTAGGCCTGTTATACGAATATATGCATGAGATGATTTTAACTATTAATTTCAGTTTATTATTATGCCCAAATGATAAATGACTCTTATGAAATGAAAATGAAATGTTCATGAAATGAAATGAAATGTTTATGAAATGATTGACTGCCAAAAATGTTTATGTTTTTATATGTATCCTATCTGTGTTGGTTCGCCAACTTTAAAGGAAATCCAATTGGGATCCTATGCTAGACAAAGGTCGCTAGCTAGGGTTAACGTGTACACTCATGGAGACCGCGAGTCGCTTGCGACCGGTCTTGGCGTCCGTGGTAAGGAGGCCTCCTTCCCGGCGCGTGACAGAAAGGACAGATATGGATCATATAGACTGAAAATGGGATGCGCATCCACCTTTATGAAAATGAATGAAATGTTTTAGTAAGCGCAGGTCATTCAAGAAAACCCCTGTGTGTTACTGTTGGCAGTTCAATTTATATATGTATGCATGTTGTATTTTCGGCTTATGTCACTGAGTATTTTTATACTCAGCCCTGCATGTATTTCTAAATGTGCAGGTTGAGCAGGCGATGGAATGGATCGGTGTTGAGCGGATTTCCCTTTTGATGTTTATGTAATGAAACCTTGAGTATGCATCTCCATATGCATAACTCACACGTTTTTTCGCTGCAAACACTCTGACCTATTTATCATTTCTACTTGAACTTATTACTACTTCATTTTAATTAACTTTCAGTTGGGGTCTAGTCGTTATGGCAGACTCATTTGTGAATTACCCAAGTGGTTATATATATATACCACTAGTTTGTTATTAATGTTGGTTACTTAGTAAATCCCCTTTAATTTCCGTTTCTTATTGTTCACCCCAAGTCATAACCCCGGTTAACCCGTCATTGGGATAGTGGGCTGTGACAGAGTGGTATCAGAGCAGTTCGTTTGCTCTGGCACTAGAAACCTTATTCTAAAAAGCCAAGTCTAGTTTGATTCACTAGACATACGTGGGTTAATACGACACCGCTCAACACTCCATTGCATCGTGCTCAATCAAGGAAAAAGGTAACTGCAGTTACAACGTTTTAAAGATGTTATTGTTCTAAACTGTTTCATGAAGATGTTTATGTAAAGAGCATGCTATGATGAAATGTTGAATGTTTTGCCTTTCATGGCATATCATTGCAGTTATGATGATATAATAAGAAGAATGATAGAGAATTGACACATGCTTTCCCCAGAAAACATAGATTGCTATAAGTTGCATGATCACGATTCTAAAAGAACATAGACTGCTGGATTAGTAGGATATCTCTACAATCTAGATTCTTGAAGTGATGATTTAGAAGAATGATAGAGAACTTAGAGCATTTCAGCTTCCACAAGAAAACAATGGTTCTTTTGAATTACAAAGAGGAATGAAAAGACATGTACGCGTTGAAGGAAAAGCACGGAATGATGATACAAGATGAATTCAAGGCAAACATTGCATCAAGGGTTTAAGCATAAGTCTCTACGTTCGAATGTTTACACACGATGGAACATCGAATCGACTTATGTTACACGATAGATTATAAAAAGGGCGTGATTTGATTGTCTGCGGGTTATATATATATTTGTGACATACATGGGAAATGGGATCCGAGTCCACTAGAATAGAAGACCTTAAAATAAGTTTAGTTGTCTTAATGAAACTTATGTTTTGTTATGCATAGTATGTTCATAACCTTGTACATTTAAGAGTTTTACGTCTACTTACGTATAAGAAGACTCACACTTTCCCTTATCTATTAAAGAGGGTTACGTCCAGGCATATTCCGATAGTTAGGAAAGCTCCGCGTTTGACCCAGCAGAGACTACCCGGGCATATCGGGATTTTAGTATAGCTTTTGACGACGACATAAGAATTGTTATAGCTCAGTATACACGCCTTTGGACTGTTGCCCATGTCTTTGGGACTACAAGTTATATAAGAAAATATGGTTCGACTGTCTGTATGTAGACCTTGGGGAATAAGAGTCTAGTTCAATAGGACTAGAACCTTAAGTTTGAGCTTTAAGCTGCCACTACGAACTCAAGTTTCGTTATGTATAGTATGTCCACGACTTCTCAAGTTCGGGATAATGTTTCCCGTGTGACTGGGAAGTGATGATGTTGGACTTGGCCAGTCCACATGATCCAAATCTCAGTAGACGTCTTTTGGGTTGAAAACCTATATGTTTCAACTTTCGGTTGAAAAGCCAGACGGGTTCTTACTCGAGGTCATTTTGTTCGACCTTGTAGTTAATCATTTCATACCCTCTGGTCATTCTTTTGAATCTCTTGAACAATTTCTACAACACCTTGCTTTGATGTTGTGTTGATTTTGAGCCTTGCAACTCGTGAGTTGTCATAGTAGATTATCTTTATCGATAAGACTAAGAAGTATTAGTCTACTGACCTAGTATACCACCCAAACTATAACTTTGTATAGTTGTCTCTCATTGTGTTTAAATTAGTTGAGATTAGTCTTTGTCCTATGAATATTATCGACCACTCATTATGATAGAAATTCAGAATCCAAATTGAGACCGTAATATAGAGTTTGCGTACATGAACGACTTTTTGTGTTGCATTCCAATTGACTGAATTTGCAGATTTTGGTTGAAGGCCAAAAGAAAAGCGATGACTCAAGAAGAGCTGTCAGACTTGTCTTAGAAGATTTTCAGACGGGGGTATATGACAATTATATTTCTAATAGCCGTTATAAGAGGAAAGGAAAAGAAGTGTTTAATCCAAAGCAAAACAAGATGGGATATGACCAAGTATGACCATATTTTCTGCAGCATGTCCGTTAGGCCCCACAGTAGGTGGACATAGAAGAAAATATGATAGACAAGTTTCACTCCGGCCTAAGGTACTCGACAATTATACTGAGTTTATGAACTCTGAATTGTTCAGCCAAGCTCTGGACGCCGAGGTAGTAGGCCCGAGATTTGCTCGACCCAAACTCAACTCAGGAAGCAAATGATCAAGGACGAAGGCAAGACTACTATGATAGTCGAAATGGCAAGAGGCCTTGGTAGGAAACATAGTGCCCAAAGGCAAGGACAAGGACATCAAACAAACATAGGACCTGCTAAGGATAAGTAGGGCCAGCCTGGGGTACCTCCATGGCCGAAGTTTTCCAAGTCATATTATGATATATGTTTGGATGATAGTAATACATGTTTTAAATATGGTCAGAAGGGCCATTTTGCTAAAGATTTCCAAGCGAGGCCACAAGGAGGGATGTGAAGATCGAATCAACCGGGTCAAGCACAACCATTTAGGGTCATTTTAGGCCAACAACTACTCTATCCACCACAACCCCCTTAAGTTAGAACCTATGCCCCGCACAAGAATAAATAAGGAAGCAAACAAGGAAACCTAATAAGTATGGGCACGCTACTCAACACACCTGTTATACTTCTGTTCGATACGGGTGCCTCGCATTCTTTCTCTGCAAGTGCATGTGCAAATACCCTAAAACTCATACCTGAAAAGGGCTAATCTGGACATGAGAAATTCTTTACCCATAGGAGGGGCGACGATAGAAACACATGCTTACTCAAACCAAGAGGTAAACATAGGATCATTTAAGGTCATAGTAAACAACTTGCAGTTTATACAATATAGGACATTGATGTAATCCTAGGGATTGACTGGTTAGCTAAGAACTACGCCACAGTTTTATGCAAGGAGCGGAAGATTGCTTTTAACTTTTCGGGGATGGATGCTTTGAGATAAACCTGGGGAACATGATACCAATTATTTCAGCCTTACAAGCGAGGAAGATGATGAACAAGATAGACTGCCAAGCTTTCCTGGTATACCTGATCGGAGGAGTTGAGACCAAAGGGATAATTGAAGACGTAGAGATTGTACGGGAATTCTGAGATATTTTTCAGAAAATTTACCAGGGCTGCCACTCGATAGACAAGTAGAATTTACCATCGATTTTGAACCAGGATCAGCACCGGTATCCAAGGCACCTTATAGGATGGCTCCAAGGGAATTGGAGGAGCTAAAGATCCAATTACAGGAATTATTGGACCTAGGTTTTATCAAACCTAGTGTATCCCACGGAAAGCGCCTGTGTTATTTGTCAAGAAGAAGGAAGGCACCTTGAGGATTATTTATTCGACCAACTCAAAGGCGTGAGTGTAATCTTTAAGATCGATTTGAAGTTTGGGTATCATCAGTTAAAAGTTAGACATGAAGATATACCCAAAACGGCTTTCCGAATAAGATATGATCACTACGAATTCGTAGTTGTGCCGTTCGGATTAATAAACGCGCCAGTGGTGTTCATGGACCTCATGAACAGAGCATTCTATCCTTACTTGGATAAGTCCATCTTGGTATTCAAAGACGATATCCTTATCTACTCCAAGATTAAGAAGAATATAAGAAACATTGAGAATCGCGTTGCAAACACTAAGGGGTGAATGTCTTTATATCAAATTCACTAAATGTGAGATTTGGCTTAAGGTCAGAAGGTATCAAGGTTGAAGCAGTACAAGGATGGAGGTCACCAACAACTCCAAATGAGATAAGAAGTTTCTTAGGATTAGCTGGCTACTATCGAAGATTCATTGAAGGATTTTCAAAAATAGCAAGACCAATGACGCAGTTACTTGGGAAAGGAATCAAGTATACTTGGACTGATGAGTGCGAGAGAAGTTTTCAGCAGCTCAAGGACATGTTAACTACTGCACCAGTGCTAGCAGTTCTAGAACCAGACAGGGAATATGTGATCTACACGGATGCGTCGAAAAATGGACTAGGTTGTGTGTTAATGCAAGAGGGAAAGGTGATAGCATATACATCGCGACAACTTAGACCACATGAACTGAATTATCCAACCCATGATTTAGAATTAGCTGCAGTGGTGCATGCACTGAAAATATGGAGACATCACCTATACGGAGTTAGGTGTGAGATATTCACCGATCATAAAAGCTTGAAATATTTTTTTTCAAGCAAAGGGATCTGAACATGAGACAAAGAATATGGCTCGAACTAGTAAAGGATTATGATTGTGGTATTAACTACCACCCAGGCAAGGCCAATGTAGTAGCCGATGCATTGAGTCCTAAAGTCTCGTCTAAGTTAGGATACTTTCTCACGAGGGAAGATGAACTCATTAAAAACTTTGACAAGATGAGGATAGAAGTGATTAAACCACCTAATACAATAGCGAGTGTTATTGCGACAATACCCAGTTTGAGAAAAATGGTGGTAGAAGCAAAAAGGAAGGACGAAAAGATGGAGAAGCTACGAGGAAGAATAAGGATAAGAAGTTTCAAGAATTACAACGACGAATCAGATAATACTATCTTCTTTGAAGGAAAGATATGCATGTCCATGACAATGAACTTAAGAATAAGATAAAGCCATGGCACCCATATACTGTCACCAGGAAGTACTAAGATGTATTAAGATATAGAAAAATTCTAGTTAGGAGGAATGAAACGAGATGTAACCTCATTTGTTGAAATATGTCTTGCGTGCTAGCAAGTGAAGGTTTTACAACATATCACATTGTTACTTTGAGTCTTCGAGCTCATAAAGTCAAGCTTAATGTCGTGTTTGGGACAAACTGAGCCCTTAACGAACCAATGAATTTCGTTGTCGAGATGAATTTTTTTCGAATCCATCATACTTAAGCAAAGGTTGTCACGAAAGGGGGCAGTCAATGCCCACATGACTCGAAATTCCTTCGATGAATGAATAAAAGTTTATAACGGCGTTTTAGGCTGACTGCCTACATGCTCGAAATGGTTGGTCTCCTTACAAACTGTTTAAGTTGCCTTAAGAATGCTCTAGAGATATTAGTCATTATAGTTCCGCTTAAACGACATAGAAATTATTAATAAGGTATGTTGAGGACGACCGAGCTAAACCGGGGTGAAAGCTGAGAACATGTTTTTGCCACTCATTGTGAGACATATAATACCAGTTATCAATCGACTATCGATAGATTGGCAAATGAGGCGTTATACCTGAGGAAATATAGATCACCACTTTGTTGGGATGAAATGGCGAGATGATTGAGATCGTCCGTCAAATCAGAAAAAGGAATCAAGGAGGCCCAGGATAGACAGAAGTCATATGCTGACAAGCGCCGAAAGGACCTATAGTTTGAGGATGTAAAGAAAATTTTTCTGAAGGTTTCTCCATCAAGAGGAATCGTTAGATTCGGTGTAAAGGGTAAACCTAAACCCCGTTTTATAGGCTCATACGAGATTGTAGAAAGGATAGACCCAATAACTTACTGGTTGGCGTTAGCGCTAAGCTTTGAGAATGTGCGTAATGTATCCCATGTGTCGCAAATAGAGAAGTATGTTTACGATTCAAAGCATATGATCCATAAGAACAACATTATTATTAGTCAATATTTGAGTTACGAAGGAAGATCCAAATCTATCTTAGATCGGGAAGTTCAGGTACTAAGGACTAAGTCAATACCGATAGTAAGGGACCTATGAATATATCATGGTCAATAATAGACTACCGTCTAACAGGAAAGTGAAGTACTCAGAGTTATTTTCTGAGGTACAAATTTCGGGACGAAATTTATGTTAAGGGGGATAGTATGTAATGCCCCGACTTTTTATTAAGGATTATAGACTTTTAATTATTGATTTAAGGATTTCTTATGGTAATTAGGGTTCAACATCCATTAATAAAATACGGACTTATGTGAATTTGATGATTACAAACGTGATAATTTATTTTTATTTTTATTTCAACGGATGATGCACTCAAAATATATTTTGAGTCCATAAGAGAATGATGGAGCTCAAAGATTTATTTTGAGTTTTCAAATCGAAAAAAAAATTTATGTATTTATTTATTTTTACCGAGAAATTTAGGAATGATGAGTTATAAAAATTTTCCATCAATATTTTTCTCAAATTATTTTCCTATGATATATTTATAAATTGAGAGAGTGCACTAATGTTAGTGCTATTTATTCTAATTTTGATCACAAGAGTTTTATGCTCTAGCATTTTATTAATTGATGATTAGTCTTACATATATTTTTTTTCTTACACATGGGTTATTACTACACCATATTTTTATATTTACTTAATGTAACACCCCATTATCCTCCACTAATATTTTCTTTTCCCTACCACTAATCTTTTTCCCTACCATCACTAATATTTTCTTTTCCCTACCACTAATCTTTTTCCCTACGACTACTCCTACCTCTCCACCACACTACTCCTTTTCCCCCACCACTACATTCTTTCTCCCACTCTCACAACTTTTCTCCCACCATTATCACACTCCATAGAAGCCTTTGAAGCCCCAAGAGAAGTAGCAAAGCAAGGGAGAGTGTGGGAAAACTATAGAGTGAAGGTTGTGCTTCGAGGGTGAGTTTTTCTTTGCTTTTTCTCAACTGAAAATGCTTTATGGCCATGGATTTTTACACATTTGTGTGCTATATTATGTGAGGATATGTTTTATGATTTTGGATGATTATTTTGGTAGAGTTTATTGGGTGAAAAACCGTGCATGAGGTAAGGCAGCGAATCTGCCATAAGCACACTGCTCGACAGTGTTTTGCAAGGCGATTCCAGCCATCCAAACGGTTCCCAAAAATTCCCAAATTCATTGTGTATCATCTTTCATATGTTTTCTATACTTTGGTAAAATTTCAGAAGGTTTGGAGCTCTTATGATTTATTTATGAATTTGTAAACATCACTGCCCATCTGGAATACATTTTTGGTAAACAATCTTTGGGAGGCCATAAGTAAAGTTTCAATCGGTGAAAACCTTTGAAACTTGAATATGTCACTCTAGACTCCCGTATCTTTCTTTTGACATCGGTCTCACCATTTTTGAGTAAGGGAAACAACCGGTATAAATTCTTGAAATCTAGTTCTTATTCCTTGTACCATCCAGTAGATTTTACAAACCTACGACTTTGAGGTGGCAAAGGCCGACTTAAATCTTTGATTCTCAAGCCTATCTTTCTTCTGAATATTCACTGACATGTTGGGAACTTACTTGTTCAGTTTTAGAATTTTTGGTGAAGCCTAAAGTGGTTTTTCCGATTTATGTTCTAAATCTGCCAAACTTGAACTCTTTTTGTGCACTGAACTTTAGACAGTCATATCTTCTAAACCATGAATGTTCTTGGAGTAAATCCATCTGTAGAGTGTTATGATCTCTCCCTAGTTTCCAGATTGACCCTTGGGGTTCCCAGTGGAGTTTTGTAAAGGGAGATATGAATTTTTAAAGAAAGCCCACTGACTTGGTTGTAATCTGGAAATCTGAAATTTTTAGATTTTTTGCTTGTTAAATACCCATCTTTGAGAGCGCATATCTTGCTCGTTTGAATTTTTTTTTTCATTCGATTCAAATTGGAGAATGATCCTTGAAATGTCTAGTTTCCAGAATGTCTTTTGGAGCCTCATTTGGAGATCCGAGGCAGATTTGATGTCTGTTGCAAAACAACCTCTTAAGAGCTCAAGTTGTTGAATTATTTTCTATGTATCAAAGTTTATTTTAAAGGATGTTTCATGAAAGATTTAGTATATGTGCGTAACGAGTTTGGGACTATTTATTTTAAATGAGGTCCGTTCTTTTATTTAAATTATGATGGACTTTTAATGAATATTTTTGGGATTAAACTCTTATTTCTTGATTTATATAAATTATTTTTTTAAGGACTTATAAATATGAATTTCGTAGGCCTACTGACCTACTGTGATCGACGGTTTGTCGATGTCTAATAGCTTTGAAAATTTTATAGAAAGTCCCTACATGAGTCTTGAGTACCCTGGTAAAATTTCAAGCCATTCCAACTTCGTTTGATACTTCTTTAAAATGCAAAACCTAAACTGCACATTACTACCGAGAATTTCAGAGAACAGAGGAAAGAGTCATTCATTTCAGTAGCTTACTGTGTGATCTAGATTTCCAAATTTTTATGGTATTAACCTTATTGTGTTATCTAGATATCCACCAAAGTTGAGCCCAGTTTGACAACGTTTACTATTTTTCAAAAATCCAAGTTTTCGATTGTTCAAAACTGCCGAACATGGTAGATCGTGGTAAAAACGTCATATCTCTCAAACCACTTGGAGTTTTCGACTCTACTTTTTTTTTATATGAAACTAGACTCGAAGATCTTTCTTTCGGTATGAGTCTCGAGTCCAGGAGATATCGGAGTCAGAACAGATTAAATTTTGAAGTTGAGTCAGTGTAAAAACAGAGCATGTTTTGATGATGTTTGATTGTGATTCTTATGTGCCTTATGTGTTTGTGTTGCCTATGTGTTTGAATGAGATTAGACGAGGTATGATTGATTTTTGACTGTCTTTAATGTAACGAATTATGGATGCTAGAACCCTAAAACATTAAAAGATACCCTAGGCACGTAGAATTAGACTTTGTCTTATGACAATTTCTTCACGAACTTATCGACTCTTCATCAATGAAGGTCCGGGCGACAGAAAGTGAAGCCGAAGAAGAAACGACTCTACGCCAGCTTTAAGAACAATTGAGGTGGGCATTACTTTTACTATACGTATATAGAGATCCCCTACGTGTCGTAGGCCTGTTATACGAATATATGCATGAGATGATTTTAACTATTAATTTCAGTTTATTATTATGCCCAAATGATAAATGACTCTTATGAAATGAAAATGAAATGTTCATGAAATGAAATGAAATGTTTATGAAATGATTGACTGCCAAAAATGTTTATGTTTTTATATGTATCCTATCTGTGTTGGTTCGCCAACTTTAAAGGAAATCCAATTGGGATCCTATGCTAGACAAAGGTCGCTAGCTAGGGTTAACGTGTACACTCATGGAGACCGCGAGTCGCTTGCGACCGGTCTTGGCGTCCGTGGTAAGGAGGCCTCCTTCCCGGCGCGTGACAGAAAGGACAGATATGGATCATATAGACTGAAAATGGGATGCGCATCCACCTTTATGAAAATGAATGAAATGTTTTAGTAAGCGCAGGTCATTCAAGAAAACCCCTGTGTGTTACTGTTGGCAGTTCAATTTATATATGTATGCATGTTGTATTTTCGGCTTATGTCACTGAGTATTTTTATACTCAGCATGTATTTCTAAATGTGCAGGTTGAGCAGGCGATGGAATGGATCGGTGTTGAGCGGATTTCCCTTTTGATGTTTATGTAATGAAACCTTGAGTATGCATCTCCATATGCATAACTCACACGTTTTTTCGCTGCAAACACTCTGACCTATTTATCATTTCTACTTGAACTTATTACTACTTCATTTTAATTAACTTTCAGTTGGGGTCTAGTCGTTATGGCAGACTCATTTGTGAATTACCCAAGTGGTTATATATATATACCACTAGTTTGTTATTAATGTTGGTTACTTAGTAAATCCCCTTTAATTTCCGTTTCTTATTGTTCACCCCAAGTCATAACCCCGGTTAACCCGTCATTGGGATAGTGGGCTGTGACATGAGTAATGTCGATGATGTGAAGGAAAGATAATTAATTGAGTATTAAGTAGAACGAATGGTTGACTGGTTGAACCGATTACTGCTATGTAGAATAACCTTGTAAATGAGAGATATACTACTAAACCATAAAGCTCGTGTAATTTTAAATAGATTCTATAAATATATATGATTTGATAAAGAGTGTTGCCACGATTCTTTATGGCTTCTTTTGTTTTAATATTTTGGGTGATGAGAGGGTAGTTTCAGTGAGATTGCTATTTTTCGTGGCATCGTGAGACTAACAAATAAGATAACATATAATATTAAATAACGATATTAAAAAAAATAGTAAAATTTTCACTCTTTTCAGGATTTGATCTCAGGTAAAATTTTACCCCTTCTGAATAAATATCAGTCATAGAATACATCAAATTAACATTTACAAATCAATATAAGATCTCATCACATATAAGAGATTTCATTGGAATATATATATATATAAAATATGTATAGTGAACTTTATATCATGTACAATAATCACACAATATATAAATCGTGTATATATATATATATATATATATATATATATATATATATATATAGGGGCGCGCTCCAGTGAGACCCCTTATTTTTCGTGTAACATGAGTACAATGAATAAGATATATAATACTAATGAACAAAACGTATATCTAATGAACAAGATGTATATACTGATGAAAAATAAAATTTTAAAAATTCGTGATGAATAAGACATATATACTGATGAACAGAGCCGTATATACTGATGAACAATGCAGTATATACTGATGAATAACAAAATTTAAAATATTCTGCTCCCTCCAGGATTCGAACCCTGCGAAAAAAAATCACCCTCCAGATACAATATCAGTCATAGGATTGATAAAATAAACGCACCATATCGTGCCCTAGATCTCACTAAAATTAGGGGGTCTCATTGGAGCGGCCCCCTATATATATATATATATAAAGAAGCTCTATACATAGTATAGAGCCTATACAATGAGTTTGTTATAATTAATCACAAAAATAAGGTACCCATTATTATCTTATAAATATTTTTTTTAAAATAACTCAATTATTTGTTGTTATTTTTATCATATACTCTTCCATATTGATCTCTACACAATTTAATCATATTCTCTAAGGCTATGTTTATCAGCAACCATCCAACCACCCAACCATCCAACCATCTTCAATATTTAATTAATTTCTCTCTCTTCCACATCACTATATTTATTCCAACCCAACCACCTCTATTTTTGTTGATTTATCAATGACCACTCCAACCACCCAACCACAACATTATATATAATTATTTTATTATTATTTTTAATCGTAATAATTTTAATTATATTAAATATAAATTAAAATATTACAAAAAAATTAAAAGGAAAAAAAAACAAACTAATACAAATTTAAATTACGACAAATTATAAATATAAACTACAACAATGCAAATTCGAAATAGAAAAAAAAATACATACTAAGCATTTAATTATCATCGCCAAACTTTTGCCAAATGTGTTCGATCAAGTCATTTTTTAGAGCATTGTGAGCTTCCCTGTTACGAAGTTGTGTCCTGTTCCTCATATAGCTTGCTAGACTTGCAATCCGTTCCGTGGAAAATTCAAAATTAGGATCATCATTAGCTTCAACATCTTCACTTTGGCTATTGAACCTTCTAACTTCCATAAATTCTGTTGGATCACAGTAATTTAGGTAAGTATGTCGCTCGTCTTCCACTATCATATTGTGCATAATAATGCAAGCAAGCATTACTTTTCCCATCATATCACGATCCCACATGAGACATGGTCGTTTGATAAAATTGAAACGAGCTTGTAAAACTCCAAATGCACGCTCAACATCTTTTCGAGCAGCCTCTTGATGTTGAGCAAACAGTTGATGTTTTCGAGTTTGTGGACCATTAACAGATTTGACAAATGCTGCCCATGAAGGATATATACCATCAGTGAGATAATATCCCATATCTTTTTCATGCCCATTTACCACATAACTAACCTTTGGTGCTCGACCTTCCAATATATCTTTGAAAACAGGCGATTGGTGAAGCACATTGATATCATTTCTTGAACCTGGAGTTCCAAAAAATGCGTGCCAGATCCATAGGTCTTGAGATGCGACTGCTTCCAAGATGATTATTGTCTTACCGCTTCTTCTTGTATATTGCCCAGCCCATGCAGTAGGGCAATTTTTCTATTCCCAATGCATGCAATCAATACTACCAAGCATACCGGGAAAACCGCGTTGAGCACCAACATACAGTAGACAAGCAAGATCTTCTTTCACGAGTGAGATCATATGGAAATTGAGGGTTTGAACCAGATCCAAAAACTTGGCTATCAATATTATCAAGATTAGGATAATAATCTTGCGAGTTTGAGAAATTTTGAGAATCCTCAAAAAAATTTCTAGGATCCATTGCAAAAAGTAGAAAATTTTGGTATGTATAACTATAAACAAATGAGGTCTATTTATAGAGAAATTAAAATTATAAATTTTAATATATATATATATATATATATATATAAAATAGATATTAAAATTTTATGCTAATATCTAAATTAAAATCAACCAACCAATAAAATTGCAACACATCATCAAAATCCTATCTAAAATGTGGAAGAGACCGCAGGTCTCAATTTGGTGGGGTGGAGACCACGGTCGGTCGACTTCAGCATAGATCATCTCATTTTTGCTTTTTTTTTTTTTAATTTCCTATGTGGCGGTCGACCACTGGCAAATTGGTTGCCGTTATTTGTAGTCTAACTAAGATTTTCTTTCTACCTCACAATTCACGCTCTAACTTATACGATTAATTATCTAAATACTTTGACAACTTATAAGCTTTTGAGACATTCCATATTATAATTTTTTTGAAATAATTTATAAGCTCTTTAAAATAAGCTTAGTACAATAAAAAATAAACTTATAATAGAAAATAATTAGATATAATGGTTGCAATGTGTAGGATATAGATAGTAGGAGTATTATTTAGTTAGTAATGATAATATTTTAAAATAGAGTGATGCTAAACAGCCACATTGTGGCCACCATCACTTAATTAGGAAAAATATTAATTTATCTAATTTATTTTTTAAAATAAAAATAAGATTTAATTATTTTATTGTATTCCACAATAACTTAAGTATAATGTAGAGAATACAATAAAATAATTAATTCCAATTTTTATTAAAAAAATAAATTAAATAAATTAAATAAATTTCTATTGAATTAGTTTGTGGTTGGCCACAATGTGGCTGTATAGATTTATTGATTAAAATAAGCTCTTTGAATGGTAGCTCTTCTTTCTTTCTTCTCCACGTCTGGAGAAGACACAGTGTGGAAATCAGGCCGAAAAATCTGGCAGTGAAAAGGAATTGACTTTTCAAACTTCAAAGCGATAGAAAGAGTGTGTGTGTGTGTGTTTCAATTTTCAATTTAAGACAAATCACAAGAAAAAAGGATGTCCGTTTATTGCATTTTCTGCAGTGGATGATCCGTACTCTCTCTCTCTCTCATGCTCATGCTGCATGAATCTCTGTCTCCGCCATTAATGCATGCTTCGTCCCCCCCTCTCCCTCTCTCTCTCTACATATATATATATATATGTATTTGCATGTGCATGTATAGTTGTACAGAGGGTACTCACATTCAATGCAACCCCCATTAAATGCTTTCATCTTCAATGCATCTCATCTTCTTGTTTGGTAAACCCCTCTCTCTCTCTCTCTCTCTCTCTCTCTCTCTTCGTGATCTTTTCTAGCATCTTGCATTTACTCCTCACTTCACACACAGCACATAGAATGGAAACAGTTGATTTACACTTTTCTTGGCGCAATTCTTGAAATACTACTGTTGCAAGCATTTATCTCCTAAAACATTAACACAGAATCCATTTTTATCCTCTTAAATATGCTCCATTTATGTGTCTGGAGATGTATATGTATCAATTACATTGGAAAAAAGGAAATGTTTTTGGAGATATATATATCTAATATGCTAGTATATTTTACAGCCAAAAATCATCTAGTTTGACCCTATTATCTCTATATATTTTTTGGGGTTTGGGAAAGTCTTGATTTGATGTTATCTAGCAATTCGGTGTATAGAAAGTGATATTGTATTATGATTGGCAAGAAAGAATTGGGAAATAAAACAAGCAAAGCCTCTCAAGACTGAAATACAAAGCAAAGTATCATCACAACATCAAATTCTAAAACTTGAATCTAGAAAATAATTACTATTTGTGTTTGACAGAGAGAGAGAGAGAGAGCCGAATATGTGGGAGAAATTAAAAACTCAGTGTGCAAAAACCTGAGTAGAAGGGAAGCAATAAATATAAGAATTTATTTGGTCTGCGGAAACATTCATTCAATTTATCCTCGTCCATGTTGATAAAAAAAATAATTGCCCTCTATATCTGGATAAAAATAAATAAAAGTATTAGTTTGTGGTATCCATTTACTAATCTGTAATTCTATTCTCTACTTATATCAGTGTGAGTGCGAGCATTGAATGCATCATCTTAGCCAGCTGAGAAAGTACTCTGAATTGTCTTTTCACATTTATGATTTTTCTACATTCAAACACTCCTCCACCTTTCCCTCACATCAAAAGGAACTTCTTCTCTTTGCTTCACACTCTCCTCTCTCTCTCTCTCTAGTATGATCTATTCACCACTGTAATCAGTTTGGTGTGTGTGTGTGTGTGTGTGTGTGATTGAATCCTCAAAAATGATCTTTCTTGCATTTTGTTTCATATCATTCAACATAATAGATACAAATCCTCTGTTTTCTTCTCTGTCTTAGGTGTGAGAGTGTTTATTTAGTGTGCATTTATAATTTAGAATCTAGAACAGAAAATCTCTCTCTCTCTCTCTCTTAATGGGAAGGGCACCATATTGTGATAAGAAGGGGTTGAAGAAGGGGCCATGGACTCCTGAGGAAGATGAGAAACTGGTGGAATATATCAAGAAACATGGCCAGGGAAGTTGGCGTTCTCTCCCCAAACTTGCAGGTTATTAATTCCCTTCAACCAACTTTTTTTTTTTTTTTTTTGTGAATCTCTATGATCTCCACTAGAATTTGGCAAATTTCCTTGTGTTAGATTCCAAGTGTTGATATTCACTGTAGAGATTCTCTTTAATAACTAGCCACAGTTGCTGTCCATTTAAGGCAATGCCTTTATTATGAATGCTGATTCCGAATCTTTCCCATTTTCAGGTCTTCTCCGCTGCGGCAAGAGCTGCCGCCTGCGCTGGACCAACTATCTCCGGCCAGACATCCGCCGCGGCCCCTTCACCGCCGACGAAGAGAAGCTCGTCATCCAGTTGCACGCCATCCTCGGCAACAGGTCCGACCATGTCTTAAATTTAGGGGCCAACGCAGAAAAAATACGTTTTAATTTGATGATATATAGGGGCTATTATACACATAATTATACAAAATACCGATAATTTAACTATAAAAAAACTTCTTATAGTTAAATTTATTTGGTAACTATATGCACATATGAGATTTGATCTACATGTAGGGTTGGACATAGGGGTGCTAGGTCCGTTGAAGCACCTCTAATAAAAAAAATGTTCGTTTTATATTATTCATTGTGTTTTCGATTATTTTTTAATTTTTTAAAAATTAATTTTCTGCGTCCGCCTCTGCAGGTGGGCTGCAATTGCGTCGCAGCTCCCGGGCAGGACGGACAACGAGATCAAGAACTTGTGGAACACGCATCTGAAGAAGCGGCTGCTCCAGATGGGCATCGATCCGCGGACCCACGAGGCCTCGTCCTCGTCGGCCGCCTGCCCGCAGAGCCGCCACATGGCGCAGTGGGAGACGGCCCGCCTCGAGGCCGAGGCGCGTCTCTCCAAGGAATCGATGTTCCTCGCTTCCTCGTCGCCGCCCGGGGCGGCGACGAGTCGTAATCCAGAGGGCGGGGACTACTTCCTGCGCCTCTGGAACTCCGAGGTCGGGGAGACCTTCCGGAAGCTTCGGAAGGAAGCTTCCGGAAGAACCGACGAGAGCCCGTCCTCGTCGTCCACGAAATGCAGCACCCTGTCCGAAGCCACCGTGAAGGTGGAGAAGTCGTCGTGCGTCGAGGACGTGTCGTGCAGCTCGAACGAGATGGAGGAGGACTCGTCGGAGTCGGCGCTGCAGCTGCTTTTGGATTTTCCGACCAATAATGATATGAGCTTCTTGAGCCAGCCCGACTGCTTCGGCTTCTTTCCTCCCAACTTCTTCTGAAACTTTTAAGCAGAAGATATATGTAATTTTTTGAGTTAAGGTTTCTGTCTTTGTAAGAAAGATTGCAGATGTAATTTCCTCTGTTCAGACTCTGTAACCTTAAAAATTGACAAATATATTTTCTCTCTAGCTTTAACACACACGCACAAAAAAACAAGAGAATTGACATTTTTTTTTTACTTGGGAGAGGGGGAGCGGCGAGGTTTGAATCCTAAACTTCACTGTTCATAGACATGAGTTCGCACCGAGATTTAATGTTTGAAGCATTTGAAACGCATTTTAGGAAGGTGGCCGTCTGCGCGATACTGGGCGGCCATCTCCTCCGCCTTGAGCAGTTCTTGGCCCTTCACTGCTTCAACCATAGCTCTCTTTTCCTCTGCCTTTTTGTGGATCTGTGCTTCCTTGTTCTTCGCCTTCTCCGCGTACTCCGCCTTCTTCCTCTCCAACCGCTCCTCGACTTTCTTGAGACGCGCCTCAAGGGACACCTTCTTGCTGTTCTCCCATGAACTCACTTTGGCTTGCTTCCTTTCAGCCCTGCAACAAATGTCAAATATTGAACATTTTATTGCATGAAACATTGTAAAACTAGCGGAATATTAACTGTCTCAAGCTCGATTTGTTTAAATTTGGTGTTTGAGCTCGGCTCGAACTTTTGCTTTATTGATTGAGTTTGTCTCGCGAGCTCTTGGTTCAAGGTCGACTCGTGTGATACTCGATAATGTCGTATTCGAACTTGAACTCGAGTTCGACTCATCTAATATTCGTATAAGTGTTTGAGCTGGTTAAAAAGCTCGAAAATGGTGTAGTATCATTTCTACTTAACAAATCTTTTGTTCTACAAATATATGTTTTGTATGAAGATTTGTGCACTGGCTCGACTGAAGGCTCTCACAAATATGTTTGCGAGTTCAATGAGCCGAGCACCATCAAGCTTGCGCGCGATGATGTTGTATTCGAGCTTGAACTTGAACTCGGCTAATCTGATATTCATATAAATGATATTCGAGCTCATTAAAAGCTCAAAAAATGTGTAGTATATCATTTCTACTTCAAGGTCAAGGTTTTTTCTTCTAAAAATAGTACTATTTTTTGCATGAAGACTCGTGCATTGACTTGATTGAAGGCTCAATTAAAGGTTCGAAACCATATTTGCTAGCTCAACAAGTCGAGTACCGTCAAGTTCAAGCTCGGTTCGATAAAATTATCAAGCTCAAAATCAAATTCAAATTTAACTTATTTAATCAAATCGAGCTCAGAATGAACTTTATTCAAGTCAGAGCTTCGAATAAATTGTTAGTAGCTCTGTTAATTTACAAACCGCAAATTAGAGCCCTAAAGAAGGGGATACCTGTTTTGGGCTCTGCTCTTTCTGCTTTCCTCCCACGCCTTGATGAAGGAGAGCTCCTTCTCCTGCTCTAGCTTCGCCAGAGAAACATCTGTCAAAAATAGACTTGAAAATGCTCATGGTCTTCCTCCTAAAAACCAACCATGATATTCTAATGCTCAAAATAAATTTAATAAAATTACATTTGTATAGTAATAGCATAGAGAGATTCTACATGGTTAAATCTTTGGGAACATTTGTTAGGGATTTCAAGAAAAGAAAATTACCAGATCACCAATATATATAATAGTCACACAACTTATAACAATATACATATTTTGCTTAACAATTTATATAATATACATTTTCTAAGTCAACAATAGAATAAAAGTGATGGGTTTCCAAAGGCCCACCGTAATGGGCCTTCATGGAAGCTCATTATGATTATTGAATGTCGATCTCTCATGAAACCATGCATGCATGTCAAAACTGTGAAATTAAGGGAATTTACTCGGCGGAGGTTGGGCGTCCTGTGGCGGCGGCGACGGCGACGGCGGAGACAGCGCCATCCGTATGTGGCACTTTCCGGCGCCTCCGACCTCTCCGACGGCAAGCAAGGCCAAAATGGACAGAAGCTCCCAATAGACAACCGGAGAGAATAACGAAAGGGCTCGTACGTTTCTAAATGTGGAAATAGCAACGGAAGGCTATGCCAACAACCGATTAACCTGCGAATCCAACATACGTGTCTGGCTCTACATTCTTAGAGAGAGAGAAGGAATTTGTCGACATAAATTAAACATACTCCCTCTGTCCCACGAATCTTGACACGTTTTCATTTGGGACATTTGCAAAAATGCCCACATCCTTATAAAAACTTGTAAAATTGCCCACTTTCATAAACAAAAGTGGGCAATTTTACAAGTTTTTATAAGAAGGGGGCATTTTTCCCTATTAACTCTTTTCATTTTTGGCTCGTCCCACGAATCTTGACACGTTTCCATTTTGGGTAATAATTATTACATTCTCTCTCATACTTTAGCACTTTTATTACTCTCTTTCTCATACTTTATCACTTTTATTACTTTCTCTCTCCTACTTTATCACTTTTATATTTTATTAATTACACAATTAAAACACTAATCTACAACTCCTTAATTATCGTGCCGAATCCAAACGTGTCAAGATTCGTGGGACGGAGGGAGTAATTTATTATTTATATTAATTTTATACTATTATTTAAGCAGTAGTACTAATACCATTAGGGTTTTTTCATCCATATAAATTAATCAAATTTTTTTCGTTTGAAGAATTTAATTTAGAATTACAATTCAAAGTATTCTTGGCAAAGTTATGTGCGCCCATAAAACCTGGCACAAAATATTTACACATCAATTTTCTTTACTTGTTGGTTGTTTTTCCCTAATGATCGACATAAATAGGTGACTAATTGATTAAATTACATTGTGATTATTTTATTGTTTATATAGATGAGTTTTTTTTTTTTTTTTTTGAGAAATGATCCAGCAGTTGATTAAGAAAATGAAACGCAAGTTACGCTCATCAATATTTATATATTAATTTAATTTTTGTACTAGTACAATTAAAAGTTATGACTTAAAGTTGCAATTAATCCATAATTTCATCGTACTGTTAAGATTTGACTTATAAGGTTTGAAAATTAGACCAATTTTCGTATTAATTAACCACTTTAAATAGTGGTGGAGTGTACACCTTAGTCCTTACCTAACCACTTGGAAATTATATAAGCCATCTATAACCCCTACTATTTATGAATGGCGCCCAATCACACAATGCCCCGAGTATATTATATAAACACAAATGTATATATGTATGCTAGAAATTACAAATAGTTTTGATCATATGACATATGTTTAAATATAAAAAAAATTAAAGTTACCCAAAAACTATGCGGACACGCTATATATACTTAGAATATAGTTAAATAAAAAAATATAGCTCTAGAAGTAAGCCAAGGTGGGTAAAATATTAGATCACCTAAGCCAAACATATCATGTGTGGAAATACATTTTGGGCTGACTTTTCCGAAGAAAATTTAGGAAACTGAAATCAGCAATGCCAATGACCCATGCCTAGGAGAGCTGATTAAATACAATCACTTTTTTCCATTCTTATAAAATCTTCAAATTATAAATATTTTATGTTAATCCATATGCAAAAGATTTCATCATTAAATTAAATTACAGGAAAATTATCTTATAAATATCTCGAAATTTAATTAAAAAGCGCATCCCGCACGGTTATTGCATTGACTTGGACAGTCTTTGCTGGAAAAAAAAAAAACAACAACGAGAAAATGACTCAGGCGGTCTATATTCACGCTGAATACATGACAAAATCACCATAGACACATGGTGATTTTGTACATATATATATTTTAAACGTATTCCAACTCTTCTTTATATAGTTAATACTTTTGATTGGTGCGTCGAAGAATTTCCATGCTCTATATCAAAATTTTCTTGTCTGCATATTCTAATTAAACAATCACTTAATTATTCAACTCCTCTCTCTCTCTCTCTCTCATGTATACATAAATGAAGAAGATGTTGGGATGGGATTTTCAGAAAGCCTCTGTGCTGGTTGGTTTCTGGAAACCAGTGAAAAACAGGCCTAAGCTAGCGTCGAGTCTCCTACTTTTCTTCGTCTTCGTTTCTTTGATAGTTTTTGCCGGCTGGATTGACCTTGTAAGTCTTCTCTGATCTTCTCTCACAGCTACACATATACTGCGTTTGCGTGTGGAATTAAGTGTTTCTATAGATTTTTGTATTGCGATGCTCCACGAACATTGGGCGATTGCATATATAAACTGCAATGAATATGAATTTTGTAAACGTTACTGTTTCTAATGCAGAATTCATCGTGAAATTTTGTCGATATACGTATGTATGTGAATGTTTGAAAATCTAGAGTGAATACAACAACTTCTCCATATCAAGGATGGCGTCGAATTTTGGGTGATATTAGAGGAATTTATGTTTTTGATAAGCTTGTATTAGCTAGGTGAAATTAACGATTAATGGCATGATGAATTTTGGAAAAGGAAGATTTGAGAAATCCTTGTTATATTACTAGTATTTTTCTTAAGCGATATTAATTATGTATGGAAGAGGGACCGGCCTCGAGGTCCAAACAAATTAAATCGAGGCGGAAAAATAAGGTTAGATCAGCTGTTTGAGTTTTTTGCTTGTTCAGCTGTTTTAGAGAAATTTTGTTGGTTCAATTTCACTGTTAAATTTTGATTTATATAGTCTTCAACGATTTAACTTTTTACGAAATTATATTATCAACTAATTTTTGAGTTTTTTCGCAGCGATTTAAGAGAGGAAGTAATCGTAATTATTTTTTTTACCTAAATAATTTCTAAAATAACAGATTCGAATTTTGTTGCAGGGTAGATATTCAAAATATTACTACTCCCAAATTTGCAGCAAAAAACCCGCAAAAGCTCTCGAATTCCCTCTCGACTGCAGCTCGTGGAACCAAACCAAAACATGCCCGAAAAGCTACCCGAAGTCGCAGCCCTGCCCGAAGCCGTCGCCCGGATTCTGCCCCGAATACTTCCGATGGATCCACGAAGACTTGCGCCACTGGAGGGAAACGGGAATCACGGAGGCCATGGTGGAGAAGGCGCGGCGGACGGCGCATTTCCGGCTGACGATTTTGGGCGGGAAAATGTACGTGGAGAAATTCCGGCCGTCTATTCAGACGCGCGATTTGTTCACGATGTGGGGATTCGTGCAGCTGATGAGATTGTACCCAGGTCTATTGCCGGATTTGGAGCTGATGTTCGACTGCGATGATCGCCCCGTCGTGCCGGCGGCGGAGATCGGGCGGGAACCGCCGCCGCTGTTCCGCTATTGCTCGGATTCGCGGAGCTTGGACATCGTGTTCCCTGATTGGTCGTTTTGGGGCTGGTAATACACTAATTCATTCTCTCTCCCTCTCTCTCGTGTAATTTTATTTATTTTTATTTATTATTTAAGAATCTCTTACCTCTGGACTCTGGTAAACTCCTTTGGTGTAGTATAGGAATACGATTCAGAGTTTTCAAAAACTAACATCTAATACTAATAGTTTTTGTTGATAATTTGTTTGAATTAATTCTCTGATTTTATTGGTTGCAATGCTTTTTATTGATATAAACCAACTTAATCTAGTCAAGTGGCAATAGTAATTGCATTTGGTTGAAATTTTGCTCTACTTTTGAAAGTTATCTTCCAACCTGGTAATGGGTACAAGTAGTTAAAAGCTTTCTTCATAGAACTCGAGTTCGATGAGACTAAGATATTTTATTCAAGAAATATGTTAATATTTGATTATAGTAATAATTATTAAACTGAACTCGTTTACACCAAATTTGACATCGGTTTCAAGTAAATAGTTATTGAGAGAGAGAGGGAATTAAAACCAAGGGCCAGAGAATAGGACATAATTAAACTGTTTTTGGACTTTCTGAGCTATAATACAAATATGAGAAAATAAATAATACTATCCCAGAATCAATCTTGCAAGTTGCAAGTAACATGACAAACACACATCTCATTTGTCCTGATTCCTGAGGTTACTTGGTTATGATGCATAGTTATTGATTTCTTGTTTTAATTTGTCATTGATTTGAGCAGGGCAGAGACAAACATAAGGCCATGGAGAAGTATGCTGAAGAACATAAAAGAAGGGAATAAGAAGACGAAATGGGAGGACAGAGTGCCCTACGCCTACTGGAAGGGGAATCCGAGTGTTTGCCCTTGGAGGGGTGACCTTATGAAGTGCAATGCCACTGATCAAAATGACTGGAACGCGCGCCTCTATGTTCAAGTAAGCATATCCATATCCCGATTGATGATCCAATGGTATTCTCTCGTATTTGGGCCCATGAAGCGTAGCTCCAACAACAGATGATTCTTGGCTAGTTGAACGGCATAGTGAAGTTTTGGTTATGATTGTTGTATTGTTTCAGAACTGGGAAGCAGAGTCCAGAGAGGGATTTCAGCACTCCAATATAGAAGACCAGTGCACACACAGGTTAGTAACGCGTTTCTATTGAAGCATAATGCATTCGACAGCATGTATTTTGACACTGATTCTCTTGATTCTCAGGTATAAGATTTACATAGAAGGATGGGCGTGGTCTGTGAGTGAAAAGTACATATTAGCCTGCGACTCGCCTACCTTGCTAATGACCCTGCGCTGGCATGATTTCTTCGTACGGGGCATGATCCCTCAACAACATTACTGGCCAGTGAAAGAGAATGACAAATGCAGGTCACTGAAATTTGCTGTTGAATGGGGCAACAATCACACTGCAAAGGTACATAGCCACAATCTTGATGATGATAATATGTGATACAAATGAGTATTTTTTGAAAGTGTGTGGTGGTTAGGCAAAGGCGATTGGCGAAGGAGGGAGCCGGTTTATCCACGAGGATCTGAAGATGGAGTATGTGTATGACTACATATTCCATCTGCTAAATGAGTACGCGAAGCTGTTCAAGTACAAGCCGAAGATCCCTCCAAACGCAGTGGAAGTGTGCTCGGAGTCATTGGCGTGCTCAGCAGATGGGAACTGGAGAAAGTTCATGGAAGAATCCATGGAGAAATCAGCTAGTGATGCAGCTCCATGCACAATGCCTCCACCTTATGAGGATCATCAGTTGAAGGCTTTCGTCGATGAACAGGCCAAGGCAACAAAACAAGTTGAAGCATGGCAAGAAGAGTATTGGGCCAACCACAAGAAGCTCTCTTCAAGATGAGTGTTTCCATAGCATCAGTATTTCTTAACCTAATTTGAAGATAATACCCATCATGATTGAGTCTCGATGAGAGGATTGCTTCTTCATGTAAAAATTAATTAGATTGCAGATTCTTTTATTCAACTCTCTAGTCTTGCTTTGTGAAAATGTTTCTCTCGGATCTAATTATTTGAGGTATGAGTTTTGTCTACAAATTGGCCTGGAGACTAATTATGGCCTCTTCGTATAGTTCGTTTGAAGATCATAAAAACTTTTGTGAGACTGTCTCATTGTGAGATGGGCTCAAAATTAAGATCCAATCCTATATTATTCTAATGGCAAATCTACAATTATGTTATTATTTGTATTTACAAATATGCCATTGAATATGAGTTCCATTTGGGGACGGTTTCATGACTTTGAATTTATCAACCTATTATTAGCTAATAAAAATGAAATTAAATAATAAAAAATAATTATATACCCTTAATTGATGGAATAAACCCTAATTAATAATCACAAAATTAAAATTGAAGAAAAAATATATAAGAAACTAAACAAAATTGAAAGTGGGACACACAGTGAGACATGAAGTGTGGTACACTGAATCTCATTCCCGGTTTCATGCACGACTCTCCCTATAAATTTTGTGTGATTTGTTTACAAAAATCCACAAAAATATTCATTTACTAAAAGAATTTTGACGACACGATGGCCACGAGCCACATTGGAAAATTTGAAGACCAATAACACAAGTAGAAAAAATAGTATAATGAAACACAATTTAATCAATAAGACGCTTTATTCAACTCATTAGAATTGATGATTTGAATGATCAAGAATTAAATAAAGAGGCTGTCTCTCAAGAGCTCCACCAATTTAAGTGTGAATGACATCTGGACAACGTGGGGTTCCTTATCGTAGCATTAAATTAATGGAATGACAGTCAAGGATGGATGATCGTGGAAAAAGGTCTGAAATTCTTATAAACTAATCTTCAACTACCAAACTAGAACAAAAAAAAATACTCTTTCCGTCCGCGATATCGTTTCCACATTTGCTATGTCGATCTGTCCACAATATTGTTTTCATTTTCATTTACAGTTGTAAGGTCCACATAACACTTTATTCTCTTAATCTTATATTTTCATCAAAAATTACCTTTATTGTGGGGCTCAAACTCCACTTACTACAATATTCACTATTATCTACTATTATCCACTATTTTTCTTAAAACTCGTGCCGTCCATAATATAGAAACGATATCGCGGACGGAGAGAGTATATCATAGTATGATTTTATAACAAATACTCATCATTTACAAAATATTATTTACATACATTAAAAATATTATTTTTTTTATTATTTAAAATGTAATTTATAATACTCCTTCCATCTACGATATCGTTTCCACATTGTGGAGTAATTGATAATAGTGGATATTGGAGTGAGTAGAGTTTGGATCTCACTATAAATGTGTGGGAAAAAAAATAAAGTATTATATGGACCATACTAGTATAAATGGAAGTAAAAATGATATTGTGGACAGATAGACCAAAATAATAAAAAATAGAAACGATATCGTGAACAAATAGAGTATATCATTTGCTACGTATCATTTATCGTTTCACTTGAAAATGTCATTTGGGTGCATTAAAAGTATTTATAAATACTCTCATATCTCACAAAAACATGGACATTTTGTCAATTTGGAGCGTGGCACAAAAACATGAACATTTCTATTTTAGTATACTATCTCACCTTTACTTTTCATAAAGTGGGACCCATTTTTCACTCGCAATACACTTTTATCTAATATTTCTTAAAACTCGTGTCACTTACAAATGTTCATGTTTTTGTGAGACGGAGGGAGTATAATTTTCTTTATACAAAGTGTCATTTGTAATGCATTAATAATCATTTACCGTTTCATTTGAAAGTACACCTTCTACGTTTTTACGTGTAGGTCCATAAAAAGAGAGAGAGATAACATTTTATCGACGGAATCCTTCTAATCTATTTTCTTTTTTTTCTGTCCATTTAATTTTGTTACGACCATATTTAAAAACTAGTTCCCTTTTTGTGGCTTGGTTACACGATTACATTAGACGAATTGCTTTTGACTTTTCTGGCGCGCTCACATGCATATATATATAAATTCTCAGCCCGGCGCTTGCTAAAATTGTGAAGTGAAACACACACACACCGACACACGCATTGATGATGAACATCATATTGTTGTCAAGCCCAAGGGCTCCTGCTCTCCCTTTTCTTCTTCTCTCCCTCTTCATTCCTTTGCTGTTTTTCGCCCCACGGATTCTCCTCGTAAGACTCGTTAATTAAGATTTCATGATCTGATTTTCAATATTCCATTCCTAACAGAGTCGAATTCATCGCAGGGTAATTATGATTCTGTGATTGTCGTTGAGAAACCATCAGCACCAGATCTGGACTGCATGACATGGAATCACACCAAAAAATGCCCCAAATATCACCCAACCTTTTCGCAGGCGGCGAAGCAGCAGAGTGGATCCGACTGCCCCGAATACTTCCGGTGGATCCACGAAGACCTGCGCCACTGGAGAAACACAGGAATCACCGAGAAGATGGTGGCGGGGGCGCGGCGGAGTGCGCATTTCCGGCTGACGATTCTGGACGGCAGAATGTACGTGGAGAAATTCGCGGAGGCGTTCCAGTCGCGCGTCTTATTCACGCTGTGGGGGTTCGCGCAGCTGATGGAGAGGTACGGAGGGAAATTGCCCGATCTGGAGCTGATGTTTAACTGTGACGATCGGCCGGTGGTGGAAGCGGAGCAGTACGCGGCGGCGGGGAAGATCCCGCCGCCGCTGTTCAAGTACTGCGCAGATAATCGCACCTTCGATATCGTCTTCCCCGATTGGAGCTTTTGGGGCTGGTAATGTTTCTTCATGATCTCTACTGCCGCGAATTCAGATTTTCAATTTCTTTTCCATGCACATTTCTTAATGTTTAAATACTTGCTAGCATTTGCATCCGTGCAAGTAAATATTTATATAAAATTGATACTAGTATTTACTCAATTATTACATTTATAAATATAATAAAAAAAATTGATTTGAAATGAATGTATTTGAGATAAATATTGAAAAAATAAAAAATAATTCATAATGATAAAAATTGATATTATAAAAAAATTAAAAAATAAGACGAGATATGAGAGAGAATTTTTTAAATTTTAATCTTAAAATAAATATAATTTTTACATTTAAATCAAATATTTATATAAAATATAGTATCAAATTAAAGCTCTTATCGTTATCTGTAATTTAATACGCATATTAAATATTTTATAATTAGTCTAATTTCACAATTTTAGAATAAAACAAAATAAAAAAGAAGATAAAGAAAAAAAAATATAATTTAAATAAATTTTTAATTTTATTATAACTACAAAATTGTCATTCAATTTTGAAATTAATTCAAAATTGATTTCAAATTAGAACCTTAGCTTTTTAAGTTTATATATATATATATGAAAAAACGAAGTACGAGAAATATGATGCTAGTTCAAATATTAAGAAAATGAGAGTACATTTACCATAAAATATGACAATCATCAAGTGCATGAAAACATACTCGATCCCAACTTTATACTTAGGATGATTATTTTATGATCATCAAGTGCATGAAAATCATTTTATACTTATGTAATAGAAAAAAAGGGAGATGATTATTTTATTTAGGATGAATTGAACGGGAATCTTTTTGTCTTTTTACCCTTACAAAGTTTAGTAATACTACTATTTGTCCCACTTTTTGGTATTTTTCAAGTATTTCCGCAATTTAATTTTGCATGTTTTAGTTTTACGGTTGACAATATACAATTTAGGGTTTATAATTTATATTTATATTTTGATTTAAACTTTTATTGGTTTTCATAATTATTATTAACTCATTATTATTTACTACTATAATTTTTGTCATGATTGATTATTTATATTTTCTTTTTTATAAACAATGTGGGACGCATGTAACCTCGTCCCAATTAATACGGTAACATTTTAATCATGTTTGGTTTTACTAGTTATCATCAATTCATCATCTGACATTTTAAGCGAACCCCATTAAAACTTCTAAGCTAGCTTGTTCAAATATCAAGAATATGAGAGCACATTTATTCATAAAACATGACAATCATCAAGTGCATCCAGATATTCTATCATATTTAAATCAAAGACCCAAACCGAAACTAATTAGACACATCACAACCACAATATTTCAAAAAAAAAAATGTTCTCAGTTAAATTTGTATTTTAAGGCCCTCAAATTTATGTTATAAAATATTTGGAAAACATGGAGGTGTTGATGTTGTGGTGAAGTGGTGCAGGGCAGAGCTAAATATACAGCCATGGAGCAGCTTTCTCAAGGAGATGAAACAAGGGATGGACAATTTGAAATGGGAGGACAGAGTGCCCTACGCCTACTGGAAGGGAAACCACAAGGTTTCCGTTCAAAGATACAAACTCATGCAATGCAATCTCACTCGTCACAACGACTGGAACGCGCGCCTTTACTCTGTAGTAAGGCACTCCTATCTCTTGCCATTCTCATCGCACGAGAGCAAAATTAGTACTAAATGAATTTGGTTTGGGGTCTATGGATATGATTCTAGGATACATATGCATGATCAAGTTTCTGTGTTTTCTTCTTGATATTTCATAGGATTGGAAAGAAGAGAAGCGGAGAGGATTCAATCAGTCGAATCTTGCAAACCAGTGCAGCCACAGGTGGTTTTTGACAGCAACATGATACACATTCAATTCAACACGAGAAACAAAGTGATAGATGTTTCTGATTCTTGGTTAATTTTTTGCTTTAAGGTACAAGATTTATGCAGAAGGACGGACATGGTCTGTGAGTAAGAAGTACATTCTATCCTGCGACTCGCCCACCTTGCTCATCCAGTCCCGTTGGCACGACTTCTTCACGCGTGGCCTCATCCCTCAACACCATTATTGGCCGGTTAGAGACTCCCAAATGTGCAGGTCACTGAAATTTGCTGTTGAATGGGGCAACAATCACACTGCAAAGGTACCTAGCCACAATCTTGATGATATGATGATGATGATATGTGATACAAGTGAGTATGTTTTGAAGTGTGTGGTTGTTAGGCAAAGGCGATTGGCGAAGGAGGGAGCCGGTTTATCCACGAGGATCTGAAGATGGAGTATGTGTATGACTACATATTCCATCTGCTAAATGAGTACGCGAAGCTGTTCAATTACAAGCCGAGGATCCCTCCAAACGCAGTGGAAGTGTGCTCGGAGTCATTGGCGTGCTCAGCAGATGGGAACTGGAGAAAGTTCATGGAAGAATCCATGGAGAAGTCAGCTAGTGATGCAGCTCCATGCACAATGCCTCCACCTTATGAGGATCATCAGTTGAAGGCTTTCGTCGATGAACAGGCCAAGGCAACAAAACAAGTTGAAGCATGGCAAGAAGAGTATTGGGCCAACCACAAGAAGCTCTCTTCAAGATGAGTGTTTCCATAGCATCAGTATTTCTTAACCTAATTTGAAGATAATACCCATCATGATTGAGTCTCGATGAGAGGGATTGCTTCTTCATGTAAAAATTAATTAGATTGCAGATTCTTTTATTCAACTCTTTAGTCTTGCTTTGTGAAAATGTTTCTCTCGGATCTAATTATGTGAGGTATGAGTTTTGTCTACAAATTGGCCTGGAGACTAATTATGGCCTCATCGTATAGTTCGTTTGAAGATCATAAAAATTATAGTTTTGTCTACAAATTCACCCAGATTATGTGTCCGTCCGGCCGGACACATGATTTCACCGGGCGGACACATTATTTTATCGGTCGGACATATGATCTGGGTGGCAGATCATGTGTCCGGCCGATAAAATGATGTGTCCGCCCGGTGAAATTATGTGTCCGGCCGGACGGACACATAATCTAGTCACCCACGGTCATATGCACTCTTGACTGATAGCTGTCAAATCGTTGACTTTTATGACTGATAGCTGTCAAATCAGTCAAATGTGTAAGACTTTCACAGAAAACCAAGCAAACCCATCAAATCAAAGGGTATTTAAAGAATATGGCATATAATATTTTGTATAATAAGAGAGGGCATTTTTACAAAAAAAGATAAGGAAGTGGGCATTTTAAATTTTTACTCTATTATTATTACACACTTAAAACACTAATCTACAACTCCTTAAATTCCGTGCCGAAAAACAAATGTATTGTCTTGGCCGGGACGGATGGAGTATATGCTATCTTTCCCTATTAAGTTAACCCTCAATAGTAAACGCCCCCTTATACTATCTAAATTATATGTCTTCTTCCCAAAGTCTCATTCCTAACTAATGCCATGCATATTTTTATAATTTGATGGATCTATAAGGTAGCAAGGGCCTCCTAAGAGCAATATTTATAGAAGCTCTTAATTATTTTGAAAGAACTAGGTATGTAGGCTATAAATGAATCATAACTCCACATAAAAGATTGTCAAACTAATGGATTAATTTAATTTGAAAATTGAAAGTTGAACAAAAAAATTAATACGATTACTTGATGAATTAATGTACAAATGTTGCTTAAAGTAATTTTTGAATATATCATAATAGTCGTGCATTATTTTATGTCAAACTAATGCATTATTTTCCATATCTTCTTCCAATGGTAATTACTAATTAGCATCTACGTCAAAATTAGAGAAATATCGCATAAAGTTGTGTGTTATTATTTATCCATAATAATTTTTTAAGTGCACATTCTGAAGATATGTTATCCTATATATTAATAATCATATCCTTAAGTATTTACATTTTTTTAAATCTTTATTTTGAGGGTTTAAATTATTTTTTCTTTTAATATATAGTAATGTAATCATATTCAAAACTTTTAATATATACTAATGTATTAAATTAAAATAATATCTATAGTAATAATAATAGAATTTTTGTAGAAATAAAAATAGAACTTAAATTAACACCCTAGAAGTCAGTATAAAAACTTCAAATCCAAATTGCGAATTAATTAGATGAATCGAATTAAATGAAATATCCTTTATATTGATGTGTAACTTTTCTATATGAGTTGGTCTTACATGAGACTGGTTCTCACCAGGAGCGAATAAATAAAAGTATCTGCTACTCTACAAATAACATTTGTTAGCTCAGTGGTACGCTCCTTCATCTATCATCTCTCGTTGGTTCAATTCTTAGTTGCAACAATATTTTTTTGCTTTTTTTATACTCCCTCCGTCCCACGAATCTTGACACGTTTTTCTTTTTGGGCCGTCCCACGAATCTTGACACGTTTCCTTTTTGGCAATAATTATTACATTTTCTCTCCTACTTTATCACATTTATTATATTCTCTCTCCTACTTTATCACTTTTATTACCTTCTCTCTCATACTTTATCAATTTTATACTTTATTAATTACACACTTAAAACACTAATATACAACTCCTTAATTCCCGTGCCGAACCCAAACGTGTCAAGACTCGCGGGACGGATGGAGTATATATTATGATATTTATTGAAACATTACATTTCTTCATATCAATGGTTACCTTATCTTACGATAATAATTACTTGACCAAATAAATGAAAAGTACAAGTTCTCGTGGGTAAAAATGACAATCATCGCGAAAAAAAAAATTATTTTTTCATCACAACAATAATTACTTTGAATTATCCGTATTTTTCAACCGGCCTGAGACCCGCGACCTGCGCCCAGACCCCAACCCTTCCCCGACCCTCTCATCCATACACTCGATCAGTCTCACCCATGTTTTTGCCTTTTTATCCAATCAAATTATTTATGTAATTTAACTTTACTAATTTTATTTTCGTAGAAGGATAAGAATACTATTATTTGATATTAGAGCATCAACAACGGCGGGTGCAATGGCGGGATCGAACCCAGCCTATCGCACCCGCCACCGTTGCCGCACCCGGGAGCAATGGAGATGTTGCAATTGGGCGCACCGAGTGCAATGGAAGGGGGTGGCAACACGCGCCCCTTTTCAAGCAAAAATAAAATTATATCAAAACTATAATTAAATCCATTGCACCCAAGTGGGTGCAATACCATTGTTGAACATTGTTGAACTGGGTGCAATAGAAGTGGTCCCCATTTCTATTGCACCCACGGTTGTTGATGCTCTTATTTATCTAACTAAAAAATATTTCCTCAATGTGTTTATGTATTTTTCGAATCTTTTTGTGTATATAGATTTAGATTTTAGTAGGACTTAATAACATACTTCGTTGAGTTTTTCTTTATAAATTTATTGAATTTATATAGTAAATTTGTTTAAAAAACTTAATAAGTCTTGGATTTAAATAATAGATTTATATGTGATAAATATAGATAAAATCGAACTTGTTTAGAATTATGATTGGAGTTGAATTCTTTTATGTTCATTATTATGACAATAATCAACTAAATAAAAAAGATTAGAATAATAATAATAATAATAATAATAATAATAATAATAATAATAATAATAATAATAATAATAATAATATGATATTACACTATTGTCCTTAAAATAGATTAAGAAATAGGGACATATTAGGCAAATCAAATTTTGTAAAACAAGGCTCTTTTATACTCCCTCCGTCCACCAATCAACTACCCATTTGCTTCAAAAATTTTGTCCACCAATTAACTACCTATTCTGCTTTTTGGACATATATACCCTCCCTTACTTTTTCAATTACTACACTTTACCAATTGGACCCACCACACTCTACCATTACTTGTCTACTTAATCCAATTTTGATGTTAATTAAATGGAGTAGGATATTTTAAATTTCTAGTTTATTTATTTTCGGAAAATTTTATTTCCAATTTATTTATTTTCGGAATTTTTAGTATATTTATTTATTTATTTTCGAAATTTTCAGTATATTTATTTATTTATTTTCGAATTTTCAGTTTATTTATTTTCTAAAAAAATTATTTTCCAGTTTTCAGTGTATTTATTTATTTATTTTCTGAAAATTTTAATTCCAGTTTATTTATTTTCGAATTTTAAGTTTATTTATTTTCTAAATTTTCAGTTTATTTATTTTCTAGTTTATTTATTTTTCAATTTTCAGTTTATTTATTTATTTATTTTCTGAAAATTTTAATTCCAGTTTATTTATTTTCTGATTATTTATTTTCTGAATTTTCAGTTTATTTATTTTCAAATTTTCAGTTTATTTATTTTTCAGTTTTCAGTTTATTTATTTATTTATCTTCTGAAAATTTTAATTCCAGTTTATTTATTCATTTATTTATTTCCAGTTTATTTATTTTTTGAATTTTTAGTTTATTTATTTATTTTCAAATTTTCAGTTTATTTATTTATTTAATTCCATTTTATTTATTTTCTGAATTTTCAGTTTATTTATTTATTTTCGAACTTTAAGTTTATTTATTTTGTAAAAAAAATAATTTTCCATATTTTAATTTATTTATTTAATTCTAGTTTATTTATTTTCTATAAAAAATAATTTTCCAGATTTTAATTTATTTATTTATTTTCAAATTTTCAGTTTATTTATTTATTTAATTCCAGTTTATTTATTTTCTGAATTTTCAATTTATTTATTTATTTTCGAACTTTAAGTTTATTTATTTTCTAAAAATATTATTTTCCAGTTTTTAATTAATTAATTTATTTATTTTCGAATTTTCAGTTTATTTATTTCCAGTTTATTTATTTTCAAATTTTTAATTTATTTGTTTTCCAATTTTCAGTTTATTTAATTAAAGAGTAAAAAAAAGAAAGAAATAGCTTATTTATTTTCTGAATTTTCAGTTTATTTATTTTCAAATTTTCAGTTTATTTATTTTGCAGTTTTCAGTTTATTTATTTATTTATTTATTTATCTTCTGAAAATTTTAATTCCAGTTTATTTATTCATTTATTTATTTCCAGTTTATTTATTTTTTGAATTTTTAGTTTATTTATTTATTTTCAAATTTTCAGTTTATTTATTTATTTAATTCCATTTTATTTATTTTCTGAATTTTCAGTTTATTTATTTATTTTCGAACTTTAAGTTTATTTATTTTGTAAAAAAAATAATTTTCCAGATTTTAATTAATTTATTTAGTTCTAGTTTATTTATTTTCTATAAAAAATAATTTTCCAGATTTTAATTTATTTATTTATTTTCGAATTTTCAGTTTATTTATTTATTTAATTCCAGTTTATTTATTTTCTGAATTTTCAATTTATTTATTTATTTTCGAACTTTAAGTTTATTTATTTTCTAAAAATATTATTTTCCAGTTTTTAATTAATTAATTTATTTATTTTCGAATTTTCAGTTTATTTATTTTCGAATTTTTAATTTATTTGTTTTCCAATTTTCAGTTTATTTAATTAAAGAGTAAAAAAAAGAAAGAAATAGCTTATAAAAAATAAAATAAAAAAGAACACTTTAATAAGTCAAGGCATTAAAATAATGTCAAATAGCTAATGAAAGATTAGCAAAAGTAATCAAAATATATTGACACTACCCTTTTAGTCTTTTACACCACTTTTACACCACCTTTTTCAGCTTTCTTAGTTTCCGTGCCGACCATCAAATGGGTAGTTGATTGGTGGACGGAGGGAGTAATAGGTATAGATTTCTTAAAACTCGTGTCACTTACAAATGTTCATGTTTTTGTGAGACAGAGGGAGTATAATTTTCTTTATACAAAGTGTCATTTGTAATGCATCATTTGTGAAATACTCCCTCCGTCCCGCTTCAAATGTCTCATTTCTTTTGGGCATAGAGATTAAGAAATGTATATAAAGTAGATAAAGTAGGTATAAAGTAGATAAAGTGGGTTGATAGAAATTGTTTAAATATTAAGTATAGAGAGAGAGTGTATTGCCAACAAAGAAAATGAGACATTTTAAGTTGGACAATCCAAAATAAAAAATGAGATATTTGAAGTGGGACGAAGGAAGTATCATTTAGCGATTCATTTGAAAGTACACCTTCTACGTTTTTACGTGTAGGTCCATAAAAAGAGAGAGTGATAACATTTTATCGACGGAATCCTTCTAATCTATTTTTTTTTTTTTCTGTCCATTTAATTTTGTTACGACCATATTTAAAAACTAGTTCCCTTTTTGTGGCTTGGTTACACGATTACATTAGACGAATTGCTTTTGACTTTTCTGGCGCGCTCACATGCATATATATATAAATTCTCAGCCCGGCGCTTGCTAAAATTGTGAAGTGAAACACACACACACCGACACACGCATTGATGATGAACATCATATTGTTGTCAGGCCCAAGGGCTCCTGCTCTCCTTTTTCTTCTTCTCTCCCTCTTCATTACTTTGCTGTTTTTCGCCCCACGGATTCACCTCGTAAGACTCGTTAATTAAGATTTCATGATCTGATTTTCAATATTCCATTCCTAACAGAGTCGAATTCATCGCAGGGTAATTATGATTCTGTGATTGCCGTTGAGATACCATCAGTACCAGATCTGGACTGCGTGACATGGAATCACACCAAAAAATGCCCCAAATATCACCCAACCTTTTCGCAGGCGGCGAAGCAGCAGAGTGGATCCGACTGCCCCGAATACTTCCGGTGGATCCACGAAGACCTGCGCCACTGGAGAAACACAGGAATCACCGAGAAGATGGTGGCGGGGGCGCGGCGGAGTGCGCATTTCCGGCTGACGATTCTGGACGGCAGAATGTACGTGGAGAAGTTCGCGGAGGCGTTCCAGTCGCGCGTCTTGTTCACGCTGTGGGGGTTCGCGCAGCTGATGACGAGGTACGGAGGGAAATTGCCCGATCTGGAGCTGATGTTTAACAGTGTGGATCGGCCGGTGGTGAAAGCGGAGCAGTACGCGGCGGCGGGGAAGATCCCGCCGCCGCTGTTCAAGTACTGCGCAGATAATCGCACCTTCGATATCGTCTTCCCCGATTGGAGCTTTTGGGGCTGGTAATGTTTCTTCATGATCTCTACTGCCGCGAATTCAGATTTTCAATTTCTCTTCCATGCACATTTCTTAATGTTTAAATACTTGCTAGCATTTGCATCTGTGCATAGTAAATATTTATATAAAATTGACACTAGTATTTACTCAATTATTACATTTATAAATATAATAAAAAATTGATTTGAAATGTTTGAGATAAATATTGAAAAAATAAAAAATAATTGATAATGATAAAAATTGATATTATAAAAAAAATTAAAAAATAAGATGAGATATGAGAGAGAATTTTTTAAATTTTAATCTTAAAATAAATATAATTTTTACATTTTAAATCAAATATTTATATAAAATATATATCAAATTAAAGCTCTTATCGTTATCTTTAATTTGATACGCATATTAAATATTTTATAATTAATCTAATTTCACAATTTAGAATAAAATAAAATAAAAAAGAAGATAAAGAAAAAAAATATAATTTAAATAAATTTTTAATTTTATTATAACTACAAAATTGTCATTCAATTTTGAAATTAATTCAAAATTGGTTTCAAATTAGAAACTTAGCTTTTTAATATAGTATAGATGATAATATTAGTAATTAGTTTACACTTTGATTAAGTTTATATATATATGAAAAAACGAAGTACGAGAAATATGATGCTAGTTCAAATATTAAGAAAATGAGAGTACATTTATCATAAAATATGACAATCATCAAGTGCATGAAAACATACTCGATCCCAACTTTATACTTAGGATGATTATTTTATGATCATCAAGTGCATGAAAATCATTTTATACTTATGTAATATAACAAAAGGGAGATGATTATTTTATTTAGGATGAATTGAACGGGAATCTTTTTTGTCTTTTTACCATTACAAAGTTTAGTAATACTACTATTTGTCCCACTTTTTGGTATTTTTCAAGTATTTCCGCAATTTAATTTTGCATGTTTTAGTTTTACGGTTGACAATATGCAATTTAGGGTTTATAATTTATATTTATATTTTGATTTAAACTTTTATTGGTTTTCATAATTATTATTAACTCATTATTATTTACTACTATAATTTTTGTCATGATTGATTATTTATATTTTCTTTTTTATAAACAATAAATTCAATAATAATACGAAAAATTGTGGGACGCATGTAACCTCGTCCCAATTACTACGGTAACATTTTAATCATGTTTGGTTTTACTAGTTATCATCAATTCATCATCTGACATTTTAAGCGAACCCCATTAAAATTTTTAAGCTAGCTTGTTCAAATATCAAGAATATGAGAGCACATTTATTCATAAAACATGACAATCATCAAGTGCATCCAGATATTCTATCATATTTAAATCAAAGACCCAAACCAAAACTAATTAGACACAGCACAACCACAATATTTCAAAAAAAAAATGTTCTCAGTTAAATTTGTATTTTAAGGCCCTCAAATTTATGTTATAAAATATTTGGAAATTAAACCATGGAGGTGTTGATGTTGTGGTGAAGTGGTGCAGGGCAGAGCTAAATATACAGCCATGGAGCAGCTTTCTCAAGGAGATGAAACAAGGGATGGACAATTTGAAATGGGAGGACAGAGTGCCCTACGCCTACTGGAAGGGAAACCACAAGGTTTCCGTTCAAAGATACAAACTCATGCAATGCAATCTCACTCGTCACAACGACTGGGATGCGCGCCTTTACTCTGTAGTAAGGCACTCCTATCTCTTGCCATTCTCATCGCACGAGAGCAAAATTAGTACTGAATGAATTTGGTTTGGGGTCTATGGATATGATTCTAGGATACATATGCATGATCAAGTTTCTGTGTTTTCTTCTTGATATTTCATAGGATTGGAAAGCAGAGAAGCGGAGAGGATTCAATCAGTCGAATCCTGCAAACCAGTGCAGCCACAGGTGGTTTTTGACAGCAACATGATACACATTCAATTCAACACGAGAAACAGAGTGATGTTTCTGATTCTTGGTTAATTTTTTGCTTTAAGGTACAAGATTTATGCAGAGGGACGGACATGGTCTGTGAGTAAGAAGTACATTCTATCCTGCAACTCGCCCACCTTGCTCATCCAGTCCCGTTGGCACGACTTCTTCACGCGTGGCCTCATCCCTCAACACCATTATTGGCCGGTTAGAGACTCCCAAATGTGCAGGTCACTGAAATTTGCTGTTGAATGGGGCAACAATCACACTGCAAAGGTACCTAGCCACAATCTTGATGATATGATGATGATATGTGATACAAGTGAGTATGTTTTGAAGTGTGTGGTTGTTAGGCAAAGGCGATTGGCGAAGGAGGGAGCCGGTTTATCCACGAGGATCTGAAGATGGAGTATGTGTATGACTACATATTCCATCTGCTAAATGAGTACGCGAAGCTGTTCAAGTACAAGCCGAGGATCCCTCCAAACGCAGTGGAAGTGTGCTCGGAGTCATTGGCGTGCTCAGCAGATGGGAACTGGAGAAAGTTCATGGAAGAATCCATGGAGAAGTCAGCTAGTGATGCAGCTCCATGCACAATGCCTCCACCTTATGAGGATCATCAGTTGAAGGCTTTCGTCGATGAACAGGCCAAGGCAACAAAACAAGTTGAAGCATGGCAAGAAGAGTATTGGGCCAACCAACAATAGTGAAATGCGATTTGCCTCGATTAATCTTCTTCATTCTTGCTCCCATTGCTTCTTGATGTGTAAAAATTAGATTGTAGATTTTCTTTTATTAGACTTTAGTCTTGCTTTGCGAAAATGTTTCTCTCTGATCTAATTATTTAAGGTATGAGTTTTGTCTACAAATTGGCGTGGAGACAAATATGGCCTCTTCGTATAGTTCGTTTGAAGATCATAAAAACTTGTGTGAGATTGGGTCAAAATTAGGAATTAGGATCCAATCCTATATATTTCAATGGCAAATTTGTAATTTGTTAGATATGTAATTACAAATATGGCATTGAATATCAATTACATTCGAATCCTACCTTGTCTCATAGCAAGACGGTTTCATGCACGATTCTCGCTTTATAAAATTTGATGCAATTGAATTTTTTTTATACGAGATTCCAAAAAAATATTGTTAGTCAGTTAAAAAGTTTTGACAACACAATGGTCACAAGCCACATTGAAAAATCTAAAGACCAATTAACAAAAGTATAAAAAATAGCACGATAATGAAACACGGCTTAATTGATAAGACGTTTATCTCTAATTATGGAGAGATGAGGATTTTTTTTTTTTTTGAAGTAGAAGACACCTTGCTGGGTCAAAGTGAAACCATTCACTAAATCTTCATCTAAATAGGCTTAATGCTTCCGGACCAAATTAACAAGTGTTTCATTTTCTTCTTGGAATGTTCCATAACGATTGTCGTGTATATTTTAATACGCTCACTTAAATTCTCATGCCAAAAAAAAAAATCAAAATAATTATTATGAGACGAAGAAAGTAATAATTTATGTATTTACGGACAATTAACTCAAAAGTAAATCCATGTCTCCAAAATTTACTCCAAGGGGCATATTTACTTCGATAAGCCTCTTTACGTGTAGGTCCAGAAAAAGAGAGAGATAAATACTCTTTTTAAAGGGAAGGACTAGGGGTGTCTAAACGGGATGCGGGTATCGGGTTACCCGTCCCGAACCCGATACCCGACCGGGTACCGGGTACCCGATACCCGCAATAAACAGGAACCGGGTCGGGGTCGGGAATCAGAATGTGAAATTTTGCGGGTATCGGGTATACCCGGCGGGTACCGGGTATACCCGGATACCCGCATCTATATATTAATATAATATAAATTTTATATTTTTATTAATTTTTAATAATAGTAATTTGTAAAACTATAAATTTTACCCTAAATCACTACTGTACTGAACTTACAAACAGACGTGAAAATTTCTATCATATCATGTTGCTAAATGCTAATGGCGTTTACAGACTAAATTAAAAGTCAAAAAATGTAATATGGGGTCTATGGAATCATTGGCACACGCAGAGTGTTGATTTGTGAAAATTTTAAAGATTATGCAAAATTGCAAATGCAGGCAAATATGCAATCTTTTTCAATTAATCTGCTATTAATTCGTAGGAACTAGAAAGTAGAAGAAACTATCCAACATCCATGACCATTTATTAATTGATTAACCAATGATAAAGTAGAGTTGAAATTAAATAATGGGAATTAGGTAAGGATTGAATTAATTGATGCAAAAACAAAGAGATCTAGAGAGGGGAAAAGAAAAAGGAAAAATTGAAATCCACCGGGTATGCGGGTACCCTAATACCCGCGCCGGGTACCCGCGTCGGGTATTAGGGTACCCGACGTATATGGCGGGGCGGGTATCGGGACTATTATTTGAGCAAAATCCGGGGTCGGGTACCCGCAAATTTCGGGTAGGGTACCCGACCCGTCCCGTTTAGACACCCCTAAGGACTATCAATATTTCATTTAGGTTTAAAAAGAGAGATAAATACTCTTTTTAAAGGGAAGGACTATCAATATTTCATTTAGGTTTAAAAAGAGAGAGATAAATACTCTTTTTAAAGGGAAGGATTATCAATCTCTTTCATTTAAGTTTATTGAAATATGGAGTACAGTAGGTGGTGAGAAAAGAGAACGAGTTTCTAAAATTTGATGTTAATTAATTTTTAGAGAACATTTTATCGACAGAATGGAATGGCGATTGACGAAATCCTTTTAGTCGATTTATTTATTTATTTTTTATTTATGTCCATTTAATTTTGTTTTGACCATATTTAAAAACTAGTTCCCTTTTTGGCCATGATTACATTAGACGAATTGCTTTTGACTTTTCTCGCGCGCGCGCACATATATAAATCTTAGCGCGACGCTTTGTAAAATTGTGAAGTGAACACACGCACACACACACGCACACATTGATGATGAACATCAGATTGTTGTTAAGGCCAAGGGCTCCTGCTCTCCCTCTTCTTCTTCTCTCCCTCTTCATTTCTTTGCTGTTTTTCGCCCCACGGATTCACCTCGTAAGACTACTTGTTTCTAATTAAGATTACTCTACTTAGAATTCATGATCTGATTTTGAATATTTTCCTTTTTCCAACAAATTCCGAATTCATCGCAGGCTAAATATGATTCTGTGATTGTCGTTGAGGAACCATCAGTGCCAGATCTGGACTGCATGACATGGAATCACACCAAAAAATGCCCCAAACATCACTCAACCTTTTCGCAGGCGAAGCAGCAGAGTGGATCCGACTGCCCCGAATACTTCCGGTGGATCCACGAGGACCTGCGCCACTGGAGAAACACAGGAATCGCCGAGGAAATGGTGGCGGAGGCGCGGCGGAGTGCGCATTTCCGGCTGACGATTCTGGACGGCAGAATGTACGTGGAGAAGTTCGCGGAGGCGTTCCAGTCGCGCGGCTTGTTCACGCTGTGGGGGTTCGCGCAGCTGATGGCGAGGTACGGAGGGAAATTGCCCGATCTGGAGCTGATGTTTAACTGTGACGATCGGCCGGTGGTGGAAGCGGAGCAGTACGAGGCGGCGGGGAAGATCCCGCCGCCGCTGTTCAAGTACTGCGCAGATAATCGCACCTTCGATATCGTCTTCCCCGATTGGACCTTTTGGGGCTGGTAATGTTTCTTCACGCTCTCTACTGCCGCGAACTCAGATTTTCATTTTCTCTTCCATGCACATTTCTTAATGTTCCATGCACATTTTCTCTTCCACGCTTTGCACCTTGCATAGAAAATTTTTTTGTATTCGTATATTTATATAAAATTGATATCAACTCAATTATCATAATTATAAATAAAATAAAAAAAATAATATGAGAAAGGAGAAAGAATCTTTTAAAATTTTAATCTTTAAATACTTTTTACATTTTAAATCAAATATTTCTATAAAATATATCAATATATATATTTTATAATTAGTCGAATTTCATAATTTTAGAAAAAATAAAACAAAAAAAATAAGAAGATAAAGGAAAAAACGAAAATAGAAAGAAAAAAATATAATTTACCAATAAATCTTCAATTTCCAATTTTGAAATCAATTTAAAATTGATTTCAAATTAAAATCTTGGCTTCTTAATATAGTCTAGATGATAATATTATTAATTAGTATACACGTTGTTTAAGTTTATCAAAAAAAGAAGTATGAGAAATATGATGTGCTAGTTCAAATATTAAGAAAATGACATTTATCATAAAATATGACAATCATCAAGTGCATGAAAATATATTCTATATCATATTTAAATCAAAGGCCCAAACAAAAACTAAGACTTCGATATTTCAAAAAAAGAATGTTATCAGTTAATTTTGTAGTATTTTAAATGTTTTAAAATATTTGGAAAACCATGGAGGTGTTGATGTTGTGGTGAAGTGGTGCAGGGCAGAGCTAAATATACAGCCATGGAGCAGCTTTCTCAAGGAGATGAAACAAGGGATGGACAATTTGAAATGGGAGGACAGAGTGCCCTACGCCTACTGGAAGGGAAACCACAAGGTTTCCTCTCAAAGATACCAACTTATGCAATGCAATCTCACTCGTCAAAACGACTGGAACGCCCGCCTTTACTCCGTAGTAAGCACTCCTATCTCTTGTCATTCTCATCGCACGAGAGCAAAATTAGTACTGATCCTTGAATACATGCATATGATATATATATACCAAGTTTCTTTTGTTTTCGTCTTGATATTTCATAGGATTGGGAAGAAGAGAAGCGGAGAGGATTCAAGCAGTCGAATCTTGCAAATCAGTGCAGCCATAGGTGGTTATGATACACATTCAACTCAACAGGAGAAACAAAGTGTTGTTTCTGATTCTTGGTTATTTTTTGTTTTAAGGTACAAGATTTATGCAGAGGGATGGGGATGGTCTGTGAGTAAGAAGTACATTCTATCCTGCAACTCGCCCACCTTGCTCATCCAGTCCCGTTGGCACGACTTCTTCACGCGTGGCCTCATCCCTCAACACCATTATTGGCCGGTTAGAGACACCCGAATGTGCAGGTCCATTAAACTTGCTGTTGAATGGGGCAACAATCACACTGCAATGGTATCTCATACCATCTTCTTACCATTTAGTCTCATGTGTTTTACTCTATCTTCGACTGAATTCTGTGGTCTTTAGGCAAAGGAGATTGGGGAAGCCGGGAGTCGCTTCGCCCATGAGGCTCTGGAAATGGAGAATGTTTATGGTTACATGTTCCATCTGCTAAATGAGTACGCGAAGCTGTTCAAGTACAAGCCTAAGATCCCTCCAAACGCGACAGAACTTTGCTCGGAGCTGCTGGCTTGCCCTGCAGATGGGAAATGGAGGGAGTTCATGGAGGAAACCATGGAGAATTCGCCTAGTGATTCGCCTCCATGTAAAATGCCTCCACCTTTTGAGCCTCGAGATCTTGGAGCTTTTGCGGTAGCGAAAATGGAGGCCGTGAACGAGGTGGAGGCGTGGGAAGACGAGTATTGGAGGAAACAAGACTACAAGCATATGGAGCAATGAGGTTTATTTGATGTAACAAACTGATTATTGTATAGTTTCCTTTTACAGTTTTGACTTGCAAAGAGAAATGGATTGAAGAGTTAGGATTTGGGAACCGCAGCAATGCTATAAAAGGAAAAGAAACATCGAAAATGATGCTCATAATGCATGCATATCATCCTTGCAAAACCATCTCTAGATATAACGGAAATTATGAATTCAAAGCAGTCAGCTAAAGCCAAGAAGATTTAGGCTTAGTTGACATAACAAATGTCAAAATTGAAAAAAGAAAAAGAAACCATGTGATTAAGAAAGATTTAAACAAATACTACTAAAATAGAAGTAGCGCTATATCTCAGCAAAAAAACTTCAATAAGCTCTTTCCTTGAAGATGTCCATGCTCATCTCACTTGCATCAGTTGCTTGCAACTCCACCTGAATGCCATCCAACTCTCTCTTGAATCGATCTTTTGAACTCGCGTACAGCATCTTGGTCCTCACCTTTGCAGTCTCGGGTGACCTGAAAACGTTACGAAATTTTTATCAAAAACATATTTGCAATAGTCATATCATGTGATATGGGGCAGATATCATGGTAGAAGCTGAAGTTTATGTGATCTCACCATGCAATGAAGAAAATCTTGCTCTTACGGCAGTTCTCATCAGTTGTAAAGTCATAGTCGAAGACAGCATACCGACAATCATCAGCAGGCAAGCTATTGTTGAGGTCGAGGTGAGTCTCTCCTTGGCCCCCGGCCTTCTCCACCACCACTTGCTGGAGTCCATCATCGATTTTGAACACGATGTACCTGAAGTTCCGTTTTGACTTTAGCTCCAAAAACTTCAGTTTGCACGCGTCATCCACAGCAATTCCAGATGCAGAATTTGCCTGTTTAGGATCAAATTTTTAGCACCAAAAACAGGAGTAGTAATTTTCCCCCCAAAAACCATGATCCTGTTTATTTATACATTTGCAGCATTCTTGATCCTGTTGGACGACTTAATAAAGTGTAAAATTTTTATAAGGACAACAAATTCTCGTTCTATTTCTATCATATGATGGAACAAACAACTAATTGCTCGAATACATGAAAATGGCAGGTTTTGGAGATCGCTTCCGAGCTACAATTATGTTGTGATTTTCGCCCTAGAGCCTAGACTATGGTCCTATCTGTCTCTAAGTAATTTCCCTTAAAATCTGCATTATTATTTCATAAAATAGCAGCATTCTTGATCTTGTTTGAGGCATTAGGATGGTGCATCAGAATGCAACAAAATATAATGGATCACAAATCCTTCCCTCAATGTTGAAATCCATTAGCTTTAGCTTTAGCTTCTCAATGTAAGGAACAGACATATATACTAATCTAAATGTATTCATCACTGTTTTTCCTGAAATTTTACAATGTTTTCATACTGCTAATCAAAACTTCGAGCAAATAGCAAATACAATATGCAGTAAACAAGAAATGCAATTGAATTTATTCACATTTCTGGATCTAGACTCTAAAGTTGGCCATCACTCATCTCTTGAAACCGCCAGCATCAAAATCAAAAAAATGTAGCATGAAGAAATGCACGCAAACACACACACATGTGTGCATATTGATATGCTAATGCATCATGAAATACAATCACATTAACAAAAAAAATCGGCACACACAAACACATTATATTAGCTTTAGCTTCTCAATTAATGTAAGGAACAGAGACATATACTAATCTAAATGTATTCATCACTGTTTTTCCTGAAATTTTAATCATAGATTCGAGCAAATAGCACATACAATATGCAGTAAACAAGAGATGCAATTGAATTTATTCACATTTCCGGATCTAGACTCTAAAGTTGGCCATCTCTCATCTCTCGATACCGCCAGCATCAAAATCAAAAAAATGCAGCATGAAGAAATGCATACAAACACACACACACACATGTGTACATATTGATATGCTAATGCATCTGAAATACAATCACATTAACAAAAGATTTAGACACACACACACACACACAAACACGTTACGTTACCTATCAAAATGTGCTCATAGAGTTATCACCTTACAGTGCTGAAGAAAATCAATCAAAATATCAAATTACGCAAACACGCGCACGCATGAACAATGTGGATATCAACAAGAAGAATTCGAGAACATATACGTAAGAAAAGAAATAGAGATCAAAGGAATGGAGCTGAATGATCATCACATGAAGAGAATGAATGGAAAAAATGAGATACCATTTTGCTCTTAGTGAAAATCTGAGCAGCCTCGAGCAAATGCGGAAATGTGATTAGAGATTAAAGGGAAAGAAGAAGAAAATAGAATTGAGAGAAATGGATCCTTGAATTTCGGTAGGGCATTTAAAAATTCAAAGGATGAGAGAGATTTGAGGGTGTTTGTTTACAAGCTAAACTGAAGGAACTAACTAACCTTGCCGCATTTAGGGAAAATACGGTCTTTTTATTCTTCGCATGCGTGTATTTATACACTTGCGTATTTATAAATAGTAAATACTTCTTTAAAAAAATTAGTAAATACAATAGGAAGTGGTCAAACCCTTATTATTATTGTTATACAGAACCGATCACCTACCCACCGTGGGCAAGTATAACGTGCCCACCACTGATGTAGCAATTTTAATTAGGAAAGAGAATTAATAAATCTTACTCTAATTAAAATTATCTTACTATAATTACAATTGTCACATCATGGTGGGCACGTTATGCATGCCCACGGTGGGTAGGTGATCGTTTCTGTATTATTATAATCGAACTACAAAAGTTCAATAAGACACAACAATAAATGAGGAAGAGAGAGATGAGCAATAAGCAATTGTAATCAAATAAAGAAGGAATTTGTTGGATTTATTAAAGTTTAGGGTTAATGGTGTTTTATGTATCGGACTTTTAACATTTTTCATAAAATATTCGAACCTTTAGTTTTTTGCTAAAAAATTCCAAATTTTTAATATTTTCTAGAAAATGTCTCGTTATACAAAATTCGATGACGGAAAGATGACTTATTTCGCCGAATATAATACTTTGGGGATCGTCATTGTTGAAAACTATATTAGGAACCACCATTACTGAAAAACGCTGAAAATTTGAGATTTTTTTGTCATGTTTTCATCATTGAATTTTGTATAGCAAGATATTGTATGAAAAATATTGAAAGTTCGAATTTTTTAGAAGAAAATGAAAAATAATACTCCCTCCGTCCCTGAAATAAGTTCTTCTTTTTCCATTTTGGGACGTCCCCCAAATAAGTTCCTCTTTCTTTCTTTCTATTTTTGGACAACTACCCCACCACTAATAATACTTTATTTATTCTTACTTTTCACTTTTTTACCACTCCCAATACTAATTATAACACTTTTTCACCTTTTCACCACTCTCAATACTATATAACATATTTTTCTCCACTATCAATACACTTTACCATTTTCCTTAAAACCCGTGCCGTCCCCAAAGAGGAACTTATTTTGGGGACGGATGGAGTATATTTTTTTTCTGTCAAAATTTCTGTTTGTTTGCGTGTGTTTTTAGGGGGGAAGATTGCTGAATAAGTCATACTTTTATCAATTGAATAGTTTATGGCCAAATTATTATTTTGGTCTAGGTTAAGTTTTTGGTCGTATATAAAATATTTTTAAAATTAAAATTACATAAAATGTTATAGGCATGCCAAATTTTATAAGTATACACACTTGTTTATAATAGTTGTAGATAGTGGATTAGGCATAGGAGATGCTTATATATGGATGGTCAAATAAAAATAATTTCTTATGATCGGGTGCAGCATGCAGCAGTACATCTATATAACTTATCGTATTTTTCTCGAATAATTGCTAGGTACAATGGTACATGATACATCGAATAAATCCAATTATTTAAGTCGGACAAATAGGGCTTTCAAAAATAAATGTTGGACTAGTAGGATATTATTGTTTTGATCATTAAGATGCTGATTTGGTATAATCAAGTTATTGATTGGCTGTCAGAGAAATAAATAAATAAGTAAACTGAGTCTTGATTAAAATATTTGATAAGGACGTGCATAATGATGTTATCAAATATAATAAATTTAGCAATTTTCTATATATAGACAATTAAAAGATTGTAGCATGGCCCATATATAAGGATGAAGAAAGTAAGTGACTTCAGCTCATGTAACAGTATTTTGGACTTCCGTTAAATATACAAATATTCTAAAATAGAAAGGATAAATTAAGTTCATATCATTGCTGAACTAAGTAATCACATTAATGTAATTATTTGCATAATATGAATAGTGTTATGAATCTATATGTAGCATTTAGCAAATTAAAGACAATATTAGTATCTAATGTGGATGGTTTCGTGCATTCCTTTTGTTGGGCTTAGCTTTATAAGGCTCGACCAAGAAATGAAGGCTTAAAAGCCTATAACTGATTTATAATCCAAAACTAACAATTAATGTGTATTTATGAATTATTTTAAATATTGTCACACAAGTGAAAATAGAAGTTCAAAATTAAACTAACACCTAGACTAAGTTGTGACGGAGCTAAGCAGCCCAGTGTATATTATACATCTTTAAACCAAATTATTCTCTCCGTCCCGTGAAGCTTGAGCAGTATTCATTTTCGAATTGTCCGTAAAATTTGAGCATTTTTCTAATATATATGGATTTTTTTTTCTTCTTTTATTCACCTTCCACGTTTAACACATAAAATACTTCCTCTTTAAAACCCGTGTCGAAAGAAAATTTCTCGAGGTTCTCGAGGTTCGCGTAACAAAATACGCCTTATGAGCCTTGCAATTTACAAGAAATTACCGTATGCTTACAATAATACAACGTGATGGCGACACAAATTCTGGTAAATAGTTGCAAGTGCTTAAGGGTTGACTTGACCAATTATTTTGTCATTACAAAATCAAACAAGTTAGTTAGTTGCGTACATATAATTATTAATTTTTCCCAAAAACCCAAAAGGCATGTCTTCTTGTTTATGATCAACCCATCCCAGCACGATTCAAATGTAATCAATTATCTGCTAAACACTTTTTAAGCTTATAAGCCGTTGAGTTCAACCAAACACCCCCTTAATCTTGTCACAAAAAATCAACGTTAATTTAAAACGACTTTTCATTATCTTTTATTTAATGACTTCTTCTTTCTTCCTCGAATTTTCCTCTTAATTCATGTTGCAAGCATTACTTGTGTGCATATATCTTGCAATGCTTTGAATACTTCAATCCCACGCCTCTCTCTCTCTCTCTCTCTCGCATGACAAAGTGGAGGTGAGATGAACAACAACTTGAAGCTAGCAGTGGACGTTGTGCGAGCCCACAACCTCCTCCCCAAAGACGGCCAAGGATCCTCGAGCGCCGCCGTGGAGCTGGTCTTCGATGGCCAGAAGTTCCGCACCACCATCAAGGAGAGAGACCTCAACCCCTTCTGGAACGAGACCTTCTACTTCAACGTCGCCAATCCACTCGACCTCCACCACCTCACCCTCGAGGCCCACCTCTTCAGCATCAACAAGACCACCGGGAAGAAATACTCCCTCGGCAAACTCCGAATCAACGGCACCTCCTTCGTCCCTCTCCCCGACGCCGTCGTCTTCAACTACCCCCTCGAGAAAAACGGCCTCTTCTCCTCCACCCGAGGCGAGCTCGCCTTGAAAGTCTACCTCACTGGTGATCTTGCGAGCTCGCCTCTAGTCAATCACCACGAAGCCTCCTCGACCTCGAGCCTGCATTCGATCCACGATGAGCCATCACCCCCTCGCAGGAACGAGGAGAAGGCGTCGTCTAGGCGCAGTTTGTACACTCTTTCTGGCACGGATCATCATCACCACCCGCAACAACAACAACAACAACAACAACGAGTTTCTACTCCTTCAATGCCATCGTACCAGGCACCTCAATTCAGTGCTAGTGAGATGAGGTTCGAGCCTCAAGCATCACAATCTGCACGAATGCATCCGAACTCATCATCGTCTCAGCCGGCTGATTTCGCGCTGAAAGAGACGAATCCGGTCCTTGGAGGAGGGGGCCGGGTTAGGTCTTCCAGCTTGTACGATCTTGTGCAGCCAATGCAGTTTCTCTTCGTTCGTGTCGTGAAGGCGCGGGACCTCCCGTCCAAGGACGCCACGGGGAGCCTCGATCCCTACGTCGAGGTGAGGCTCGGCAACTACAAGGGCGTCACGCGCCACTTCGAGAAGACTAAGAACCCAGAGTGGAACACTGTGTTCACATTTTCAAAGGACAGGGTGCAGGCCACGGTTTTGGAAGTTGTGGTGATGGACAAGGATGTGATCAAGGACGATTTTGTGGGCCTGCTCAGGTTCGACCTCCACGAGATCCCACGACGGTCGCCCCCGGACAGCCCATTGGCGCCGGAGTGGCACCGTCTCGTGGATAGCAAGGGCGAGAGAAAGCACGGAGAGCTGATGGTTGCCGTCTGGATAGGGACACAAGCTGATGAGGCATTCGCCGATGCTTGGCATTCCGATGCCGCTAGCCTCGTTGACACCTCTGTCCCGTCCACGCACGTCCGGTCCAAGGTGTACCACGCGCCCAGACTGTGGTACGTGCGCGTCACCGTGATCGAGGTGCAGGACCTCGTCGTGCAGGACAGGAACCGGTTCCCCGTCGTGCACGTGAGGGCCCAGATCGGGAACCAGGTCCTGAGGACCAAGCCAGTCCAATCGCAGACCACGAACGCGTCGTGGAACGAGGACCTCATGTTTGTTGCAGCCGAGCCCTTCGACGACGATCAGCTGGTGGTGTCGGTCGACGACCGTGTCGGCCCTAACAAAGACGAGACCCTCGGCATGGCTTTCGTGCCCTTGACAACGGTCGAGAAAAGGGCCGACGACAGAGTGGTGCACTCGAGATGGCTTCACTTGCAGAAGTCGAGTGCCACAGATGTCGAGGGGCCCAAGAGGGATCACTTTGCTAGCCGAATCCATCTCCGAATATGTCTCGACGGAGGCTACCATGTTCTTGATGAGTCCACGCAGTATAGCAGTGATCTCAGACCAACAGCAAAGCAACTGTGGAAGCCACCCGTAGGCCTGCTCGAGCTCGGGATCTTGAGCGTGGACGCCCTCACGCCAATGAAGACGAGAAACGGCCGAGGGACTTCGGACACGTTCTGTGTGGCCAAGTATGGACAGAAGTGGATTCGGACAAGAACTATCACAGATAGCTTGAACCCCAAGTTCAATGAGCAATATACTTGGGACGTTTTCGATCCGGCCACCGTTCTAACCGTTGGTGTTTTCGACAATGGCTACTTTGGTGGTGGTGCCAATGGCAATGGCCACAGAGACCTCAAGATCGGGAAGGTTCGGATCCGGATCTCGACCCTTGAGACGAACCGTGTTTACACGCATTCGTATCCGTTGATCGTTCTTCACCCCTCCGGGGTGAAGAAGATGGGAGAGCTGCATCTGGCGATCCGGTTCACCTGCACGTCGATGCTCAACATGATGGCCTTATACTCGAGGCCTCTTTTGCCCAAGATGCACTACGTAAGGCCGTTATCGGTGCTGCAGCTCGACGTGCTGCGCATCCAGGCCGTCAGCATCTTGACAGCGCGTCTGAGCCGGGCCGAGCCGCCTCTCAGAAAGGAAGTGGTGGAGTACATGAGTGATGCCAATTCACATCTATGGAGCATGAGGCGCAGCAAGGCCAACTTCTACAGACTCATGGCGGTCTTCAACGGCATCTTCGCAGTCTCCAAGTGGCTCAACGAGGTCTGCCAGTGGAAGAATCCGGTCACGACGCTGCTGGTATATGCCCTCTTTGTCATGCTGGTGTTCTTCCCCGAGCTGATCCTGCCAACGCTGTACCTCTACATGTTCCTCATCGGGCTCTGGAACTACCGGTTCAGGCCGAAGAACCCGCCGCACATGAACATGAGGCTGTCGTGGGCGGACACCGTGACGAGTGACGAGCTCGACGAGGAGTTCGACACGTTCCCGACGGCTAGAAGTGGTGATACTCTGCGGATGAGGTATGACCGTCTGCGGAGCGTCGCTGGCCGGGTTCAGAGAGTCGTGGGCGACGTGGCGTCGCAGGGGGAGCGGGTGCAGGCGCTTCTGAGCTGGCGGGATCCCCGTGCCACGGTCATATTCATGGCCCTCTGCATTGCATCCGCCGTCGTGTTCTATGCCGTGCCTCTTCAGCTGCTGATGATGGCCGCCGGATCCTACGCCATGAGACCTCCCAAATTCCGACGCAAGCTGCCTTCGCCGCCGCTCAACTTCTTCCGCCGCCTGCCTGCTAGAACTGATAGCATGTTGTGACCTGCCATCTTCTTCTGCCTGAAACTCATCAGACCTGTTAATACTGTTTGTATATTTCTGCATGTAATTCAAGCTAAGTTCATCACATTCTTGGCAATTTTCAGAGTCAAAAACTCCTGCATCAACAGATAAATCCATTTCCTAATCTCAAGAAACAGAGAATCAAGATGTATACAATGAAGAACTGAATCATTAACAAAGATCTGAACTAGTGCAACCTATGTCAGGTAAAGTAGCAACATGGTTAAGAGTCAAGATGCTCTGCTGAAGACTAAATCAATAATGCAGTCTCATCCAGACGTCGCTGGGATGTTGAAGTTGAAAACTTGAACAAATTAAAGACAATGGATTTCTATCTATCCATACCCAACTGAGCTAAGATTCTGAACTAGGCTAAGCATTAGCTGGAATGACTAGATTCCCAACTGTATGATCTTCAGAATCTGCTGAAGTTCCCCCAGCAATGTTTTTCGTCTTTGAGGTGCGCGGTAGCAGGCTTGCCACGACAACCTGGAGCCATTCATCGAATGAGGCCTCATAAATTAGTATGAAATAGGAAGAGAGAGTTGAATTGCTTATGTCAATCAAGCTACTCATCATCAAAGTAAGTGTATCACATAGAACCACAAACTTGAGGATAGGAAATTACAGATTAATTTGTAAGGTTTTTAAGCAAGTATTGTACTGAAAAGATTATCTGTGTCGACAGTATCCACTTCCGCAGCAGCATTAAAGGGAGAAAGCACATAAATATCCACATAAGAAACTATTTTTGGAGTGTATCAAGTACAAAATTAGTTTGACTTGTTGGTGGGTGTATTAGTTATACGGGGTATAAATACCGTGGTAAATTTATTTACAAAAGTATCATGTAACCAAATATCTTGAAATTGAACTAAAATTCAGAAAAAGAGCCATACTTCAATGCTGAATGATTATAAAGCTACCTGAACAGGGCTGCCAGCAAGCATGACACCGTCAACTCCACCACCTATGACACGCCCATCAGGACCAGAAAGAGTAACATTCAGACAGCCGACTGGGCCGTGAGGCGCATTCACATCATTTTGTGCATACGAACCAGTTAAACTCAAAATATCAAAGCGTCCCTATAAAAGAATGAAAGCAGAGAAAAAATTGATATTGAGTCACGAAGCAAGAAACAAGGGAAGACTAGTAGTGCTAGACAAGGCAAATAATCTTTCGATCAACAAGATCTACTTCTACAGAAGATTATGAATCAACATAAATAGTTCAAATGTTTAAAACTGAATTTACAACTATCAAACTTTAGATAGATAGGAAAGAAAGTTTCACAAATTAATATTAAGTTGAAGCTTGAATTGATTACATTGAGAAATATTTGCAAAATTCATAGTTTGACCTGTGAGCTATCTTAACGGAAATCGTGCTAGTCCGATAAGGCATTTAAATTTTTCAATGGACTACAATCCAACCCTCGTTATGAACTGCTGGAGCATAGTACTCAATCTGATGCCTCTAGTCTTCACATTTCTTATTGCAAATACAGGAGTAGTTAGTAAGAAAATGGAGCATATACCTCGTATGTGACGCTCCCACCAGAACTTGATATTCTAATATTTACAGCTGATATTGTACCATTTCCTGATAAGATGACTGTGCTCTGTCGCCCCTGTGCAAATGACAGTACCTTTCTTTTGATATCCTGCAGAAAAACTATTGCGATAAATGATCCACTAATTATAAATTAAGGATGTCCAGAAGTTGACAATTTGTTATCATGAAAAATTGAAAATGTCTTTGTAAGATGCCCGGAAAGACATATAAAGTATTTAGATCATATAAATTTTAATTAATGATTCAAGCCTTCCCTTTCTCTTTGTCGAGTCCTGCTGCACTCGGATATTATCAAAGTTTTGTCATAGTTCAGGAAGAATTTATGTTTTGGTATCATAATTATGCCCTACTCCGCCAATTTCTCCCATGTATGAACTAATACATCAAGAAAAGAGGATATAGACTTGAAGGCGACATAAGCGAGATGTTCCAGATCAGGAAAATGATGTATCATAAGATTTATATTTTCGGCTTTATCCAAGTTCCTTTCAACAATATTTTCCATGATTTACTTCAAAATATTTAATTGATGAAAACTAGATATGCTGAAGCTCTATCTCACTATACTATTTATGAAAAGTATTACAACTTCATAAATTTCTTTTGAGGAGTTTCTTAGCTAGATGACAGAAACAGGTGGAAGATGCAGATGAATACGTGATGTTAGGTAAATTCATTCAGATAGTTGAAATTGCACTAACTTCTCCAACAGCAACATTGATGATATGCGGGACAAGCTTTCCAGGCCCGGTAAAGATAGATCCGCCTGACAAAAAGATGAATTCCCACAAAATCAAGAAAAAGTAAACACTTCAAATATCCACATAATGCATGAAAGAAACATATCATAATATTTGAGTTGACATAATGCTGTCAAATTTAAACATAATAAGAAGACATTTGGCCAAAGAGTTTTAATTAAAAAAAGACTAGTAACTGAGTGATAAACATCCTCAAATTGGAAGGAAATTAAAACATTATGACAATACGACATGAGCATACATTATCATCCAAGAACTCAATTTTCAAGGCTCGGAGCGATATCAAGAATTTGGTAGTTGCATATATGTAATGATATAAATGAGAATTTATTGGTGTTTTCACAACAAGTGACTCTCAATAACCCACGACAGAGTGACTAAAACCTCGAATACGTATTTAATGGAACAGATCCATGCTCAAATTTATATCCTGGGTGTCTGGATCAACGAGTTGAAAAGGTTGCATTTTGAGTAAAAAGGTTCAGCTTGAGAATAACGCATATCAGCTAAATTATGGAAATTGATGATTTTCACGTCATATGACAAGAAAAAAACACGCTTTCTCCATTGACAAGATTTAAAATAACCTGGATGTGTTCCTCCAGTTTGATCCGGAACTTTAAACATATCTGTCACTACCAAAATATTTCTGTGCAAACTCATTGTTTGTGCAAATGAGAGAGAGAGAGAGAGAGAGAGAGAGAGGAGAGTAGAGAATGGGGAGAATAGGTGTAACAATCTCTACATAGAGATAAGGGGTGAGTCAGCAGCTAAGGCTCAATTGCCGCGGTATTTGCAGGTGGCACTATGTATTCAGCCACTTGTCATCAATGAAGACAACACCAGTTATTTCATACAGAGAAAGGTAAAATGGTGAATCAGTAGCTGGAGCGTGCAAGTTACGTAGGTCTTTGAGGTAGCAATCGATCCTAGGGTCATGAACATATATGTTTATAAGCGCTTCTGCTACTAAAGGAAACTCAGTAACTTACTTTCTACATCTAGGTAACTTCTGAAAATGTCCCGTCTTTGTACAAGGCTTTCGCTGAGCAAAATTCTATAATTTACTATAATCACAAGTGCCTGTTTACATGATAAATTATTTCTATAGTAGTTTCTATCACGAAATTCACATAATGAAGCGCGTGATTCAAGACTAGCATTTGATAAAATCATACATTTTAATTTTCAAACCATATCTAAATCAATAATTCCTACACCAAAATCCTGTCTGTGCATTTTGCACCTAACATTGGCCAATGCAGCATCTTATCTATTCAATGACTTCCAATTAAGCCTAAACGTCCTTACCATTTTCAAATTATGCATTTGAATGGCGATTATTAGGATCAAAGATACCAAACAAGAAACTCCATCATTAACAAAACTTAAAGAGTAAATAATATCTAAACTCACTCATTAACATGCAACTATATACTTCAAATGGATAGATAACTTATTTTTTAAAAGAAATCAACCAAAACTCATTTTTGTTTGCAACCAAGAAATAGCAAGTGTATCCAAGAACAGCCATGAAACAGAAAAGAGCAAGATGACAAAGATTCAGAAATACCAAGGGGGATTTCTTGATGCTTTCGACCCGTCCCTGGTGGCCTTCCTCTCCGCTTCTGAGCTGGCCTCACAAATGGCACGGGATTAGATGTGGAGGGTGACAATGCCAATGAAACAGCACTATCACGTCCATACTTCCGCGGCCTTCCCCTTTTCCTACGAACGGGCTCACCTTGCATCATAGCAGGAGGCGGACCTACACCAAGCGCAGGAGGTGGGCCAACACTCATTCCATGAGGTGACATTGTCGATGAAGTATCTAAAGGTAATGATGATCCAATCATATTCCTCCCGGTGTTGGTTTGATAGTGCAAACCAGGATTAGACATCGAATTCATGCCAGGGGATCCCTGTAGTCCCATGACAGACTCTGCATTTCCTTGATGAAGATAATAGGAGGCCGAACCTTGCAGCGTTATAGCTTCCCTTTGATCCATGTATTCACTTATAAATGGTTGTCACTCCAAAATTGCCAAATACAACACTTTAAAAATGAGAATTGAACTATGTCTTGATCGAGCAAAACTTGGGAATTCCAGCTTGGATGCTCTGTTGGTTTTCGATTTTGACAATGCTTAAACTTGGCATTAGAAGACCTCTACCAATGCAACTTACATGAGCCCAATAGCTCTATGATGCAATGCAAGAGAAAGCTCAATCTCAAGATTTTTGAATTGTGGCAATAATAAAATATGCTATTTACAAATTACTATCCCCAAAATAGACAAGAACGAGACTTGGTAAGAGCCAAGAGGAATTCAAGATTGAATAATTTCAATTCAAGAAGAAGAAAGATAGCAAAACTACTAAATCAGAACAAGAAAAAGACTTCATTTTGAAGATATATGCAACTCCTATTTCACTCTCATCAAACACAATGCTCCCAAATTCATCACAAAAGCACAAAACTACCTACAAACACACATTTCATCACAACCCTTTACCAGCATAACAAAACAAAGCAACAAAGGAAGACATCACTGCCCAAGCCAAAAGCAGCCATGCAATAACATTTCAAACAACTATTCCAATAAAAAGTGTTGAAGGACGAAAAGGGCTCATGGAAAAAAGAGTATTTTTTTTTTGTTTTTGTTTATGAAAGCAGCTAGCACCGCAGCTTGTGAGAATAAGCCATTGATGAACTCACCATAACAGTGAAAGAATTCTTATCCGAAACGTAATGCATTTTTTGTGAGGAAAGACTCTTTTTTTGTGCTGTGAATTTGTGTGTGTTGTGGCTCACTGTGTGTAGTGTGTGATGAGGTGATAGAGTGAGGAGTGATGCGGGTTTTGAGTTAGTGTGGTGCGCGGTTGTTTGCTTGTAGAGATAGAAAGAGAAAATCTTGAACAGGAGAGAGCAGCAGCAGGCGCTTGGTGGATATCTCTCATCATCTTTATAGACAAGTCAGATTTCAATGTGTTTTGTCAAAACTTAACGCCCACTCGCACCCCTCGCGCGTGACTTTTGCATCACTTTTTATTTTATTTACTGTATTTGTTTTATTTTTTTGGATACAGAAAATAGAATATGTAGCATCAAATATATTAATGCTAAAATAATTAGCATATCTTCTTCCCCGTACAAAGGTAATGTCAATTTTTTTGGTGGGCAAGTAAAATATAGTAGTATTAAAAAAATGTTAATTTTATGAAATACTCCTTCGGCTTCATAAGAGTGGTGCCCTTATCTCTATTTTCGTAAATTCTTATCTGAGACCAACCTCACCATCAGACATATTGACACTTTAAGAAATGAAACTTTGAGATTTTTATTATCAATTAGAGATAACATATTTTATGTTTATATGACAACATAGCTTTAATATTTGATTATAGAGTGCAATATATAAGAAAATAAGGATCAAATAATTTAGATCTTATAGCATTTTGAGAAGCAATTATCAATTGTTTTTTAAAGATCAAGTGTTTTTAATATTTTATTTTCAATGCATAAAATTGCTAGCTCATTTAACCTTTCTTGGGACATAATAGAGCATAATTATGATTTTATCAATTTTAATTTTAAAAAACTTATATTGGTTGAAGCTATAGTAGTTAACAAAAATTTATATATAATAAAAACATTAGAAAAACAATACGATATTTTAACAAATTCATGAACTTTACAACCGACTTTATTTTTTATGGTAAACACGTAATTTATAAAATAAATATTCAATATCAATGTAAATATTCCCTCAATCCATTATAAGTGTGGTGTTGTTTTTTTTTTTTTTTTGTCTGTCCACTATAAGTATGGTCTTTCTATTTTAAAATATATATATCATTATACTATATTTTTACCTTATTCACTCACGATATTTATATATATTTTTCAATATTTTTTTAAAAAAATTCGTGCTCTTTCATCTACATCACACTTGTTATGAAGAAGTACTAAATTATTATTAAAATTATTTTTAAAAATTTGAGACTCCTAGGTTCACAATCTCAAATTATTTTCCAGCCAGCCAAATAAAGTAGATTGTAATCATTAGCAGTTTCAGCACCAACCTCTTGCCCAATTTGTAAAACCATCTATTTTCGTGTATCCATTTAATTGCACTTTTTAATCATAGTAAATCTATCTCCACATACATGGCTTATATAGTTATATTTTTCCATATGCTGTTTTAAATTTCATATCCTAATTTTTTTTTTTTGGAATCAACAATGTTTTAAAACATTACACTAAATATTTTATTGATGACAAGTGAATAAATAATTTCTTACTAATATATTGTTTCCGGATATATGGTTTCTATTTTCCATATGCTTTTTTAAAGAGTGGATTTTTAAAATGGCCACTTTCATATTGTAAAGATAAAAAATGTCCACTAAAATAAAAAACTTAAAAAATGTCCACTGTTACCAAAATACCCTTCACATTAAAAATTAAAAAAATGTCCACTTTACATCACCCCTTTAAAAAATCCCGCAATTCACAACCAGTGTGAATTCACAATCAAAATTTTTTGGTTGTGAATTCACACTGGTTGTGAATTGAGAATTCACAACCAGTCAAATTCACAACCAGAATTTTTTGTTTGTGAATTCACAATTAGTCGAATTCACAGCCAAAATTTAATTCACAACCAGTCGAATTCACAACCAAAATATAATTCACAACTAGAATTTTTTTGTTGTGAATTCACAACAAACGAATTCACAACCAAAATTTAATTCACAACCAGATTTATGTTTGTTGTGAATTCACAATCAGTCGAATTCACAACTAGAATTTATTTTGGTTGTGAATTCAAGTAGTTGTGAATTTGAGTTTTTAAAGTTTGAATTCACAATTCACAACTGAACTGAAACAGTAAATTCACAACTAAACTGAACTGAAACCGTAAACCCTAGTTGTGAATCCTAAACCCTAAACCCTAAACCTAAACATTAAATCCTAAATTCACTCTAAACCCTAAACCCTCAAACCTAAACCCTAAACCAGAAATTTTTTGTTGTGAATTCATAACCAGTCGAATTCACAACTAGAATTTAATTCACAACCAGAATTTTTTGGTTGTGAATTCACAACTAGTCAAATTCACAACAAAAATTTAATTCACAATCAGAATTTTTTGGTTGTGAATTAACAACCAGTCGAATTCACAATTAAAATTTAATTCACAACCAGAGTTTATTTTTGTTGTGAATTCAAGTAGTTGTGAATTTGGGGTTTTTAAAGTTTGAATTCACAATTAAAATTAGAATTTATTTTGGTTGTGAATTTATAAATTTGGTTGTAAATTCAAAAATATTAAGTTATGAATTCAACGAGCTAGTTGTGAATTTAAGAACATTAAGTTGTGAATTCATCGAGCTGATTGTGAATTCATGGATCTAGTTGTGAATTTAAAAACATTAAGTTGTGAATTTAAGAAAATTACGTTGTGAATTCATAAATCTAATTGTGAATTCAAGAAAATTACGTTGTGAACTCAATATACCATCAAAATACATCAATTACGTTGCTTTTGTAACTCAAACTGTGTTTAGGGGAAATATGTGTCTTCACATATTTCCTATACAGAGCCAGGTAGGCTATCGCCACCATCAGCGGGGCTAGCTGATCCCTCAAACTCAACGGGGTTCATTAACAGAGCGACCTCGTCAACTGTTTTGCTAATTTTTCAAGGACTACTTTTCTTGCTTGAACGTTTATGCGACTGACCGAGCACTAGGGTTGATGTCGTGTCCAGCCACTCTGCTGTTAACCCGTCAACTTCATCATAGTATATGCGTCACTCAATCTGACAGAAAGTAGTAGGTGAAGATGAGCAAAGACATTTTACCCAGATAGACAAGTATCTCATTCAGCTATCATATCAATTCAAGATCAAGACAAGGAAAAGTGCCAAGAAGAACTTACAGCAAGCTTTGTAATGCATATAGACATAAATCTTGGTCCAAGCCCCAAAACTCTGGCTTCAGAAACTAGTATCTGCCAAGAAGCAAGAAGGAGAACGGTTCAAGAGGTCAAACTCGTACACTAAAACGATCAAGAAAGTAAAAACAGCTTGTCAACTACAACATATGCTAGACTGCCAATAATTGTTGATATTGTGTGCAGTAAATTATAATATAATAACTAAAAATAAAGAGAAAAATCCAGAAGACAAACAAAATTATAAGCAGCAAAACATATAATTTAAAATGCACCATGTAAGAACCATCCCAAGTTCGCAACATATTTATGGTTAGAAACTACGTAGACAAATGAGAGGAAAGAAAGTTAAAAAGTCACTAAACTAGTTGTCAAAGATTAACAGTTTCTGCAAATTTTGTTTAGGCCATTTGAAACCAAAGCAAACCTTTACAAAAATTCATAAAATTTAATCAGCCTATACCAAAGGTATCCTTGAAGACTTGGTAAAAATTTCACAAGAAAATTCGTTCAAATGATCTGCCAAATAAAACATGAAACTCATATACTTTTGCTGTTGGAAAAATATGACAGCAAAACAGGGCATTTTTGAAATAATAAACTGCTATGTTTCAGAGGTCATAAAAATCGAAATATAATGTTTTTAGAAAGGTACCGGAGTCTAGTTTCGTTAAAAAAAAAAACGGTGATGCAAAATCCTTCATGGCTTAATAGAAACAAACGTTTTTGTGAAGTCTACCAACAGTTGACAGATTCTGTCAATGATTTTCCAAAATATCTTAAAAATAGCAAACATCATCCAATAGACATGAAATTTTGCAGAGACGAAATAGACATATCATAGATAAACATACTAAAATTTCAAAGCCATCAAGCAATGAAAACACATTGAAACATAATCTTGAAACTGCTGTAAAATTTGACAGAATTCCAGTTTTATTTTCGTTCAACAATCATCCATAAATTGTAAATCAACTAGCATGCTTCCAGTATATAAACACTCATAAACTCAATCAATTTCATCAAATAAAATTTGAAATATGAACTAGGCCTATCATAACACAATCAAGTTTCATTATGAATTGATTCAATTCAGTGTGTGAAGACTGACATAGACTACTCTACCTTAATGAGATCTACTAAACAGTGAACATCAATGTCATCTAGGATCAATCCATTGTTTAGTTTCTCCCTCACATACTCTTCCTGTCCATTTTCTGGGTTGATTCTGAAGATAGCTTCAAACTGCACTAGGACGCCTTCTAGGTACTTCAGGTTCGAACTCCACATGAAGGCCAAGAAAGCCATTAAACCTATCAAAGGTAACATGAGCAACATGCCTAACATTGGTAGGGCAACCAATCTCCATTATAGTCTGTTCTTGAACTCTAGACCTGCTTCTGCAACCCACCAAAGATTTCCTAAAAACAGTCAAGGAAACAATTGAAATTACAACACACAATTGTCATCTACATATAAGCATTTCGTCGAACAACTCATGTGCACAAATTAACAAGTAGAAAGGTAAAACCATTTAGCCTTGTCGACGAACCTATAAGAGGCATAAGAAAACGTCCCGTGCGTCCAGCAATGGTGGATTAATTTCAAAAAAATTTACATCTGACTTGTCGCAGCAGGGAAAAAGATTAAATTGAAAAAATTATAGAACACAAATTAGGGAAAAAAGAAACCTGCTGGCTGCTGCTGCCGAACGGAGGTGGTGGCGAGGGTTAGTGCGGAGGAGCGGCGAGATCAGGCGGAGGAACGGCGAATGAGAGCAGCGTGAGCGCGACACCGCAGTGAGGCGAGGGCTACCGACGACTGGAGGAGCGGCGAACCAAGAGCAGCGCAAGAGCTAGGGCAAAATGAAATGTAGGACTTTAATTTCAATTCTCCCAGAAGCGCGTCTTCTTCCCCGGCGAGTCAGCACTGGCGGAGCAACGCTGCCGCGCGCGCGGCTCCCTCCGTCTCAGAACAGCAGCGTAGCGGTGGTGGTGGGCGGCAACTGTGGAGCGGCGGCGAGGACGAGAAGGAAAGGAAGAGGGAGAGAGAGAGAGAGAGTGTGACGTGAAGGTGAAGAGAGAGAGAGGAGAGAGAGAGAAATGAGTGGCCATTTTTTCAAATTTTAAAGTAAGGGTATTTCTGTCTTTTCAACTACAAAGTGGACAGTTTTTATCATTTTTATCTTAGTGGACATTTTTTATCTTTACAATATGAAAGTGGCCAGTTTTATATATTTGCTCTTTTTTAAATTGCAGATTAATCTATTAGAGGCGTAAAAATCTAGTACCCCATTGCAAAATAGCTATAACTTTCAAGATTTTATTCATGACACGCTAAATAAATTATTTTTTTTCCTAATATATGGTTTCTATCTTCGATATTTCATTTCCTTAAAACTTTTTAAAAAAAATGCATACATATTTCTATTTTCCATGTTTAAAAGATAAATAAAAATACATTAATTTTTAAGGGCCCAACCAAATAACTAAAACTATTAATATATCACATTAAAGATTTTATTCATGACAAGTTAGATAAATTATTTTGTTCCTAATATATGGTTTCTATTTTCGATATTTCATATCCCTTTAAAGTTTTTTTTTTTTAAATACATACATAGTTTCTATTTTCTATGTTTAAAAAAAAATACTTCATGACAAGTTAGATAAATTATTTGTTCGTAATATATGGTTTCTATTTTCGATATTTCATATCCATAAAAGTTTTTTTTTTTTTAATATTTACATAGGAGTAGTATTTTATATGTTTATTTCATATCCATAAAAGTTTTTTTTTTTTAATACATACATAGTTTCTAGTATTTTATATGTTTACAAAGTAAAAAAAAAACACATAAATTTTAAGGGCCCATTATATGTTTATTTCATATCCATAAAAGTTTTTTTTTTAATACATACATAGTTTCTAGTATTTTATATGTTTACAAAGTAAAAAAAAACACATAAATTTTAAGGGTTTATTTCATATCCATAAAAGTTTTTTTTTTTTTAATACATACAGTATTTTTTTTTTAATACATACATAGTTTCTAGTATTTTATATGTTTACAAAGTAAAAAAAAAGCACATAAATTTTAAGGGCCCAACCGGGTTCGAACCGGTGACCTATTGATCTGCAGTCAATTGCTCTACCACTGAGCTATGGACCCTTAGTTGTTGTTTTATGCTTTTTATATTTATCTATATTAATAAAATCCAATTAGCGCTTATCAAATTAATTTAAATTAATTTCCTCCTTCAACCGAATAATCCCGAAGAAGAAACAACAGTGCTCTCTATAAACTCTTCCATGTCACATGAATTCCAATCAATTCAAAGAAAATGGACCCAAAAACGGACAAGCTGGTGAGGAGGACAACCATGATAGCCACAGCTACAGCATCTTATCTTCTGCTAACGGCTGATTACGGTCCCCAGCCCAACTTTCTCGACCCCGTAAGTATCTTAATCCTCTCACTTCCTTCATTTTTTTTGGCGGTTTTTGTTTTGTTTGATTTTATTTGTTGTAATTTTTAGTTTATAACTGCTACGGTGTTAGATTCCAGTCGCGTTTGTGTGGACTTGATCGTCTCTTGTTGAAGCGTCGGTATGAAATTGAATCGATTGATTGGAGAAGGAAATTGAAGGCTGAGATATTGGATCTGTGCTAATTGAGTTGGAGAGAAGGAGATAGTTCTCGCTATTAAAATTGAATTTGGAATTCGTGAATTTTTTTTTATTAATGTCACTGTGAATGGATCTGCTTGGCCCCCTCTAAATTTGGGGGAATCACTTGCTAATAACTGATTAACAGTAATAACATTAATGAAGAAAAAATGCACTTAAATGCAGTGACAACAATAAGAGAATTAGGGAGGTGAAATTGGGAATATGCAGGTAGAGAGTTAGGCATGTGAATCAAGCTGAAGTTCAGCTCTGATAATTTGAATTGTAGTGTGGAATCGGGTGCACGGGCGGATTCAAAGACTAGTGTTGGAGTGTGGATTTGGAGAGGCTAACTTATAGAGTCTTACTGTTGTTAAAGTTGTCAACAAACCTCAAGAACTCGCTTGAGGTTTTGGATGAGATTCTCAGAAATACGACATAGTATGAAGTTTTCGTGGAGTTGGTTGAAACTCTAGTGAGGTGTTTTACATACTGTTGCATCGTGCACGTGAGAGGAGAGCTATGCTGAACTTAAAATAGGAATCATTTGCATTGCATTATGATGAACTTGTAGCAGACTTTGAGTAGCATCATTTGTTTCTTCATGTACGGCCCTTGATATGTTGTGAGGTCGCCCCAAAGCGACCCAAGTCTTCTGAACTAACTGAAAAGTAGGACTGAACTTTTAAGAGAGACCAGCAAATGCAACTTCTAAAGCATGCAACATCTAGGCATAGATTCCTACAATCGTCTTGAACACAAGCTGCTGCATGATTATATGATTTCTTGATTACTATGTTTTCAAAGGTGAGAAAGCATGTGTGATATGATTCCTGTTTTGAAATTAATGAGCTTGATTGTAGATAGAAACCACCGCCTCTCAATTTTCCTTATTCCAATACTGAATTGAATTCTTGATAAATGCAGTCTGGTTTTGTTGTCTTCCACATATCCGATGACTTTGTAGGCACAACATTATTAGGAAACTGAAAATATGCATTCTGGTTTTAGCAACCAGTGAGTCATGCTTTTATAACTTTCGATCATTTTTCATGTAGAAAAAAAAAAACATACAGTTCAGACGTAGAGTTGAACTCGATATAAATACTACGTGCACTCTGTGTTGTTAGTTCTAATAGAGAATAGGAGCATTTTGTGCATTGCCAGTGTTCAATAGTTTGATATGTACTGCCCAATGACAGATAAAAAACGCGGTGGAATCGGCCAAACAGTCAATGAAAGAGTTCATTTTTGGAGTGAAGGAGGAAACTCCACAAAGTGAGATCGAAAAGCCTCCTTCAGCTGCTTCAGAGAAACACTCCTAGTCTTTTTTTTCTTCTCTTTTTTGATATGTCACTCATACTTTGTTAAATACCACATTCCTGATAATAGTTTTATATCACAGTCTGTACTAAATACAGTGTACTAGTATTTGTTTCTTAGCTGAAATTTTGATTTCTGATAGTGAAAATATGTTATCGCTTTTCGAGCTTGGTTTGATCAGTCACACTCCAGCTTAGCTCATTTAGATTTGCCCACTTTTGTGATTTTTTTTTTTTTTTTTGACTTCCTCCCAAAAAACCCATAAAATTGACTTGTCCTAAAAAGGAAGTTTTAATGTTAAGGTTCGAAACACAAACTAATTATCTGAAAGATGGAAACTATCTACTAACTTCGGACCTGAATGATTGAAACTATTGATTTAAGACTAAAAAAATCATGTATTCCAATTCCTTTTTTATTTTTAATTAATTTTGTATTAATTCCTAAGAGCATCCGCATTGGGACCTCCTTGATAGCCTCCTTGATAGCCTACTTGATAGTATTTGTGTTATTGAGTAGGTAGTGCTGCATTGGGGTTCCTTGATAGCTTACTTGATAATATTAGTTTTGATTTTATGTTTTTCATTTAAATTTTATTGTATATTTAAATACTGGATTAAACATAAAATTTAAAATTACTTAAAACATAAAAAAAAATACATAAAAATTTAAAAACACCAAAAAAAAAAAACATAAAAATTTTAAAAACCTAAAACATCATTAAAATCACATAATTAAAAGCCTAGGATAGACCACGACGCCTGAGCACGTCGGCGACCATGGACGCGTGCAATGCACGTTGTGCGTCCGTCATGTGCGTCATATCCGTGTTCAGGAGCTGCATATCGAGCTCCCTCTCCCGGATATCGTTCATCCGCTGGTACTGGGCGGTGAATGCCCTCATCTGCGCGTCGTTCCTATCCAACCTCTCCACAATTTATGGTGGAGGATCCGAGCTCGTATGCGACGCTGCTGCCTTCCCTTTCCCTTTCCCTTTCGCCGCCGCCTTCGCCGCCTTGTTGCCAATGGGCCGGGCAGAAGAGATCTCCTCGCCCGACGCCGAGGTGATGAAGCCGCCCTCCTCCGTAGTCTTTGTCCTCTTGGAGGCATGCACGTCTCCAAGGAGGTACATCGACTTGAACTTGGGATTGTTCTGGAGAACTCTCCACGCGTTCCAGAAATTGAAGGAGGCCCTGTGTGGACTTCGAGCCTTGAAGATGGTTTGGGCCTTTTCACGAATCATATCATCCGAATGACCGGACGGCCAATTGTTGCGCGTCTCCACCCAAACAGCTTCCCAGAGACGCACATCCGCGCTCACCCGGGACCAGTGGCCTTGAAGTTGCTTGATCTTAAGGTCGACGCCGAGGATGGGGTTCACACGTTCGCGGATCCGGCCCCAATATGCCTCTCCCTTCTGATCCGTCCCACGGATCGAGTCGTTGGTCTCCTCCGCCCAAATTTGGACGATGAGATCCGTATGCTCGGGAGCATACGTATGACGGTACCTAGCGGCCTTGTCGTGCTTGATTTTGGTGGCCATTTCCTTCCTCCGGCCGCCTTTCTTTGGTGGGGAGACACTCTGCTGAGCACTGACCGGTTCCTCCTCGGGCGGGCTCTCCTCCAAGTTGATTCCTCCCATATCAGGATGATAATCGGAGGAGAGATCGGGGCACCAATTTGGATCGTAGAAAGGGTTGTGTGGATCTATGACGGAGAAAATTGTAGGAGAAGAGGTGTGAAGAGAAGGAGAAGAGGTGTGAAGTGAATAAGGAAGAAGGTGGGGTGTTTTAAAGAAGAGAAGAAGGAGAAAAAAATAAATAAAAATAATAATGAAAACGGTCGGTCAAAGGTGCGGAAACCGAGGAGCTGCAGTCAATCGAATTTTTCCTTTTTTTTTTTTAAATTGGGCGCGTGCATTGCACGCGCCATCTCCTCCGCCCATTCGAGGATACTCGATAACTCGAGGAGTCCTCGAGGAGCTCCACGCCGCATCGCCCTCCTCGACGCCCTCTCTCTCCTCGAGGAGCTCCTCGAGTACCCGCGATGCGGGTGCTCTAAGGAAAGATTAATTGTGAGTTGTCCCATTTAGAATGGCTTATTCCCAAAATGGAAATAAATTAGAATTATAATCAAATGGACCCATCTACTTTAATCCCCTAATTAAATAAATTAATCTATTTTAATCAAATCATCCTTAGTATACGTGTTCAAAAAGTATGGATTTATGTTTAGTCAGTGATACGGAAATAGTATTAAAAAAAGAATAGTTGTACGTGTAATTAATGTTATTTTACTTGATAATCTATTATTTAAAAAAATCTATTAATTCATTACTTTTATCAGATAATTTATTGGATAGATATATTTATTATTTATAAGCATTATCAATAGCTATAGATATAAAATATTAGATTTTGGTGATAAATAAATGTATATCAAAATAGATTTATATTTTATAAATATAATAATAAATACTATAACATGAGTAAAATAGACAATCCATAAGTTGTGTCTTAGACTGTCTTAGGCTCTTTTTGTATTAGTATAGATTATCAAAACACGTACATATACAAGGTCCGGATATATTGGGGTTGTATTATCTTAATATATTTTCTATAGTTTGATTTAAAAGAAAAAAAAAAAGAGTTGGTTTACTCGTTAGATCTTTCACTACAAAATAAAGCATGTTGTATATATAAGAGCATCTATTATGGGGGCTCGAAATTGGGCTCGAGCCTCCCATTGCCGCTCCCAGGGCTCGCAAGCCCTCCCTGAAAATGCGCTCTGAGCTCTAAGGTTGAGAATAGAGGGGTGCATGTTGTGCACTCATCCATTGTCGAGCCCCCTTACAAAATTAAGAGCCAAAGTTGGTTCTCCCATAGTGAAGGTGGGCTCTTAACTGGTGAGGATCATAATTAAGTGACCACCCTTTGCTCTCCATAGTGTATGCTTTAAAATCCCAATATATTGGGTTGTAATATCTAATTATCTTAATATAATTTGTCTAGTTTGATTTAAAAGAAGAACAAAAAAGTTGGTTTACTTATAGATCTTTCACTACAAACTTGTCTAGTTTGATTTAAAAGAAAAAAGAAAAAAAGAGTTGGTTTTTACTCATTAGATCTTTCACTACAAACCAAAAGCATGTTGTCATGTGTAGGAACCTGAGTCACACATGTTAATGTTAGCACCTCTTTGAGTTCATGCACCACAATCCAATTTCTCCTTCTCTCCTAAAACCTCCCATTTTTCTCTGCAATCTCCAATGTCAATTCCTCACTCTGCGAAGCTACCATCTCCATCTCCTTCTCCTTCTCCCCCCAAAATGCTCTCCAAATTCCCCCACGCGCCGCTCCTCAATCCCTCCACCAACCGATCCCCCAAATCCCTCTGCGCCTGCCACTCCACTAAACCCTCCAACTCGCCCCCAATTCGCGATTCCGCCCTCGCCTCCATCCTCCTCGCCATCCCCGACTGGGCCGACGCCATCAAGGAGAGAGGCATGAAGCAGAGGCGCTACCTCTACGACCACCAGAGCTGGGTGCAGCACCGCAGCTCGCTGCGCCACGTCAGGCACCTACTCACCAGCCTCAGCTCGCGCGTCATCCTCTCCCTCGTCCCGCCGGTGATCGCCTTCACGTCCGTCGCCGTCTTCGTCGCCGTCTACAACTCCGCCGTCTCCATGGATCTGCTGCCGGAGTTCTTCCCGATCCTGCGCGCCTCCTCCCTGCCGTACCAGCTCACCGCGCCGGCGCTGGCGCTGCTGCTGGTTTTCAGGACCGAGGCGTCGTATTCGAGGTTCGAGGAGGGGAAGAAGACTTGGACTAAGGTTATTTCTGGGGCGGAGGATTTTGCCAGGCAGCTCACTGCTAATGTGCACGCACCCGACGATGATACGCTTAAGAAGGCCATTTTGCAGTATCTCATGGCGTTTCCGGTTGCTCTCAAGGTTTGCCGTTTATTTCATCTCTCACTTCATTGCTGGAAAATTTAATGTTTGATTTGTGTTTGTGGTTACAAATTGTTGATTGATAATTCTGTGGTATAAGTCTATAAGATAGGCTTGAAGATGCTATGATTTAATATCAATATCAATAGTCTAGAAGCATAATCTTCTCTCTCTCTCAAACCAAGTTTTTTCTTCTTCACCTTTGCAAAGTGATTTGTGTCGAAGTTTCTTCACTCTCTCTCTCTCTCTGCCCTCTTGTGGAGCCTTTTCTAGTTAGCAGGCGTGATGATACATGATTGAGTATTTTTATCTTCGTTACTAAAATATCTTCAACCTCCCCTCTTTGAATGGAATATGAATAAAGCAAAATGAGATAAATTATCAAAGGCCTTCAAATATCCCGAAATTCCAATTCATCTTAGTAAATAATGGATTAGGAGTACTATTTTGATCTATATAGGTTAATTCTTAAAGTAAACACCCTATTAAAGAATGTATTTATTTGGATTCCTTCTAATGATTCTGGACTTTAGGCTTCACTTGTACATTCCTCATAAGATTTGGAGGGAATTGATATTTGTTGTTGTTTGTTCTCTTTTAAGAGTGGAAGTAGTCACTGTCTCAATGGAGATTTGCAGCCATTGCCTTTTCCTCTTTGTGTTTTTAAGAGGGTTTCCTTTAATTGAATGTAGGTTTTCCAAATGATGCATGTATTTGTGAAAAAGAGGAAGATGGTTTGATTTAATAAGTGACATATATGAATGCAGTGTCACATCATTAATGGGTCAGATGTTGCTCAAGATCTCAACAACTTACTGGATGGGGATGACCTGGCTGTAGTCTTGAGCTCGAAGCACCGGCCTCGCTGCATCATCGAGTTCATCTCCCAAAGCCTGCAACTGCTTGACATCGAGGCCACAAAGCGCCAAATAATGGTAAACCCCTTTTTCCTTTGATTTGAGAGTTGCAAGCATCAACATTCGTTTCAATGCATTTGCAGAAAAAGTATAGCAGCTTGCTTAATAACAAGTCACAAGCATGAATGAAGGGCAAGGTTGCAAGAACTAGAAGATGTAGTAAAACTGATTTGAATCTTGCAGGAATCAAAGCTTGGTTGTTTCCACGAGGGAATTGGTGTGTGCGAACAGATCATGGGCACGCCTATCCCCCTCTCGTACACTAGACTAACCTCGAGATTCCTAGTCCTCTGGCATCTCACTCTTCCTGTCATACTCTGGGATGATTGTCATTGGATCGTTGTACCCGCCACTTTTATAAGTGCCGCTTCTCTATTCTGCATCGAGGAGGTAATGTTTCTTCGCCTTTTCTTGCATCCGCGGATAAAAACCACACACACGCACAGACAAATGTTGTTGTTAAACTTGAGGAGCTTTTACAGGTTGGTGTTCTCATTGAAGAGCCTTTCCCAGTGCTGGCTCTTGATGAGATGTGCCTCAGGCTTCGGAGCAACATAGACGACGTTATGAGGAACGAGAAGCTGATTCGGGCTCGTGTGAGTGCCAAGAGAAAGCGGAGTTGCGGTAAGAAGCAGTCTCCGAATGGATGGCCAAACTCTTTGCAAGACAGGCAACCTGGTTGAAAGGTTTCTTGGGAGAGAGTGGCATAGTTTTGGTGTTAGGTAAGTATGTATAGATGATAGCAGTAAAGTGAAAATGAACATCTTGCATCTCAGAAAAAGAAAAGGAAAATGAACATCTTTGGACAAGTATATATATATATATATATATATATACTCGTTCAATTATATATATACATGCTGGTGAAAGAGTTTATGGAGTCAAAATGAGTGCCGAAAACAAATTTGGCTTCAAATTAGGAAATACCAATTTGTTAAATTATATTCCCTCCGTCCACGATAACTATGGTGTGGATGAGAGGGCGCGAGCTTTAAAAAAATATTGAAAAATGTATAAAATGAAGAAATGGTCTCACCAAATTGATTTATTAGGTAATTAAGTAAATGGTTTGTAAGATGACTTTTTGTAAATATTACTTCCTCCGTTTCGCTATTCATCACCTATTTCTTTTGGACACATGTATTTAGAAGAATAAAATTGTAATGTAAAAGTGTATAAAAATGTGTGTGATCATATTATTTTTAATGTAAAATTATTATCAAAAATAAAAACAGACTGTGAATAATGGGACAGTCCAAAAAAAAAAACAGATCATAAATAATGGGATTGAGGGAGTACATGTAAACGAGATAAAGTATAACATAATATATTCTAAAATGAAAAGATCACATTTATTATGGACGGGCAAAAATGATAAAAAAAGATCATATTTGTCTTGGATGGAGAGAGTATGAGTGAAATATCCCCTTTTAAAAAATTGCTAATAACGCCGATTTAATATTGTAGACGAGCGAAAATAACAAAAAGATCATACTTATCATGAACGAACGAAGTACGTGCAAAATAGTATCCACTCTTAAAAAATTGCTACTTATTGCTGATTTAATATTTTTGGGAGGGAAAAAGAAGTATGTTTTTTGGAGGGAAATTGGAATTTTTGGGATTTGATTTTTTCGAAATCCCTAACCCACCACGAAACTGGAGAAACCTCGTGCCATTTCAAAATTCCCAAAACCATAAGAGCATCCGCATTGGGACCTCCTTGATAGCCTACTTGATAGTGTTTGTGTTATTGAGTAGGTAGTGCTGCATTGGGGTTCCTTGATAGCCTCCTTGATAATATTAGTTTGATTTTATGTTTTTCATTTAAATTTTATTTCTCAAATTTAAATAACACAATTTATTACAAATTTAAATTGCATTAATTATAAAATCCTAAATATTACATAAAACTTTAATAAAATAAAAACAATTCCTAAAAATTAACTACTCTGGCCCTAGAGGTCCGAAACGTGCCCAAAGGTGCTCAGTCAAATCATATCGGAGCTGAGCATGTAGTTGTCTATCTCGGAGAAGGCTATCCCTTCGCACATATTCCTCGAAGGCCACCGGTGTTTGTCCAGCACTCTCCGTCGAACCACTGCTAGATGCCCCGTCATCATCTCTCCAGTTGGCAGCCGCTTCACCTTCGTGCTCCACAATCATGTTGTGGAGAATGATGCAACACAACATGATGTCCTTCAAGTGCTCTACGTACCAATTGCGCGCCGGACATCGAATGATTCCCCACCGAGCTTGAAGGACTCCGAAGGCGCGTTCCACATCCTTCCGTGCCGATTCTTGCATCTTCTTGAACCTTGCCTCCTTCGGATTGGTCGCCATTGATGGACTCTTCACGAAGCAACGCCGCTCCGGATATATGCCGTCACACAAATAGTAGCCCATCCGGTATTCGCGCTGGTTGGCATGAAAGACCACCAGCGCCGCAGTTCCTCCTAACACGTCGGAGAAGAGAGGAGACTGATTCAGCACATTGATGTCGTTGTTTGAACCAGCGACGCCGAAGAAGGCGTGCCAAATCCACAAATCGAATGAGGCAACGGCCTCCAATATCAAGGTGGGCTCTCCCTGATCCCCACGTGTGTATGCGTCGTGCCACGCCTTTGGGCAGTTCTTCCACGCCCAATGCATGCAGTCTAAGCTCCCGAGCATCCCGGGAAAACCATGTCTCGCCTCGTGCATTCGGAGTAGGCGTTGCACGTCTGTTGCCGTTGGACGGCGCAGGTAATGGGTTGTGATGAATGAATTGTAGGTGAATGAGTTGTAGGGAGAAGTATTATTTATAGAGAGAAAAGAAGATAAAAAAAAAAAAAAAAGGAAAATGGAAGAAAGCCGTTGAAAGAGCCGTTGGGAAGAAAAAAAAACAAAAAATTGCAAAACGGTCGAAATTCGAATTTAAAATAAATTTTTTTTTTTTTTATGACTGGCGCGTGCAGAGCACGCGCCTACTCGAGGATACTCGATAACTCGAGTACTCCTCGAGGTCCTCCACGCTGCATCGCCCTCCTCGAAGCCAGCCTCCTCCTCGAGTAGCCCATCGAGGACCCGCGATGCGGGTGCTCTAACCCCAAATTTCTCTCACGAGCTAACAAGTCTGAGCTCTGAAATCCCAAATGTCGTCCCAACCCCGAAACGACGACGTTCGGAACCTCGAAGAAGTTGCAGAAGAAGAAGATGTGGTAAAGCTGGAAGAAGAAGAAGAAGAAGAAGAAGATGGGGAAATGGCTCAGAAAATAGTCGAGTACCGAACCACTCTCACCTCTTCTCTTCTCGAATCCCCGAGACCCGTTTTACCGACCCAATTGCTGAACGAATCGGATCCTAAACCCCCAACGCTTCCCGCCCCGGACACGGATGCTGCCGTCAGCCAAGGTTTGTGAATTCTTTCTCCACACTTATTATTTTCTGAAGTTATTTAAAGGTTTTATTTGTTTCTTTAGAAAATCATGGGGCTCTGCTGCAGGAGCTTCTTTGAAAACCAACATAATAAATCTGTGGACAATTATTATGATCATGCTCTTTTTACATTTTTTGTTATGCGGTTTCTCCTTTTATTGAAGATCTAATTTGATTCTTGTAGCATGATCCATTTATTCTCCTCCTGTGTTTGTAGTTAATTAGCATCAAGTTTCTTGGATGGATTTAATTAGTATTACCCATTTTCAAACTTCACCTATTTATTTTCTCTTTTATTCATGAATTTTCAGTGATGTTTTCATCTCGCATCGAACTTGAACAAGCTGTTGCCGAGGCTGAAGAGTTCATGGAGGACTATATGAGGAGATATATAGAGGATGACAGTGCTTATCAACGCTTGCGCCGAGCAATCTCAAAGCGGAGTCGACGCTCGAGAAGAGCGGGAAGGCGAAAGGCAAACAGAAAAGAGAAGAGATGATTTCTCAATGACTTTAGATATTATGCAGAAGAAAATGTCTGATATTGAGAAGCAGGAGGCAGAGATTATGATGCAATCCAAGCGATTAGACGAGTACGACTTTGTAATGAAGGACACATCAAAGATGACGGATGCTCAGAAGAAAATCCACGAGGAAGCATGCGAGGCGATATTGAAACGATGGGAAGAGGAGGATCCATCAAATTAGTTGCTGCTCCAATTCTTGTTTATGTCTGCGTGTTGTGAGTTGTATATTTGTGTTGTGTGTTCTATCAATTTGGGAAATGTGTTGTGTTGTGTTTGTAGCAATTTCTCTTTCAATAGAAGTTTGAGTTTGTTGTATTGTTAATATTTTAATTGTAGCATATTATTCTCTCCGTCCACAAGATATTTGTCACATTGTGGACGACACGAGTGAAGTTAGTGAAGTGAGAACGAATCAAAAAAGAAATTGTAACAAATATTTAGAATTTATCCAATTAAATATAAATACAATTTTTCACCTAACACATTTAATTTATAAATATATATGTATATATATACAAGGCTTGGTAATGTTACAACTATATTTTTTCATAAGATTATGATAGTATTGCATTGAATGTATAAAGTTGTTGCATTCGTCGTGAAATCAGGAAGATAAATGAAGCTGAGAATACACAACTCCTCAAACAGAAAACCTCAAGTAATGTCTGTGTTGAATAGGATGAAAGAATTCATGGGCAGGATTGATACCATTGGGATTCTCCATCCTGCCTTAAAAGGAAACCATGTGTTTGATCCTTTGGTTTTGGCCATCATTTGACAGTGTCTTACTAAGATAATAGAGAGAGAGAGAGAGAGTTTTGAGGTAGGAACTACATATAAGAAGGTTATACGCATATTTTTATATCTCTGCCACAACATATTAGAGTTGGAAAAAAAAAATAGAGTTGATTAAGGTACTTGCAGAATTTTATAGTTTGGATTGGGAAGCTGGAGCTGGTAACCTGGCCTTCCTCAATAACCCCTCTTGTGTCAACGAAGCAACTAGCTGCTAGTAATAAATTTATCAGATACTATTTAATTGAAACTCAATATCTGTTAGTATATACTCCCTCCGTCCACGAAAGAACTTCCTATCTTTCCTTTTTGGGGACGTTCACAAAAGAACTTCCTACCTATTTTTGGACTATACCCCACCACTTATAATCCTCTTACTTTTCATTTTTCACAACTCTCAATATTAATTACTCCCTCCGTCCACGAAATGAGTACCCATTTGTGGACGGCACGGGTTTTAAGAAATATATGGAGTGTAGTGTGAATAATTTAAGGGTCCCACTTTTTGAGAGTATTAATTAAAGGGTTGTGTGGGTACACTTGCCAAAAAGGGAAATGAGTACTCATTTCGTGGACGGATGAAAAAGGAAATATGGGTACTCATTTCGTGGACGGAGGGAGTATAACACCTTTTCACCACTCTCAATACACTCAACTACCTTTTCTCCACTCTCAATACACTCAACAATATTTTTTCTTAAAACTCGTGCCACTCCCTCCTAGAAAGTTCTTTCATGAACGGAGAGAGTATTATTTATTGGATAATCACTTATTTACCTCTCCTGTTCGGTTAAACATTCGTCCAGTAACAAATCCACGACCACTATGAGCATTTGGACTATCAATCTGAGAAAAAAAAAAGAAGAAAAACAAAGCATGAGATGAGAGATATTCAACTGTGTAATAAGATAGGAGTTAGCTACTCACCACATACAGCAGCCAATCATCAGCCCTTAGGGGCTTGTGAAACCACATCCTGTGATAATACAACAAGAGATTATTATGCAATTAAATACCATGCAAGGTATTTTTTTAAAAAAGAAAACGAGAATTGGATACGATATGAGAAAAATATGGACTCACGAGTGGTCTAGGCTGACAGAAGATGACTTCAAACCCTTTTCGCGATGTGGGTTTAAACTGACTTGGAGAAAAATCAGATCAGAAGTATAAGCCACGACGCATCTGCAGAAAAGTCGAGAGGACATCAATGTCGATACAGTTTGGGAAATTAGATCACAGGTATCATTATGGACCACTTTATTACTCTCTCAAGTGTGTCAACAGAAATTCTTTTGAAAATTAAAGTCTTCAAAATAGTATGACGGTTTCAAGATATTATATCCGGGAAGCTGGGCCAAGAGAATCTAGTTGCGTATTAGGTTACACGAACTTCGCTCAGTCTATGCAAATAAGCCAGGATGCAGGTCTGGTAAATGAGACTGACCTGTGCAAAGCCTGATCATCAGAAAGTGTTCCTTTAGCTCTAAACCAGTACCTTAAACTGCAGAGTATAGAACAAAAATATAAGTGAGAATGCCTTCAAAATTATTGCATCACAAATGGATTTAACGGACAAGAAGAGAACCCAGAGAGACCTTGGAGGAGACTTTGTGTAATTGGTGTTAGTATTAGGCTCACAGAACCTAATCTCGATGGGCCATGGCAAAAATTCAGTAGTGGCAACCTTGTTACGGTATGTCCTGTAGCACACGTTAATAACAAACTAAACTTAATTAGCTATAAGGTTTTGATAAATTTCTGCATTTGAGAAGACACATTTGATAGAGAACGATTAAGAAACTGGACTAGAAAGGGAATAAATCGATCCATATTAAAAGGGGAAAGAGTTGAATAAGATATAGCACAATCCGCATGGAAGGGTGATATAATAGAATCTAATGCATGTCATCTGTCACCATGCCACTAGTGACGTGGGAGGAGAATTGTGGGTATGACGAGCCAATACCAGCAGGGCAACATATTGAATTATACGACTGTATACAGTAACAATTTCTTTAGTATTCCTTTGTTTTTGGAATTGGGTCAATTGTGCTTGTGGAACTGTTAAATGAACATAATGCTCATGATATAAAGTCTGACCTCGGAAGCCGAGGATCAACAAGACGTTGTTCTCGCAACTCTTCCATGGATAAAAGCTGAAAAGGGAGCAATAATTTACAATTCTACAGAAGAAAAAAGATACTAATAAGAACTGATAAAACCATATTTTGAAACCTTTTCTGGATCAGGCACGGAAGGCATTGTTGCCACCTGGTGAATGAACTGTTGTTCCTCTTTCTGCATATTGTTAGCAGAGTGTTTAGAAAAAGTTACAATCACAGAACAAGGATAATAATTCCAAAATTGGGCTAACAATGGCATCATTAGTTTCAGCACACTCCAATTTTTGCAGCCAGTCATCCTTTTGTTTTAAAAAGATGAGGCCAAGTCCAACATAATGAATCGCTTCAAGCTTAAAGATTCCGCATACAACGAAGTACAACCTTTAACCATATCTTTTTAGTCAAGTCCAAAAATCAACAATCTAAGGTGTACTCTGAGAAGGGAGTATAAATTTTATTTTTTGCAGTAAAGGAAAATTTACTTCTCATCGTCTGTTATTTAGTTCTGCATTCAGTTTACTCTTTCCTGTACTTTTGACAGCCTGATAGAGAGCAACATGATATAACAGATGGAACAAAAATAAATCACTGTGTCATCACTTGAATTTTAATAGGATTACCTACAATTGGCAGTGTGAACATGTATATATGGTAGATCAAAGAAGAGGATCACATTTAAGATGGAATTACCTGAAAAGAAGCAGTTAGTGTAAACACGACATTCCCTCTTTGTATAGCTTCTACCCTTCGGGTTGCAAAGCTTTTCCCATCACGTACACGATGCACTTCATATATAATTGGTACTGTAACCATTATGAAACATCACTTAAATGAGATGTTATTTTGGATGAGCTCACACTATGTGACGTAATTAGGATAATGGTGAATGAGAAACTAGAAATACCATCAAATATGAGCAAAATGATTGTTTATTAGCCATCATAATCTGTCCAATTCTTAATAAGTGTTGTTTGTTCTCAGAGTAGTGCACGAGTAAAGATCACGTGCAAGGTCCGGTACATCAAGGCATCAAATAAATTTGATGTAACTTAATCTACCTAGTACTCTAAAGTTCAATGTTTCCAGAAAACAAACACATTTGAGAACCAACAATATTCTTATGAACTCGGATACACCATACTTATTTGGCTAGCTCCTGAAAATTGTATACACTTGGTTTCATGGATTCTAGAGCTCAACACGTCGTCAATTATGTTTTTAACATACATTGCTGCAATGTTGTTCTTTTCTCCTTATTAGCCACTTGCTGAAGATCTGAAACACCTAATAGAAATTTAATATACCTAAGTGGCTTAAGAAAGGTTCAGATTAAAATCAAAACCTGAAAATAAAGTTAGAAGCCTTAATCAAACTATCAACTTTCAAGAACCATATCCCACAGCCTGAGCACTAATAACCTTCTATTAGCCCAGATTCAACCTAAATGTTAATATTATATGAACACAATGAATGGAATCTAATATTCTACCTGAATATTCTCTTTACTCAAAGACCAGAAGGCATATGTGAAAATTAATTTTGGAAAAGATCCCGACTTAACAAACCAGATATATATTTTTTCAGTTGGAAAGCACTGTACAAACAGGTGTAAGCATGTCAGAATTCAGAATTAGCAATAAAAGTAGAGATATTGAGGAAATTAATTTATATTGATACGTACTGTTAAAATCTCCAAGAAGAAGGAAGTATGCATGCAAACTGTGAACAATCTTTAGACAATCAACAGTTTTACATGCTGCAGCCAGTGCCTGCATTCATCATCCAATGCAGACAATGAGTATAACTGCTGTATAAGAGCTTCAACCATAGCAATGTTTAAAGGGAAAAAGAAAAGAAAAATATGTAAAAGGCCCTTGCTAGGCCATGTGGAAGCAAACACGATTCAAATAGTAAGCCTGTCCACAAATTTAAAATGTGTCCTTAAGTTGCGAGTCTAATGGTACTTAACCAATCACATCATAAATTGTAGTTGGCCTCCCAAAAGAATTAGAAATAACATGATTCCATATTTAAGCTCAGGCATACCTGTCCAAGAAATTGCCCGCCAAACACTTTTCCAAATTTTGGTGCATCAGGCAAAGTAATACCTTGGAAAATGTTAACCTGTGATGGAGAAGGACAACTATTTTTCAGATTAAACTTCTTGATAATACAACGCAGCCAACAAATATAAAGATGAGGCAAATTCAGCTCCAGTTACAAGTCAAAGAGCTGAGGAGTATTAAACTTTTCATACAAATATACATACCTCTCTTAGAAATAGTTCTAATTAATGAAATAGTTCCGGAAAGGAGTATTTCTCATACAAATATACATACCTCTATAGGATCCAGTTGTAGAATTTGCTCGATGAGTGGGCGTTTCTCCTGTGTGTCATCCGCACTCCAGATTGATTTTGATTTTAACAGATACAATTGATCGTTTGGAAGGACTAAGCAAGTCAGCTGCACAATGAGAGATGTGTAAATAGATTCCAGGGCATATTTATAAGCATGTGGGCACAATCAGTAAAATATATTTGACATATAAGATAACAACGCAACCTTAGACAAAGCAAGCACATTTGCTGACTGATTAGATGATGTCATACCTGCAATAGAACCTCAGCCTTCAGTATGTTCTCATACACACTATATAGAGATGCATACAAAAAATCCTCCTAGATTCCTACCAAATCCCCAAGAATATGCAAGTGACAATGGGTAATTATAGTATAATAAGTACAATTTGTTTAAACAAAAAGTATGCACAGAGGAAGTGAAAGGGAAGTTGCACTTCAAGTCTAAGAACCGGTCGCATGGAGCCCATCGAGTATATCAATAAGATGTACAACAGGAAATTACATTTGTACAATGAAAATATAAGCATTGGCGTCTAACCATGACCAAAAAAGTCGTATCGCTTCAAATGATAGTCAGCGTGATTTTGATCATCAGAATGAAAAGATCCACAGACCTCAGCCTGCAAGGATGTAAGAGTACAGTTAAGAAAAGATCACACAAGCATAGAGTAGAACTCAATAGTCTATAGTGAAAATCACCATTACCTCTCCTTCCCATACGAAATAAATTCCATCTGCCACTTCTCCTTCACGAACTACATAATCTCCTTGGTCTTCATTATTGCAAGCAAAAAAAGATATTAGATGATGGAAGTAAAAACTGTGAATGCACCAACAAGTAACTCTCAAAGTTTCTCATTGCATTCCTTTTTTTAAAAAAAAGAACTGCTCGTTGCAATGGAAGATTGATAGCTGAATTCTGCAAATACAGCATCACAATTACACTCATCTTGCGAAGCTAGCTATGCGCTCTTTCTAACACAAAGCCAGTCAAAATTGACAAAAGAAATGAGTCCTTTCAATAGCATGTGTGGTTAAGGCCAAATATAGAAGCCAATTATTTGAGCTTGTTAGTGAACTTACGAAGCTTGCTATTTTTTTTACAGTAACTGATTTTAGCTCAATTCTCTTAACTCAGAAATGTACATATGCAGAAACATATAACGATCGAGCTAGCATCTCAGTTCCATCCGTGTTCGAATTGATCAAATCTAGTTCCTAACAATCAATCACATCCAACAATCATCAAATTCGATAAAGCAAACACAAATTCGGAACCAAAATTACCGTAGCGCTTGACGGCTACGACTTCGGCGATCTTCTTCAGAGACGAGCTAGGCAGCGTCTGGAGCAGCGGCACACACCCCAAAAACTCGATCACTGCCACTTCAGACAATTAATGTGAAAAATCCCACAATTACTCAAAAACAAATTAAGTATGAACTTGATGTGACGGAATTAAATGTTATTACAGAGATTTAACAAAAAAACAAACCTAAATCGGGATTCATGGCTACGAAATTTAGGCAGCTAAGCAGCGAGGATCACTCTATGCCAATCAGGGGCCGCGGAAAATTGAATGTGGATTTTATCAAGCGTGGTCAGGACGGAGAGAGTAATCTGCTGCGGCTCGCGATATGGTAATAATTGTGCTCCGACTACGTCGTGAAACGTGAGCCAATAGATTGCGTTCAAGTCAAAAGGCACGTGTGTCGTATGTTTTTTAACCGCGGCTGCAGCCGTCAAGACAGTGTGTGTTGACTGTCAACTCAAAGATTATGTTCTCATTGAATTTTTTTTGTATTAATTTAAAATTCAAGGTGGATATTCTATTCTCAAATAAAAATCAAAGTGGATAATTTAAACCAATTACTTACAAATTTCGAATCAAGATTGTATGGTATCACATTTAATCACTTTAATTTTTGGATCTCTCCACTCCATCAATATCTAATATATATACTGCTCCCTTTGTTCCATTACAAATGTCCCTCTTTTCATAATGGAACGTCACATTGCAAATGTCTCTTTTCTTTTTTACAATATATTCTCTCTATCTATATCTAATATTTAAATAATTTTCATCAATCCAATTTTATTAATTTTCTACATATTTCTTAATCTCCGTGTCCAATAGAAAATTTGTAATGGAACAGAAGGAACATTCAGTTTTTTGTTAGTGAAAAAGCAATTCGCTTTTTTATTTCTTAGAATAGAATGTAAAAAACATTGCATAATTGTATAGTATGAAATATGAGTAGTGTTTGCTTATTTTGACAGAAGTCCTCTTTGGGGCGGATCCAAGATTTAACATCTGGGGTGCGCTGCATAAATGTAGACTAGTATATTTTGTATATTGTTTAATTTAAAAATCATAAACTATTTCTTTCTCCTCTAATAACACACTTCTAGTACTTGGACATCCAAATTCATAACTTTTTCTAGAAGAATATGTAGTACCTATTTTTCTAGATCTTATTTAGATGAACAAGGTACAATGAGAAGATATTTTTTGTTCTTTTCTTTGAAATTTTTAGCTAGTTCTTCTACAAATGGGGGTACAAATAAAAAATTAAAAGCAATTTTTCAATTTTTATATATAATAATATTTTTTTATAAAAAAAAAATGGGGCCTTTGTTCTATACTAGATCCGCCTATGTTTGTTATAAAAAGTGATTGGTTTTGAACCCAACGTAGACCAAAAGTAGACAGATAGCTTTCGTTGATCCGGTAAAGCTGTTTGGCCATGTAAAAAATTATATAAAATTTATGTATTTAATTTTTTATATTTAAATTAAAAATAAATTTAGTTAATTTTATTTTACACATTATAGCTATTTTTTATATATATTTTTTTTAAATTAAAAATTGCAAAAAATATTTTAAAAAATTATAATATGTACAAGATAATAAAACTAGCAATATTCAATTTTTATTTTGAACAAAATATTTTAATACATTGAGTTTAAAGCTATTATGGCTACCCATATTATGGCCAAATAGCATCACTGTTGTTGATAAAAGCATTGAATTTGGCTCACCACCAAAAATTATTACAATTGCTCTAAAAGATCTAGGAATTAATGAAGCCAAGCCCTACAATTTAAGGGCAAAAAGTGCAATGTATTTATTTTCTTGAAGTTTGTTGATAAAGCTAGCTGTCTATGGAGTTACTTTTGTCAATTACTGCATGAATTTTTCCTCATTTCTGCATAGAATTGCAGATTTTACTACAACTCATTTGAGCCGAGGACGCTGCAACATGCGAAAAAACACATAGCAGCTCAAAATTGGGAAACAAACCATCATATTTTTGCCTAGGGAGAATATCCAACACAAACTAGGCTGCCTTCGAGAAAAAGGGAACTGTAAATTTGTAAATGAAGTTATCACTCTGCATTAAAAACTCAAACTTACCAAGAAACAAAAGTTAAATTTAACAAAACCAATAAGCTGAGGAAATCTCTGCTAATCACTTTGCTACAGCTGTCTATATGCAGAGTAAGGATGCAGTAGTCTACTTCTTCTTCTCTCCACCTCCAGCAGCCCTATACATACACAAAATCATAAGTAATCAAACAAGAGGATGCCGGAAACATGATACGGAACGAATGCTGGCATCATATGGACAGAGTTCAGAAACCAAAAGCGATAAACAGTCACCTCATCTTTCGAAGAGCAGATGACATCTCCTCACGCTTCTTCTTTGCCCTCTTGTGGGTACCCAACTTTCTCTTAGCCACTTTCAGCGCGCGCTTGTCTTTGCCGACCTTGAGAAGCTCAGTGATTCGCTTCTCATAAGGAGCAAAACCAGCCACCTCCCTAATGAGACTTCTCACAAAATGTACCCGTTTGCTGGTTTTCTGTAAGAAAAAATCTCATATTAAAAACAATCTATACCTAATAGTTTAGGAATAAGTTGATACAAAATAAACATTCATAATACTGAACACAGAAACTGTTACATTTCTCGGAAAACACAAATTATGCAGCATAGTGGCATCAAGGGAAATCTGGGATCTTTACCCCTTTTCTTTCCGAAGGGCGAGGTGCCAGCTCTTTCTTGGTAACGATATGCCCTTTGTTCAAACCCACAAAGAGACCGGAGTTCGGCTGCTTTGGAGCCATTGCCTGAAAAACAATATAGATTTGATATATAATACTATATCAGCTAATCATACGATCGATTCCAATTGCTCTTTAGAAAAGGCAACCACCATGAACCATGATAGTATTGAAAATCCCAATCGGTTTCAACAGTCGAGTGAAAATAATGCAGGAGATTAAATATATAACTACATGGAAATTGAAAAGTAAAAGCCTAAATATCTTGTAAAACAACACGATAATCTTGCAAAATTGAATTTATATCCTATCCTTATGAAGAAAATCAAGAGTACGAGCATGCGACTTTCCATTTTCCTTTGTTCTAAAAAAATAAAGCAGATAGCTGTATGATATGCATTCATCAACTATTGCGATTTTCATATCATTACAATAATCACAATTTCGTGAAATCAAAATATATATATCATTTCGTGAAATCAAAATATATATATCCTCAGGCACAATGCAGCAAACCGAAATTTCTATCTTACATACACACGCAACAACGATACAATTAAAATCTCAAGAAGATGCTTCAAAAAAAATCTCAAGAAGATCCAAAATAATACAAGAAATGAAGATAAAAATGGGACATCATAGACAAGATTAAAACAAACAAATTTGGTTTTATGTAAACATGTGAATGATTGCTGACAGAAAACAATGCAAAAGCTTAGTTCCGGCGAGAATTGATGAAGCATTAGGGTTCCGGTGGTGATTCGAAGACTAACCTTAGCTGAGAGGAGCAGCTGCGATTAAGATTCTAGGGTTTTACAGATGTGCTCGCGTAGAGGGGTGTAAATGAGCCGAGTCGAGTATTGCTATGCTCAAACTCGAACTCGGCTATTTTCATGAAGCTCTAGCTCGAGCTCGACTCGGCCGAGCTCGGGCTCGACTCGATGTCATAATCGTGAGCTCGAGCGCGACTCGGTTAAGCTCGATTGTGGATTCTTACTCGAGTTTGAGCTCGAGCTAGTTTAAGCTCGTTGAGCTCAAACTCGTTTAAACTCGGTTAGCTCGAGCTCGTTTAAGCTCACCTCATACATTCTTTAACAAATTGAATAACATTACAAATCAACGCAAATTCCAGTCCTAAAGATAATATCTTATAACTTCTAACACAGTTGTAAGTTATAATGAAACAAATCGACAGAAATTATCATGTAACAATATCAGAAATTATCAGTTGTAAGTTTACAAAATATGAGGCGGGTGTCAAATAATACAATGCAAATTCAAGATATATTGTCACGAAATATCATGAAACAAATCGACAGAAAAAAGACTAAATGAGTAGCTGACCTCATTCAAAGTTCAAACTATAGGCAATTTCCAAGAAATCACAGTTATGAAAAATTCTTTACTGGAAATTACCAGTCGCGCCGGGGAAGGAGAGCAGTTGCGCCGAGCTGGGAAAAGGAGAGCAGTCGCGCCGGCCGCCGGGGAAGGAGAGCAGTCGAGCAGTTACTGCTGTTAGGCTCGCCGGACCTTCGCCGAAAACTCGAACGAGAGAGAGAGATTGGGGTGGTCCGGTGGATGTGCGACTGCGCGTGATTTCAAATTTTCAGAGGTGAGGGACTTAGGGTTTGTGTAATTGCTAATTGTGTTACACATATATTTGGGCTTGTGAATTGTTATTTGGGCCTTCTTGTGGGAGTATTTATTTTGGGCCTATATATAATATATTAGTATATAGTATTATATATATAATTGTTTGGGCTCGATTAGACTCGCGAGTCTAACGAGTCGAGTATCAAGAAATTCGAACTCGGGCTCGGTACCTAATCGAGCAGCTCGAGCTCGAGCTCGACTCGATTAACATCGAGTCGATTTCGAGTAATTTTCGAGCCGATTCCGAGTAGCTTGCGAGCTAGCTCAACTCACTAGTCGCGTATGAACTTATAGGTGTCTACGTGGCATATCTAGCCGAATATTTTTGACAAATTGGAAAATCGGCATACAAAAATTTCTTTTTCGGAATATTAATACTTTCTCCAAAAAAAACCATATTAAATTTCTTACGTACAGATATGTTATTTTCTACTCATTCATCCTCTAGCTAGATATATCATATACTTCCTCCACCCCCTATATTTTTGTACATACTTTTTTCTTTTTTATACGTTCCCTAAATTTAGTATATATTACATTTTATATTTGAACATTACTCTACATATAATTTTTATAATTTTACTTTTATAATTTATAACTTACACTAATTATCCACAATCTATATAATAATAATATGATCTACTAAATAATACCCTTTATATCAGACCTTTTCTCCACAATCAATACTCCAAATAATTTTTCATTAAAATTCATGTCGAACGCACCTACGCATATTTATGAGGAACAAAAAGAAGATTAGTGCCAAGTGTTTTGTTTGTTGTCTGAGTTACCTTATTGATTAAATTGATATTTCTATATATACTAGCGTCTAACCCGTCGAAATTCGGCGGGAATTATTTTATGTCATCATTTATAATTATTTTATATTATTTTTATTATTATAGCATATGAAATAGTTTATATATAAATTATTTCTTTAATTAATTTGATATGATCAAATTAAATTAGTAGTACAATATTTGAAATAATATTAATCTTAATCACTTTCGCCAATTAAATGTAGGTTGTGATAATAGAAATACATTTTTATATAAATATTCATTTGATGAAGTTTATAAAAAGTTGATGTGGGATTGAAGATTTTAGAAGAAAAAAATATGTAAATTTGAAGTATGATATGATGTACGATTGATGTGTCGCATATGCTGTTAATCTTATATAGATAATATTTACTCTCACCGTCCCTCATACATTTTCCTTTTTTTTCTATTTTGGTTCGTCTCCAAAACATCTTCCTAAGTCCTAACCTATTTTTGGAAACAATTTTACTAATTATTATTCTTACAATTTCACTTTTTGTGGGACTCGTTCTTCACTTTCACTAACTATCACTCTTATAATTTCACTTTTTGTGAGACTCATTCTCTACTTATCAAATACATAACTAACTTTTATTAAAATCTGTGTCATCCTCTCTTAGGAAGATGTTTGAGAACGGATGGAGTATTAAGTTTGTTCAAATTCTTTAAATTTGACGGATAAGAAATAATTTAATTAAATATATGTCATTTGAGTATCATCTCGTATGGACCTAATATATAAGACCAAACAATCATATGAAGCTCTAAAGACCACATATGACATTTGAACGTCAAATTTTGAAAACCATATTCTTTGGAGTTTGAAATACCACATCTGAATTTTGAGCATCATCTTGTATGGAGCTTGGAGATTATAACTTACTTGTGAGTATCATTTTGTCTAGAGTTTGTGAAACTATAATTAAGTTATGAGAATAATCTCGTTTGGAGCTTGACATGTCATCTCTGACTTTTGAGCACCCTCACGTGTGGAACTTGAAAAATCACAACTTAGTTCTAAGCATCATCTTGTCTGAAACTTAAAATGCCATAACTGAATTTTGAGCATTATCTTGTTTGAAGTTTGAAAGACCATAACTGACTTGTGAGCATTATCTCCTCTAGAGTTTGAAAGATCATAATTGAGTCTTGGTAATCTCGCCTCTTACTTATGAGCATCATCTCTAAAACTTGAAAGACGAAAATTGAGTTATGAGCATCATCTCGTCTCAAACTTTAAACAATATCGTCAAATTTGAAATCATATTCAATCATCTATAATGATTAATATAATAAAATAAAATACAAATATAAATCTTTTTTAAATATGAAAATTGATTAAAAATTTAGAAAAAATTAAGAATGAATGAAAATGGAGAAAAATTAGAATAGAATGATTATACGGCGTCACGTAAGATAAGATTTATTTTACTATGGGCATAGGCATGCATGTATTTTATTTATTTATAACATTTAGTTGAAGAATATATTTTCTAAAAAATGAATTGACATTTGAATTGATTGCTTTTCGTGGATTAATTTATTGGTATACTTTATTTAAGTTTTAGTCACACTTGAAACAATCTCAATTAAGTGGGTATAAGGATTCCTATTCTGGATACCATCATTTTATTAAGTTAAATTTTCTGGGTGAAAAAAAGGTGGATTGTGAGGCATGATGAGTTTTTGTTGGTCATTGAGTTTATATATATAAGAAAAGTTGGTATGAGGTTGGGAGGAATTTCAGGCCTTTGAAAACAGACGAATGGACCCTCGAAGTGCTAATGTGTTTTAATTTGATTGGGAAAATAGAAGGCCGTGAGTTATATAATGGTTCTGATAATCAAATGAATATGTAGGATTTATAATTAAATGGATATGTTGGATTTATCTAATAGTTTTATACTCCCTCCGTCCCTGAAATGGCTTCCTCTTTGGGGACGGCACGGGTTTTAATAAAAAGTTGTAAAGTGTATTGATAGTGGAGAAAAAGTGATATAATTATTATTGGAAGTTGTGAAAAGTGTTATAATTAGTATTGGGAGTGGTGAAAAGTGAAAAGTAAGAATAAATAAAGTATTGTTAGTGGTGGGGTAGGTTTCCAAAAATGGAAAGAAAGAAAGAGGAAATTATTTGGGGGACGTCCCAAAATGGAAAAAGAGGAAGTTATTTAAGGACGGAGGGAGTACGATTATTTCATAGTACAAAATTTATCTAATAGTTTTATACGATTATTTAATAGTATAAAATTTATTTATAAATTTATATGATTATTTAATCATTTTTAAATGTAAAAATTGATTAGAAATGTATAAATAAAAAATAAGAATGAATGAGAATTAAGGAAAATTAGAATGAAGTGAATATACGATGCCACGTAGGATATGATTTATTTTGCTTTAATATATATATATATATATATATATATATATATATATATATATATATATATATATATATGACTTCAAAGACATGCGTGAGAAGAATTTCAATAGCTTGTCTGTACAATTTTCTAATAATGTCAGATCCCATTTTCTCACCCTCCCTTACAAGTGCAAACTTTCTCTTCCTTTCCCTGAAAGTAATAGATTTACTCAAATAATAAGCACAAATTAATAAAATAATAAACATTATTATAGACTTATTAAGTACATACTCCCTCCTCTTCTCGTTTGTTTTCGACTTTACTGGCAACTTTGCACCATCAAAAACTACAATAGGAATTGCTCCCGCCACTCTAAATTTTTTTATTCTTTATGCGACGCGAATAACAAACCTAAAAACGTTAACAAGAATTTGGTTTAATAATTCTATTTTTAACTCTAGTAAGAAAAATCACTCATTAAAATGAACCTGCCAATGAACAAGCACTTAAGTGACTTAAAGTGACGTTTGAATACACAAAAACATACCAAACTACAATTGAGTCAATATTCTTAACTATAATAATTAACCTCGGACTTAACATTGATGGAATGTATCCAAGTGACTCTACTAAAACATCAATAAAATGAAGAGAGCAATATGAACAAACAAACCGTTCGATGATGGTGGCATCACCCTCAACAAAACCTTGAGTATCGACTCCCAAAGTTTTGGTGCTTTGGTACATCAATGAATGCCCGTCCACCGCTACCTTAAGATCTTTGAAATCGTTGGTGTGAAACTCATTCATATTTCCTTTCAACACTGACAAAAGACCTTGTATCCCCATTTTTGGATTTCTTAGAGTTGGACTTGCATCGCGTCAAACATGAATAAAGAAGCTGTATCGCGGCGGGAAAAAGGGGACGGGGGGTGGTCCGGCGAAGCAAACGATGGGGCAGATCAAGGCGGTGAGGAGGGAGCGCTGGTGTTCAGAGACGGGAGGGCATGAATTCCAGGGAATGGGATTTGAGAATTAGGAGAGGTGATGTGTTATGTGATGTATAATACTCCCTCCGTCCACAAAAGAACTTCCTATCTTTCTTTTTTGGGACGTCCACAAAAGAACTTTCTACCTATTTTTGGACTATACCCCACCACTTATAATCCTCTTACTTTTCACTTTTCACAACTCCCAATATTAATTATAACACATTTTCACCACTCCCAATACACTCAACTACCTTTTATCCACTCTCAATACACTCAACAATATTTTTTCTTAAAACCCGTGCCACTCCCTTCTAGGAAGTTTTTTCATGGACGGATGGAGTAATATAATAAATAAAATAATGTACTCCCTCCGTCCACGAAAAAGAGTCCTGTTTTCTCTCTTTTTTTTGTCCACGAAAAAGAGTCATGTTTCACTTTTTATACAATTTTACCCTTTTTTGATTTATCTATTTACTTGATTTGCCATTCATGGACCCACCACAATAAATGATAAACAATCTTTTTAATTTCTTAATTAAATCCTAATCTTTCTCTTTTACGCACTACCCCAATTTATTCCATTACTATTTGGTCAATATCCATTCCTAATTTCTTCCATTCATTTTTGCGCCGCCTCCCTCCTGTGATTTAAGGTAGTCGTCGTCTCCCTTTGAAACCCCCAAATCGGAGTTCATCACCGCCTCCCTTTGACGGAGTTATTTTCGACGTTTTCCCAAGTGTTGACGGCGACCCACACTCAATCAGAGAGTCGCGGGTTTGGCCGGCAACGACGAGGAGATTCTGCTCGATTGAGGCGATTCCGGTGATCTCATCGAGCGTGGAGGAGGCGAAACCCTCGGAAATCCCAAATCGCCGCCTTCCCCAAATTGTCGCCTCCCTCAAATCGCCGCTTCCCAGTGAGCGTGAAACCTTCAGGCATCGCATCCCTCAAATTGTTGGCTTCTTTTTCAAGGTTAGGAGCTACATGCACTGCACGGCTCGCCTCTCTTCCCCGGTGAAGAGCACCACAACCGACCGCCCCTCTCTCCGACGCAACAATCAGCAGCTGTAGGAGGACCCACTGCCGTCGTTGTCGCTCTTCACTCCTCTCTCTCTCTATAGATCTAGAAATGAGCCCTTTGTTCTCAGGTAACAACGACAATCCCTTGCTGTCTCAGAAATTCCGGCAACCATGGCTGCCCCTAGCTTCGACTCCCACTCACTGTCCGAACATACGACAGCCCCAAATTTCAGTTTTTTTTTTTCTCATAATGTTCATTTACTGATTTTGTTCTGAATTTTTTCGAATTTGTTGCTGGAATTTCCTAAAAATGTTGATAGAATTTTTTTGTTGAAATTATTTGAATTTATTGTTGTAATTTCTTAAATTTGTTGGTGGAATCGATTTGTTGCTGAAATTTGTTGTTAGGAATTTTCTAAATTTGTTTGTGGAATCGATTTGAATCTAAAATGTTGGTTTAATTTGTTGGAATTCATTGTTTGAATCTGATTTTTTTTTTCGATTAAGTTTGAATCTGAATGTTGGTTTAATTTGCTAGAATTCATTGTTTGAATCTGATTTTTTTTTCTTTTCGATTAAGCTTGAATATGAAATGTTGGTTTAATTTGCTGGAATTCATTGTTTGATTCTAATTTTTTTTTCGATTAAGTTTGAATAATCTGAAATGTTGGTCTGAACCCTTAATTGTTGGAATAATACGAAACATTAAATGAATTGAGAATTAATTAAGAAGCTTTAAAAGTCATATTAACACTACCCCTATAAATATACTTCTCTCTCCTCTTACACCTACTTTCACAACTTTCTTAAAATCCGTGCCGAGTCCCAAATGGGACTCTTTTTCATGGATGGAGGGAGTATATATAAAATATAGTTCATGTGGAATTATATTGCCACGTCAGCGATAGAGAATTGAGCTAGAAGCTTTATAATTGAGGGATTTTAAATCTTGAATTTTTAGATATGCCACCACGTAGGAACTCGAATTAAGGAGAGCGCAGGAATCCTTAATCGTATTATATATTGTTGATGATTGGTCTAAGACTCTAGGCCTTACCCCCATTTATAAAAAATGTGACTGAATATTATATTAGGAAATAAAATGAAGAAAAACAGAAAATAAAATGAGAAAACAAATGGGCCGTCACTTTTTGATGTGGGGTTTTTTCGGTGTTCAGGACGTGGCATTTTTGGGCCATTCATTAGGGGTCTCATAGTATTTTATTTTTCTTGGAGATCTTTCGGTTTTTATTGAGAAGGGATAAGACCCAAAAAGAAAAAGTGCAAGTTAGAGGCCTCTGATTGAGAATTTTTTAGGGTTTGAGCATCTGATTTCGTTATTTTCACTAGTATTCTCTGATCAAGAATGGGATGGGGCACGGCAGCAGGCGACCCGTTTGGAGGAAGGGGGTCTAAGTTGGATTTGCTGGAATTTTCCGAAATTTGCTCGGTTATCGGTGAGATTGTTGAGCGTGGTTTATACTCCATATCAGCTGAGATTTGTCCAAAATTGTTGGATGGAGTGATTTGGGGCGACTCTTTGCCAAGAATTGAACATCGAACTTGGTGAGCCGCTTAGACTATCTTTATCAACAACCTGTACCAACCTAACTTTTTAATAAAAAAATTATTTCTCTCTTTTCCACATATACAATCTATAATTTAACAACCTTTATGTTTTATCAATAACCTACTACAACCTAAATACTTTTTCTTTTTTTAATATTTGTTGTCATATTTTTTAATTATAAAATGCCAAATGGCATTATCTCATTTAATTGAAAAGGTGGATGACCTTGGTTGGTCTGCAACTTTTTGGACAACCGGTTGTCAAGCTTTTCAATATTTTAATAATTTTTTGCTATAATTTTTTTGTCTTTTTGTGATGACCGATTTGTAGATGGTCATGAATAAATGTAGTCTTATGAACAGCCAGCAGCTGCCTAGCTGTGATTAATAATGGCGGTCGTCGGTGAGATGGGGTGAGACTTCGATCCCGTTTGTCCGATTTGGGCCCATTTTCCCTTTTTTTCAATCTATGAATTTAAGATTTTTCGGCCCATAAGGGCCCGAAGATAGATTTTTAACTTCCTGGGTAAAGTTTGTAAAAGGAAAAGAGTGTAAACTAGGGCTTTTTTACTGCCGCCTCCTTCCTTCTTGCTTTGCTCTTCATTTTCGAAGTTCATCCTGATTATCCCAAGTTCTTCTACCAGTGAGGATCATGGGTTGAAAATTTCTCAAGATTTCGGTAACCTTCATTCTGCAATCTCCTTTAAAACCGATTCTCGTCGTGTTTTACCACCTAATTGATTGTGTTGCCTGCGTTGTTATAATCGGATATCTTCTTTGTATTTTCTTGGTAGGCTGAGTGTGAAGAGGGACAATCATGAGGTGGAAGCATTAAGTAGTGAGAATACGAGTTATAGAAGCTTTTTGAACTCTATCCGGGTATATTTTCTTCCTTTCCTTCTCGAGTTTTGTGATTGCGTTGTTTGTTTGTAGTCTCCTGTATTAACTCTATTGGCTGCCATGTTTCACTATTTTATAATGCTAGTAGCCCTTCTTCTTCATTTTTCTGTTATATATTGCTGAATTTCATACGCCGCTTTCCTCGTTATGCTTATATCATTATGTGGCGCGGCTTTGATTTACTTTATACTTGAGCATATTTTCTCATACTCTTCGTGTTTGTTTCTCTTTTTCTTGCAGCTGAATAATTGAAGTTGCCAAACCCATTCTTCAAACCTCTTCGAAAACACCTTGGGTTTCGTTGTTCTCCTCCCGTCTACACCAGCGTCGTGCATTCGTAAGCGATTTCGTTGTTCTCCTCCCTCGCCGCCGCGCTCCGATCAGGTTCTCCTCTTCTCACTCGCATAATTATCTATCTACCGCCAGAATTATTTGGCATTATTCATGGATAACGAAATATTCATTTAACAGGAACTCATAAGACTAAAACTTATTTTAAGTGTGTGTTCGAATTTCGTGAATGTTGATCTGTTTTTGTTTCTCAATTGCGGCTGTCAAAAAAATTTGGTTATGTCAAAATTTTGAGTTCAGATATTTTGTGACATTCCGATATTGCACCCTTTGTGATCATAGTTTGAGTTAATCGTCGCTCGGGCTTCCTCCTTTTTTCTTCCTCCTTTCTGATTGCATAATATCAAATGGCAGGATCAGGTATTAGACTTCCCTATAGTATGTCTACTTTGTTATTTTTTGCCGGATAGGAGTGGGGCGTATTTGGGTTTTGAGAAGAGAGTCCGTAAAGATGGTTACTGTGGGGAGCGTCAAAATTCAATCTCGTTCCCTCTGTTTTAACTTTGGAAACTCTAGAAAAGGTTAAGAAAACTTTCCTTCGAATTAGACTAGCGACTTCCTCTCAAGAGCACCCGGATAATTGTCCTCCTGACACCATTCCTCTTTGGATAGCCTAGATTGATGCAGGTTTGAAGTTGCCTCCTCCCCCCTTTATTTTACGTGTCAGTAAGTTATATGGGATACCCTTCTTCCAAATTTCTCCTTCTGGTGTGCAAAGGGTTTTTGCTTTCCATGTGAACAGGGCTGAGGATACAGCTTCTTTATTCATGTTTGCTGTGATGCAAGTCCAGCTCTAAGAAATCCAAAAATGGGGATACAAGGTCTTTTGTTAGTGTTGAAAGGAAATATGAATGAGTTTCACACCAATGATTTCAAAGATCTTAATCTTAAGGTGGCGGTGGACGGGCATTCGTTGATGTACCAAAGCGCCAAAACTATGTATTCATTGAGGCCACCATTAAGTCACTTAAGCCACAAAATATATAAATTGTGACTGTGCCTATCCCCAAAACTTTTCCAAATCCTTTCCCAACGGCTCCGGCTCTCAGCTCTATCCCGCTCTATGGCTATGGATTATGTAGACAACAAATTGACGACACTTCAAACTCTTTAAAATTCGTCTCCTTTATAATCTAAAAATCATGAAAATTCTTATTAGATATGCAATTACAACCAAAAGATGGTATTTGACGTAAATTAAGCATAGAAATCGAAAAATACCCAAAATATGCTTATAAATTTAAGATATACCTCTCAAAAGGTTCCTTAGTAACAGGATTGTAGCTGCCCTCTGCAATGTATATACACACTTCCTTTGGTATCTGAGTGATATTATGTTAAGGTGTCTATGCATTGAAAAATGACATTTTCTATTATATAAATTATAATAATTATTTAAAAAGGATATGGGCCAAGAAATTCTAAATCTTCTTCATAATCATCAGGAACGATGAATCCAGAGTATCTCGAGTATCTCATTTCTTGAATCGCCTATATTGCATTATGATATGTAGAAATATCATATGTTACGTAGGAGAAATATTTATTACAATTTTATAATCTTCGTGCATCTCGATAAACTTATGTGCTGTTGGTAGCCTTACGCCAGGTAACCTTTCCAAATAGTCACAGCCACTGAGAATGCACTGAGAATGCACATTTGCTTGAACATCTTAAACGAGAATTTGCTGAAATCTTATTTTTTTAGTCTGCTGTAGCAAATTGGATCGCTTGAGTTCGAAACATTTCCCACCTTTTACTTTGTCCCAATAAAAAATTATCTGAAATTTAAACACAGCAAAATAATTGAGTGTTGAGTCAGACCACAAAAATAGATCCACAACTAGAGCTTTAAACTTACCCTGGAGCATTCATACAGAATTAAATCTGTGTCATCTGAAACGACGACATCGACCATGTTATTCTTACTCAAGAAGGCCAATTGTGCATCGCCCTCGTATGGTGCCACTATGAAATCCACATTATCGGTCTTTAAAATCTGTTAAACACAATAATTATTGTTGATTTTTTTGCAAGAATTGACGCAGAAGAAAATGCAACCAAAACAAAAAAATCTACCTTTATGACTTTAAAGGCATGCGTGAGAAGAATTTCAATAACTTGTCTGTACAATTTTCTAACAATGTCAGATCTCATTTTCCCATCCTCCCTTGCAAGTGCAAGCTTTTTCTCGCTTTTCTTAAAAGTAATAGATTTAGTCAAATAATAAGCACAAATATAAAATAATAAACATTCTTCTAAACAACTTATTAAGTACATACTCTCTCCTCTTCTCGTTTGTTTTCGACTTTACTGGCAACTTTGCACCATCAAAAACTACAATAAGAATTGTTCCCGCTACTCTAAATTTTTTTTTATTCTTTCTGCGACGCGAATAGCAAACCTAAAAATGTTAACAATAATTTGGTTTAATAATTATATTTTTAACTCTAGTAAAAAAAATCACTCATTAAAATGAACCTGTCAAGGAACAAGTACTTAAGTAACTTAAAGTGACGTTTGAATACACAAAAACATACCAAACTATAATTGAGTCGATCCAAAGAATATTGACTCAATTGTGGTTTGGTATGTTTTTTGTGTATTTAAACGTCACTTTAAGTCACTTAAGTGCTTTTTTCGTTGGCAGATTCATTTTAATAAGTTATTTTTCTTACCAGAGTTAAAAATAGAATTATTAAACCAAATTCTTGTTAACGTTTTTAGGTTTCCTATTAGCGTCGCAGAAAGAATAAAAAAAAAAAATTGAGTGGCGGTACCAATTCCTATTGTAGTTTTTGATGGTGCATAGTTGCCAGTAAAGTCGAAAACAAACGAGAAGAAGAGGGAGTATGTACTTAATAAGTTTATAAGAATGTTTATTATTTTATTAATTTGTGCTTATTATTTGAGTAAATCTATTAGTTATAGGAAAATGGAGAGAAAGCTTGCACTTGCAAGGGAAGGTGGGAAAATGGGATCTGACATTGTTAGAAAATTGTACAGACAAGTTATTGAAATTCTTCCCACGCATGCCTTTGAAGTCATAAAGGTAGTTTTTTTTTTGTTGCATTTTCTTCTGCGTCAATTATTGCAAAAAAATCAACAATAATTATTGTGTTTAACAGATTTTAAAGACCGATAATGTGGATTTCATAGTGGCACCATTCGAGGGCGATGCACAATTAGCCTTCTTGAGTAAGAATAACATGGTCGATATCGTCGTTTCAGATGACACAGATTTAATTCTGTATGAATGCTCCAGGGTAAGTTTAAAGCTCTAGTTGCGGATCTATTTTTGTTGTCTGACTCAACACTCAACTATTTTGCTGTGTTTAAATTTCAGATAATTTTTTATTGGGACAAAGTAAAAGGTGGGAAATGTTTCGAACTCAAGCGATCCAATTTGCTACAGCAGACTAAAAAAATAAGATTTCAGCAAATTTTCGTTTGAGATGTTCAAGCAAATGTGCATTCTCAGTGGCTGTGACTATTTGGAAAGGGTACCTGGCGTAAGGCTACCAACAGCACATAAGTTTATCGAGATGCACGAAGATTATAAAATTGTAATAAATATTTCTCCTACGTAACATATGATATTTCTACATATCATAATGCAATATAGGCGATTCAAGAAATGAGATACTCTGGATTCAACGTTCCTGATGATTATGAAGATTCATTCCCTAAAGCACTTTTGACTTATGCACATCAACGTGTGTATGATCGCGATACAAAACGAGCGAATGTATTTCTCAGTGAGGTTGAAAATGACAAAGAAGATTTAGAATTTCTTGACCCATATCCTTTTTAAATAATTATTATAATTTATATAATAGAAAATATCATTTTTCAGCACATAGACACCTTAACATAATATCACCCAGATACCAAAGGAAGTGTGTATATACATTGCAGAGGGCATCTACAATCCTAGGAACCCTTTTGAAAGGTACATCTTAAATTTATAAGCATATTTTGGGTATTTTTTGATTCTTATGCTTAATTTATGTCAAATACCATCTTTTGGTTGTAATTGCATATCTAATGAGAATTTTCATGATTTTTAGTAGATTATAAAGGAGACGAATTTTAAAGAGTTTGAAGTGTCGTCGATTTGTGGTCTGCATAATCCATATAGCCATAGAGAGGAATAGAGCCGGAGCCGTCGGGGAAGAATTTGGAAAAGTTTTAGGGATAGGCACAATCACAGTTTGCATATGCTCCATTGGGCTATGATCACATTAAATTTGACCTCTCCTTGATTCAAGGTGCTATGTAGATTAACGTGGGATTTTTATTTTATTTTCCTACAATTTTAAAGCTCTTTACATAAATTTAAATATATGAAAATCGCAAACTAAATATAGATTTTTTTTTTCATAAATTAATATTTTTTGTATTTCTTTTTATTCTAATTCTTGTCTTTCTTTTTTCCTAAAAATCATACTTTTAGTTAATACTACCTCCGTCCCGGTTTTTGGTATCCAGTTGAGAATGGCACGAATTTTAATAAAGTGATTGGTGTGTTGTAAGTAGAATAAGGGTCCCACCTTTTATGTGAGAGTTAAAATAATTATAGTGGAGTAAGGGCTCCACCTACTTTTACTAAAAATAGAAATGGATATCAAAATGTGGGACGACCAAAAAAAGAAAGTTGAATACTAAAAGTTGGGACGGAGGGAGTAATAAAATATTCAATACACATATCAAATTAAAGATCATGACAAGAGCTTTAAATTGATATATAATATGTAAACTAGTATGCTCTCCCGTGGAATGCACGGAATCATAAAATTAAGCGATATTTTTAATAAATAAATATAAATATTATATATATATATATATATATACTCCCCCCGTCCACTAATTCAAGACCTTCTTTCCTTTTTGGGACGTCCACCAACTCAAGGCCTATCCATTTTTAGCAAGTTTTTATTTATATTTAATTGGTGGGTCCCAAAACAATACACTTTTTCTCCACTCAACTAATAAAAATACATTTTTTCTTAAAACCCATGTTTTGCTACTTAGGTCCTAAATTAGTGGACGGAGGGAGTAATATTTATATTTATTTATAGGGTTGAGATCTACGAAGAATCCCTTAGTATAGAGATTAAAGATTAAATCATAACCGCCCATTTAATGGTGATGAACGATCAGATTTGTAGTTTTTTTAATTTAAAAAAAAAAATCAAGCATTCAGATTTTTTTGCTTTAAAATTCGCATAAGGGTATAATTGTATTTGTCATATATTCAGAAATTTACCTATCCTAGATTTACGCATGTAATTATAGATTTTTACTCTACCCACCCACCCACCCACCACAAATTCATTTATTCATTTTCACAAAGCTATACCAGTTGGCGGCGCATCACCTCTAGGTAAGGGTTTTTGGTTCTGCAAATTATTGAATAATCACAAGATGTTGCTTGAAATTTTTAGATTTCGATCAAATAGCATTTGTTGGATAGAACAAATTTGAATTGAAATCGTTTGTTTTCGCATCTTCTCCGAAACCTCGATCGTTGTTTCATTTTTCACAGAACTTCGGTGAACTTTGGTTGTTTATCAGAGAAATGAGAATAAAGTTTTGATTTTTTTTTTCAGATTTATTTTGAATATTCTGTGGATTTTGATGACTCTGTTTCATTCTGAAAAAATTGTTGAATATGTTTCAGACTGGGAAATGCGGACTATTTGAGATTTTTGATTCATTTTTGGATGATTATTGAGTTTAGTTAACTGATTTTTAGAAATTATACTAAGTTATTTAGTATATGTTTCAGGTTATTCAAAAATAGTTGTAAGGTAATTTTTATGTGATCAGTGTATTTGTTAAGTTATTTTGTAAGTAGAAGTTATTATTCAGAATATTTGTTAGTTTGTTCAGAAAACGAGTTATTCTGTTCAGTATGTTTGATATGTTATTCAGAAACTATCTTATAAACTAAATAAGTGCATATTGAAATGGAACTCATTAAATTTAATTATTTATTCATTAAGGTTTTAATAGTAACTACATAAATGTAATGGTATAAGGTAAACACTGGAAGGGGCAATGATAATGAGGCATCTGGATGATTGTCAGCTCTGGCGGATGATTGTCAGTTGTGTCGCATGAGCTCTGGCAAATGATTGCCAGCTCTATCAATGAATGTCAACTCTGTCGAGTGATGTCCAGCTCTGGCGAATGAATGTCAACTCTGTCGAGTTTGGTCAGTTCTGGCTGCCTTGACGAATCATTGCCAGCTCTGACGGCTTGCGAGTGATTTCCAGCTCTGACAACTTGAGCTATGCGCGAATGAATGTCAGCTCTGGCGAGTGAATGTCAGCTATGGCTGCATTGTTAGCTCTGGTGAGTGAGAGGCTCGGCCGCTGTCCTTATGCACGTGTAATTGCTCCATTTTGATAAATATTCCAATTTTCTTCGCAATCTTCTTCTAATCACCCCCGATTCATTGTGGGCCATGGTTAGCAAGGCTAAAACACTCTCTTTTGCATCGTTGTGAGCTTACTTCACAATCTTCAAATGCTTTAACATCGACATTATTCATTCAACACCTAAAGCATCACAATTAACCATTAAACTCAAATTAACACAAAATCACCACTATTCTACACAACTTTTGCAATAAAATATGACTAAACTAGTAATAGCCAATGACACAAACTCGAAAAAACAATTATAAATCATTTTAGACCTAAAAACATGATATGATTTCATGTTATTACTGAATGAAATTGAATAAACTTTCAATGTTTGAGAATAAAGTGTAAATATACTGAATATGTTACAAAATATGAAATATAGACTCTGCTAAATGAACATTTAACTAATCTGAATAATTTAACATATTGCATTTATAAACTGATCTGAGTATTCTAGTAATGAAGTCTGAATATTAATATGATAAAAAATTGTGAAAAAATCATAAATAACGTAAAACATATTGTGAATAGGAATAAGGATGGAGTGGTATTTTTTGGATTAATTACAATGCTCAAACATAATAAAATAAAATAAAATAAAATTTGATATACAAATTGAACAGAAAAAAAAGTCAACGAAAAAAAAGCAATAATCTTTCTTTAAAGAAAAGATATATCTCCAACGTGAATGCCTAACTAAAATTATGGAATGAAACATATCTTGCTATAATAAAACAATATATTTTTAGTTACCTTTACAAAGGTAATGACAAAGATAACCTTTTTGATATTATTTAATGCAAATATTGTGGATTACTTGGATCCATCAGATTGCATGGAATTAACGCCTATGATGCATTCTTCATTCTCTCTACATTTAACCTTCTTTATTGATCCCTTCCCTATATATATATATAGATAGATAGATGTGTGTGTATGAATCAACTTAAAACACAAGTAATAAATTAATTAACCAATATTACAAAAAAAAATTACAGAAATACAAAATAAAAATCAGCAATTCAATGTTTGCAATAATTTTACAAAAAATATGCTTAGAAATGTTATAGAATGTAATTAGACTAATTTGCAAGTTTGAATACCATTAATAGTATGGCATACCATTAATAGTATGGCACCATCATTTAATCGTTGCATTACAATTTGCAAAGCAAAATAAAACATTGCAAAAATAATAGGGACAAAAGAAGCGATGATAACAGAAAAACCAAACAATGAAGAAATTTTCCATTCATCTAAAGAATTTTGTCATGAATGGGAAAATTACTGAACTTGGTGTGTAGTCCTTTTTTCTGAAAATTCGACTCTTAATAACAAGATTAATAAAATTCAATGCAAAGGGCATTTACAGCATTAGTTAGCACACAAATAAGCTTTGGATGATTAATTAAACCTAATTAGAAATCCATAAACATACAAAAAATCAGAACAAACGCCACTGTAACAGATAAGAGAAAAGAGATATACCTAAAATATCTAATGATGAGGAAATTGGCCTATGTTCTGTATACAGTATATTACATTAGAGAATATTAAAGGGTTTGAAGCTAATATCAGTTGGCTACTTTGAATGCTTACATGGCTGAATACAGATTCTGAAAGAGGAAAAACAATACAGATTCTGAAAGAGGAAAAACAGAATTTTGGGTGCCATTAAAGGAAATGAAAGTTTAACTCTCTCTCTATAAACCTTGGGGATCCTAAGCGTACTTTGAAGCAGTTAGGCATGGCATGAAAACTTTGAATCTCGATATTAAACAAGCCGTCTTTTGCATCTGCAAGTCTTTTCTACATAAAATAGACATGAAAAACAAATATCTCTTAGTATCAGACTACTGTAGTTTGCATAAAGAAACCATGCTGTGATTGGTGAGAAATACTACATATCTTGCCCTATTCTATTGAATCACTTATACCTATTTATTCATGCATCGGGGGTAACATTAAACGATCAAGAAACTTCAAGCGAACCTCATTTTTCAGCTTATGGAATAGTTCCATTCTCAATATTTGCTTCCAAATTCCAGCCCCTGAGTATGACAGAAACTTGTGAGTGTGGGAAACAAAAGGAACCCTGACTTACAGAGATTAATTACCTCTCGCCAGCTTCACGTTTCAATGCTTCAATATGGGCTTCAATTTCAGCACATGCACTTTCTATTTCAATGTTTTTCAAACAGAGCTCCCTCCATTGTGCAGATAAAGCAGTGAGCTCATAGGCGGTGTTTTGCTGAATATTCACAGAGTGACAGAATAATAATGACATTAGGCAAATAAAACTGATGATACTTCCGTTGCAATGGAAAAACTGAAAAGGCATAGGAAAATAAAACACAAGCTCTTTCGAAGTACCTGATGATACTTCCTCTCTCGATTGACAGATTCAATATTTCCATTGAGCTCCAGAACTTGAGATTGCATTCTACAGGAAGCAAAAAATTAGTGGCGTAAAAGTAGAACTGCAGAAGCATCTAAAATGAGAGTAAAAGCTTCTAGGTGGGGATTTAAAAAAGATAAGCACAAATGATCAGAGCGAGATTATTGTGGGCTGCTGAGGCAGAGAACTTTGCAAGGCATTAAAAGAAACTGAAGACAGATGTATTAATATGTGATGGATTTGCACGCACAATAGCAATCTCTTAGCATTTAACGAACATCACAGACCCACCTAGTAAAGTGAAAAATGGGGCGGGAAAAAACTGAAAAATGAATGACAAACAAACATTTAAAGAGTATTCCTATTTCGCATTAAACAAGAGAAATATGCACCTTGATAGAAACGCCTCCAACTGTTGATTATACAACTTCCAAACATCAGGACCATGCTTCAGCATCAAATCCAGATTTTCAAGTCTACAGAAAAGAAAGAAAGAAAAAAAAAACCAGAGGTCAAAAAGCAAGGGACATATGTTCAAGATAATGGTTGGTGATATTGAACATATCATGGTATCACCACCACCTCCTCTAACCTTCACTCAAGATAAAGTTACTTTCACTGCAATAACAAACCATACTGAAATGATATTAGTTTCATTGCAATCACAAACAGTACCTGATCACTTGATGCTGCAACAAGCGCTGGGCTTTCTGAAGCGCTTGCCTCCATGCAGTCTCATCGTTTCGCTTGTTCAGCGGTGGCACTTCAAGTCCATATCTGGATGTATCCATTTGGACTGGGGGTTTCCCAGCTCTAACTCTCTCATATTCTCTAGCCAGCATAGGATGGTCCTATAACAAAGATATCAATAAGAGGCACTAAAGCATCCCAGCATCTCTCTCTCACACACACACAAAGTAGATAGATGCAGTTTGTTGATCAAGATGATGATGATAATCTTCAGAAAAGAAGTAAAGGAAGATCCTCAAAAGAATATTATGCTTTAGAGCCAAAAGTCTGCTAACAAATGTTTAAGTTGAACATAGACAAGAAAATTTACGTTGAACATAGACAAGAAACGGAGAACAGGGGCATGTGATTAACATCTAATTTTGGGAGGAGATGGTGGCTTCATAACAGAAGCACTTCTTACAGAATTCTAGAACTATGCATAAAAAGTTACTTCAGAAGGAAAAACTACTCCAATTTCTAATCATATAGTATTTCCCAAATATCAACATTATTAGGATCCTCAATAATCAGATAATTATGAACAAAAAACAACTGTCCAGCTACTTAAATTGAAGAGGAATCTTAAAACAGCTAATTCCATGATTTCCTCTATAAACTATCTAATTCAGATATCAATGCAAAACTAAGACATGAACAATTGAAATAATTATCAGCTCACACACCTGAAAATTGAATGTGGGGAGAGGGGGAAGGTCTTTGAGGAAGTCGGAAGGTTTCTTCGAGCTGAACCGCATCTCCTCTTCCACCAATCGGTCAACTTCTTCTTTAACCTTTGGGTTGCCATAGTCGTCATCAATGTAGGGCAAAGCATCAATTATTGGAGCCGCCGGTGCCGTGGCCGTGGACGACTGCGGCGGCGCCTCCAGCATCAGTATGTCGGCACTACCTCCATTAGCAGTCGCCATTAGTTATCAAACCCCTGCCATTAACACTTGGTAAGCTGAGAATTCGCCTCGCACGCACGCATGTAAGTATATGCATATACTGAACTTCTACTTCGAAGTAAAAACTAATGTAGAAATACTGAAATAGCAAACTCAGAAAAGATAACAACATAAACATGTCCAGAAAGAAATAAGAGAAAATTGCAAAAGGAATTTATGAACAATTGACCTATTCGATTAAAAAAGGGGGAAGATTTCGCAATAAATCATCAGTAAGAGCGTTTTCTTTACCTTCGGATAAAAATTAGGGCTATGTGGCTGAGCTCACTGAGACGGAGGAAGGCAGCGGCGGTTAACGGAGGCCAGCGGCGGATTAGTTGCCGAGATTTCCTGTGGCAGTCTGAATTTTCTGAAGTAGGTTTCCTTTTCTTTTAGAATTTTTATGTGTCAAGAGAAGGGGACGTATTGTACGGTACTTATAGTATTATTTTACGTGAATATATAATTTTTAGGTATTTTAAAAATATATAACTAAAGAAAAATGTATTTTTAAATTATATAGTAGGAGTATTATTTTTTAGAATTTTTTATCGTTATAATATTCTTACTTTTTTTCATAATAATTTTGTAGCTTATATGAACATTAGAGCGTTGTTTTATCAAAGACATGGTACAGTTTTATTGTGAAAAAAATAAAAACATTCCAATTACAAGAAAATAAAACGCAATATTGCGATTGCCAAATTTTAAAAATTATAGAAACATTATGATATTTTTGCTAATTAATCCAAATTTGAAACTGCGTTGGCTTGAACTTGTATCTTCTGCTTACACTATTTTATTGAAGAGTTAATTTCAGAACAGCTTTCAGTAATTTATGATTAGAAGAAAATGAAAATTGTCACATTTCTACTGTTGTCAAGTCGAACAAAAACTATTAAGTATTAAAGTATATAGAATTATATCAAATGCTATTTTAGATACTCTTCTCAAAAAAAAAAAAAAAAAAAGAAGAACAACCAAATTAATGATTTTATAAAGAATCTCGAGTTTGAGCGAATGCTAACCTTACCAACTGTGAGGTAAAAATATTATATGCATAAATCCTCTTAAGCACATTCATAATAATTAAATGTTCAATTCGAATCACAATAATTTGTTCAAATGTAATAAATTAAAGGAGTATTACATTTCCTAACAAAAATATAATTATGACGTGTAAAACTATCAACTCTAAAATGATGCAATAACCGATACAAATTCACCTATAGTTAGAAAGTAAAATTAAAACCACAGGAAAGTAAAATCATGCATAAACTTGATATCAAGTGTTGACTAATAATCAACTCAAAATATGTGTGCAAATATATAATTTATGTGTTCCATAATTTTGTTAAACTTGCGTTTTACAATAATTTCCATCAATCAAAACAATGCAATGAGTAAAGTACAAACTGAGCTAAGCATAATTGTACATCTCATTGAAGCAGAAACCTATAAAAATGGAACAAGCCAAAATAAATTGAAGCCACATTATATCCTTATAAGCATGCTCTAATTTTATAAGTAATATTTTAGTTCACTGCTATAAATCACAGATGAAAGATTGAAAAATGATCCATAAAATAGCAAAAGACTGCATACTGAATTGAATCACTAACAATGGTAAGATCTAAGATGGCTAGAGTTGAAGCATATATATATATATTCCCCATTCTGTACAAGTTAATTTGCACAGTTTTCTTCCATACATACAGATTACATTAAAATCAATTCCATGGACTGATTTCTATATGGTTTAACTTAGCACACTCTGGATACCATCGACCAGTCCTTTAAAAATCGTTTAGTTCGTTCCTTTACAATGTGTAGGTAGTACGTGCTATATTAGAAAGCTAAGTCAGTGTTCTTACTCTCAAACTTGAAACTACGTCTGATACTCGAGAACAGCTTCCCCTGCAATTTAGTGATGAGAGATAATATGGTCACCCTTATATTTGGTCAGATCTATAATGCTCAAATGTCAATCTTAATGCAATAGAATGTGTCTTCACTTAGCACGAGAAAAGGCTTAAAAACTATAACGGGCTGCTTCTGATATAACCTACAATGACTAATGAAATCAGACATGCCCAGCTAATGTTTCAGAATGTAGACTAAAATGGCTATTCGATGTTGAAATTATCTAGATGAGGCATAACGTAAATGTGAGCCTACGAGACTTCTTATTGATGTTTGAATCTGATTAGACCAAGAGATATACTAGTACACCATGCATTCTCTACATATGTAAGGATGTAACAGTAACTCACCATGCATCTTCTTGACAAACCGTTCAAATTCAATGAGGTTCGGTCTTTCCATGAGAAGTGGGCTAAGCCTCAAATAGGTAAAAGAAGAAAAATGCCTCCTATCGGGATCACTGATGGGCTTTGCCTTCTCCAATAAATAACTAAACCTTTCTCTGCCGTTGCATGCAAAAGAATTTTCACTGGCAACAGATATACTGGCATCCCAAGCAGCATTCAGAACCTAAATTGCGATCAGCAGTTAATACAGGATGTGGAAAACGAATTGTTAATAAAGCAAGAATTCTGCCTTTCATGTGAAAAAATAGTTTTGGTGAAGAAATTGGCGTTAGGACATAGATGGAAAAATATCGAAACCTGAGTTGCCAACCCTTACTTGCCAAAGTAATCCCTCAGGATCAGCCAAGGACTCAGAGAGGTCAGTGTTCTGATTCATCATGCTCTTTTCAGAACATGTAAGGCATAGAGTAGCACCATGCCTCTTCAGCATTGCCATGATAGCAGCATAGCCATCACGATTGCTGGAATTATAAAATCCAGCAGTCAATTCAGCAGCATGACTAGCTGTCTTGTACCACCAGTGCATGCCGGACAGCTGCTCAAAAATCAAAATATAAAAAAGTTTTTAGATAGAGAATCATGCCTGAACAAAAAAAAATCGAATTTTCTCATCAATCTATGGATACTGGCGAAGATAGTAAGATTAACCCATATCTGCATACGAAGTATGTACGGGTACAAGGCAATAATACTTAGTTCATAAAAAACGTGGAAAAAGTTGGAAACGAAGACAATCAGATTGAGTCATATGAAAGGAGCTCACCTTTGCAGCAATTTGTGTCCCTTCAAAAGCTAACTTGGCAAGAGAAAGCACTTTATCACCATGCTCAACTAAAACCTGAGAATACCAACTTAAGAAAAACCTGCCATAGTAACCATCATAGTCACCCCCGTCGCAGAAAAATCCTGTTTCGTGGGGCAGTGAATTGTAAGAACCAGCATTTTCTGGTCCTCGAGCCCAGAAAGAGTGCCCTCTAATTTCAGCAGCCTTCCGCAGGCTTTTCAGCATATATTGATCATAGCACTGGTAATAGAGCAATATAGATTAGATTGTCTGATACATTATAGATCAAGGTTCATACAAAGTATCTGAAATTAAAGTGTATCTCAACACCTTCAGAAGCTGCAATGGGTACAGGAATTATCATACCACTTCTGTCCAACATCTTACTAAATGTTTCTCCTTTCTATACACATTTTCAGAACACCCACAACCCCGCCACCTCCCCTGCCCCTCAAAACAAAACAAACATCGTCTCACATGGGGGGGATGGTGCATGACTCATCCTAAGTGCAGTATTAGGAACAAATTCATAAAAATGCTGATTACCTGAAATTCACCAATGCCAGGGTATCTCCAACCATGCTTCACAGGGTTACAAGGGTATCTCAGCTCTCCACATGGACCAAGTCCAACTACAATCATAGATATGACACCATCCTCAAAAAACTCATCAAATTCAACCCGAAAGCTTCTCATGTAATCAAAGTAGACCTACAACAGTTAAGCAATCATAAGATCAATGGAATGTGCAAGCTAGTTAATTAGAGTATTGCTTAACAAATAACATCACGACTATCTTAAAATTTTGTTGATGTAGCAAGCATGGGTTGTACAAAACTAATTTTTTAGGACAAGTTTTTTCCTATTGACAAATCAAGTTTCTAGCTGGTAAGTGAACATAAGGTATAACTTTAAAAAAGCACAGCTTTTAGAAACCAGGCTCCAAATCACCATCAGACCAAAGAGAAAATATACAAGTAAAATCTTTGCATGTTTGCAGCAGCTTCGATTCTCCTTTTTTCTGCTAATTAACAAGTGAAGATAAAGCGTGGATAGGAAACTGACGTGCTCGAGAAACATTTTGACTGTAAAAAGTTTGCAAAAATAATAATCACCTCTATAGCAGTTCGTCCTCTTAAAACTCGTTCCTTATCAGCCCCCCAAGACAGGCATTCTGGGTCCCGCCTTCCAGCTCTATCCGTGAAAAATATGTCTGGATTGTTTCGACCGATTTCAGCGACCCAATGAGGCAGGGGAATACACACATCATCCCCAACATTACCTCCACATTCATGAAAGGACATAACAACCTGTTTTCATATTAAATCTTAGCCAGTGGTAGAAAGAATTCAAAATGAATAAACATAAGAAACAACATTTAGGTCAAAGTAGCATGTCTTATGTATTACTCCCCTTGCAAATAGTAGTGTACTTAATTAGAGTACCTTAGACTCTTAACCAATGTGATAGGCTGAATATCATCTCTCATTAGAAAATAATTATTCAAAAAATGGCTTATTGAAAAAGGGCTCTTTGGATATACTTTCTCTAAGTCACTTGGTCCAAGAGATGTAGTGAGATTTAATATTCAATAAACCCATTATGAAACAAAATCTAAGAAACCCAGTCTTGGCATCTATGAACAGTTGAATATTTGGAACAATAAGACTTCTTTTGTATTTGTTCTAAATGACAATACCACTAGATAGAAGCGTGTAGAAGTAGGGATGTGAAAGAGATGTTATAACTGAATGCTAAGTAGTCCAGGACATGCAAAGTCACCTGCAGCTTCATCTTCAGCTCCTTCACCATTTGAAATAACCTCCGGTAACCATTCCAGTTGTACTCCTGAGGTGCATGCGCTTCAACTATACCCCACCAGCAGTCAACCATAATACCATCAACGTGCATTGATTTCAGGATTTTCAATTGCTTCACTAGACCATCTGGATCAACAAGCTCGCATTTCATGTTAATGACACCCAACTGGCACCAAAATGTTTAGGGCGTTAACAATTATCTTTCTTCTAAGCTGAAGTTCATCGAAATGACAACCTACCGCAGCCAAAATGAATTGGTGCTCTAAGTATCACTTTACTGACCAGAGAAACAAGCCCAAAACATCTCCAAGAATACATGTCATTTTATCAAAACATTCAATATGTAAACAACAATAAATTGACTTCATAGGACCACATAAAACTAGACCCATATATGTAAAAAGTAAGGTGATGGATCAGTAAAATTAGCTTACTCACTGGCAACATAGCATATACTGGAACATAAGAGGTACCCGAAAAATCCCGCTCCTGTAGTTTTGACGGCATGTCAACAACCTAGGGGAATAGAAAACCAATCAAAATGGAAATGAAAAGGCTGCACAGACAAACTAGAGATGCAATCAAAGTTCAGGAGAAATTGTCACGTGACATCCCAAGTGAGGCAACTATATAATGCACCAAAGAAGTAAATTCAGAGGATAGTGAAAGAATTTCAATCTAGAGAAGCCAGGATTCTTGCCTGCGTGGTGTCAACTGAATCAATTGAACCTCCAAGAAGAGGATCATTCGGTAGCTCTCCTCCATCCCCAATCATAGCTGATGCTTGACTTCTAGTGCTGGAGGATACATCATAAGGAGATGAAGTGGGCACAAAAACACCTTTCAAGTGACTTGAGCTATAATCAACAGTGCTTTTATAGCCTGGGGAGATGCCTCTCAAGGAAGTAGGAGAAGTAGGTTGTGCTGGCATTTGCGAAGAAGATGAAGTCACAGCTGTGTTTTGTGCACCACCAGTAGGTCTGGTGCTCTGCTGATATTTAAAATGAAAATTAGTGCAAAACCAGATTCACAAGCATGTTATTCATACAACTAGAATACACAGACTCCACTTCAACATTGGGTGTCAGATGCAGATAGAAGCTTGGATATTTCTGCTTCAGCTTAAAGGCTGCCCCAGTTGCACATATTACGCATGCTTGGTCAAACATGTCACAATACATATAGAAGAAATTTGATTTCACATTAGTATATATTGGGTAAAAGAGAACAAGAATATGTTAATAGAAATGAACCCTTAGCAGCTGGGAGAATCCTTTACACTTCTTCCATTTTAACCACAAATCTCAGAGTTCTTGAGTCGCATCTCAAAAACTCTACCAAATCAACCGAGGTGCTGCTGCTATAATTTTTGACAATGGACATACCACTTAGTGAGTAACTATAGTACATAAAAGACAGTCATATACAACAATTTTGAATAAGAAAAATGCAAAAACACTACTAACACAGTGAATCAATCAGCAAGAATGTTATATTCCTTCAAGTGTAAAATCAGAATTCACCAAACAAACAAAAAAAGAAAAAGAAAAAGAAAAAAAAGAAAGAAAAAAGCACAGCAAGAATAATGGTACCTGTGCTCTGGAAGGGAAGGTGGTCCCATCTGGAAGAACAACCCAACCTGCTTCCCTAGCCAAAGCAGCAATGACATCATTAATATCAGCTCTGACTCTAAGATTGTAGTTGCCGTGCCTACGAAGCCCAGCCAATATCTTTGCTGTGATCGCTCGACGCTGTCGCTCCCGCAGCTTTGTTCTCTCTTTCTCTTCCTGAGGCCTACACCTTCGAGCCCCTCCAACCTGCGGAGTTTGCGGATCTTGATATTGCTGATTATGCACATACCTATTACTACCACCTGTTGACAAAACACCAACATCCACACCCACCATATTAGGGGTTACCATGTTCTTCTCTTCATCTTCGTCGTCATCATCATCTTCCTCCTTCACATCCATCCCCATTTCATCATCATCTTCTTCACTTGCGCCGAACCTCTGCATCTCTGCTGCCATCAGCCTTGTCAGTTTCCTTGTATCTCTTTGTTATCTTCTCCCCAAGGAGGCACAGGTTTCGCAGTAACTAGTCATGCTGAAGAAGGTACATCCACCTTCACACCTTATATATAGTTTACCTGTGCCATACTTTCCATCGAATGCGGGTGTTTGCATTCGTACTCAGGATCTCCGACTGATCGGCTCAATTTATACAATAGAAACATAAAAAACAAAGTCAAGAGAATCATAAAGAATGGATATAGCCCATAATTATATATATCAATGCCTAAACATCCGGAAATGTAGAACAGAGATCCTTAGAACTGCTTATCTCGAAAATAAATTCTACAACTAAACTTTCAAACTTCCATACAAATAGGTCTACTTACATTTTCACATGTTTAACATCTCCCTTTCCGTTGTTCTACACAAATTCACCTAATGAAGCATTTGCTTCATTCAATGTGTAGCAGCATTGCTCTTCGTGTTTAACTAGCAAAAAATCCAGAGAGAACATGTATATCGCTATATTAACTCAGCTAACTTTCCAAAACCAAAAATCAGCTAAAAAGAAACGAGCAACAGCTAATCAATCCAGAACATAAATCACAACGTTTCCAAAACCTTATAAATCCATCATAATTGAACACAATTCAGCTCATAAAACAGTTCATCAAACTTTTGAACTCACTTCCGCCGTCGTTCCACGCTCTTCGGAAAGATCTCAGACCGCTCGCACGCGGATCCAGACAAGCGCCGCGGGAAAGTTATCCACTCCAAGTTCCGGCAAGCCAAACTGACCGGAGAAGAAGACAGCGGCCGGAACGCCGGAATTCGCGGGACTTGAAAAAATTCTCGGCGCGCCGACGGCGGCGGTGCGGCGGAGGAGAGCGGGGAGGGTTTCGCACGGGGGAAGCGTGTAAGCAGGAGTTGGCACGCGTTAAGGCACTTATCTTCGGACGTGCCGTTCACACGCATTGCACGGTGACAAGATGTGGGGTCCATGGTGGGGCCCTTTCGGTATGGGCATTTCGTATTTTTGGTCTGAATAATGAATGAATTATTTTTATTATCTATTTCTATTTTTCTTTTTTCTGAATCGTAAATTGGTAGTAGTATAATATATTAATGTTTTGTTTGGTGTTATTTGTAGGCGATTTGCGTGCCGTAACTGTATTTTTCATGCAGTAAGTGTGGGTTTGATTTTTCAGGTATTTAAGCAGGAAAAATGCACACAGGTGTAATAAAAAGATGATTGAATTGATATATTTAATTTAATAAGTTCATAATTTGAGATTTAATTATCTGAACTATTTTGATTCGGATTGATGTATCATATGGAGAGGCTTCTTAAATAATTCGACATGTTCTCCCCTCAAATAAATAAAAATAATAATAAGACATGTTCGCGCATTTAATTTACGTCATAAATATATTCTCAAAAAAAAATTACTATATCGTATTACAATGATAATTTTTTTATAAGGTTTACAAATGTATAAACTTCTCTTATAATAATGTTTTTAATGCTATTTATTAAAAACTTCTCTTATAAATTTATCTAGTACTCCGTATTTCTTTTGTGCTCTATTTTATTAGAATATATTATTAATTAAAATATGATAGGTTGCATGAAAAATCTCCATTACAATTTACATCAAGCATGTATGTGCTTATAATTAAAATATGATAGGTTGGATCTTTCAAAAGGAAGATCCAAATTGCAGTTGAGGAAAGATGGTGCAACGCATGTGTGACGGCGGAAGAGACGGTGGAACACGTGCTACTTCACTGCCCAAAAACTGAACAAGTGTGGAACAATATTCAGCAATGGATCAACATCAAGACAGTGACACCAAGAGGTTTATCTCAACACTTTCTTTCTTTTATTCATGCAAGCAAAGATAAGAGATGGCGGAAATTCTTGAAAGGATTGTGGATTGGTACGGTTTGGATTCTGTGGAGATGTCGGAATGAGAGCAGGTTCCAAGGAAAGGTGTGGGATGTTCAAAAAGTTACACAGGAGATTATAGGCAGGATGTGGAGTTGGAACTCTTTTTTTCACATTGTGGACATTAACTTTCCTTTCTCTTTGTGGTGCTCGAATGGGCTTGTTCTGGACTCTTTGTAATTTGGTACCTCTGGTACCTGCTTTTCGTTTCTTATAATAAATTCTCTTTTATCGACCAAAAAAAAAAATGTATGTGCTTATAAAGAGCTCGTGTAAAACGTTTTTTATGGTCTATATGAAAAGTGAGCAAATTTAAATAAATTAAATTTAAATTTAAAGTTGATATCATGCGTGCACCTTACCTATATGTATTTAAAGCAAAAATTATCCAAAAACACAAAAATTATTGACATCGACAAATACCGACCTTGTGAGAGCTATGGCGCAACTTGCTATAATTCATACATTTAAATACTCACTCTGTCACTCATCTTTCCGAGTTCATGTAATTAATGAAAAAAGTTAGTATTAAAAATTAAAATTTGGTATACTTTATACATTTACGAACAATTACTCCCTCCGTCCACAAAAATTATATCACAATATTTTTAGAATAGGTCTTAATAAAATGTGAGTGGAGTTGGTAGTGGAATAATGAGCTAATTTTAAATGTGAGTGAAGTGATATGGACCCTACTACTAAAAACGAACGTGGTATATTTTTTATGGACGAACGAAAAAAGAAAATTATGGCATATTTTTTGTGGACGGATGAAGTATATCTTTTTATCAATTTCTTTGTATTATTTTCCAATAAAATAGAAAGAATTGAATGAAATTCCTTATTACTCCGTCTTATCCACGATAAATGTTGTGTCAGTAAAAAGATACAGATTTTAATAAAATACTACTCCCTTCATCCACATAAAATAGTCTATTTTTGTCATTTTGGGATGTCCACAAAAATTAGTCCCTTTACACTTTAGAAACTTTTTATCACATAGTGAATCTATTTCTCTGCTCACAATACAATTAATTATTATTATTAACACTACCTTTTAAGTGGGATATTTTATCCACTTACAATAAACTAAACTATTTTCATTAAAATTCGTGTCGTCCACTTCTAAGATTATTTTTGGTGGACGAAGGAAGTATGTATAAAGTTGATAAAAAAAAAAAGATCCCTCAAATTGATTTGTTAGGTAATTAGTATGCAAGATGGATTTGGTTGCATGTGATTGAAATAAAAACATAAGAGTAAATGTCCTAAAATAAAAATATCACACTTATTAAGAAAAAAAAATAACAAAAAGACCACAATCATGGTAAATGGATGAAGTGCCTTTTATCAATTGGAGTAATAAATACTCAATCTGTCTGAATTCAATAGTTCGTATTTTCTTATTTAAACGTCTTATTTTAATATACTACTTTTTAAAATAAAAAATCAATACATAACAAACATTATCACACAACTTATTATTTACATCAAATGTTATTGTGGTTCATACATAATTATCTTTCATTTCACTTAAAAATAAAATGTTTATTTACCTCTCCTACTTGTTGGACAAATATACTCTTATTTCTTATATTTTATTATAAATTATTCATTTTTTTTTTTTTACCTTCGTGTCCAATTCCCATAGTTTATTGTATCGGGTCGAAGAGAGTATTTTTTTATTAATAAATGAATAAGGTACTATCTTCGTTTCAATAAAGATACTCATTTTTTATTTTGGATTGTTCCATTAAAAATGACTCATTTTTATAAAAGTCAATACAGAGTACTTTCTCCGTCCCACGAAATATGACTCATATTCCTTTTTTTGTCCCACGAAACTTGTTTTACTGAAAGTAGCATGTATTTTATTTTGAATAGTCTCATTACATATTTTTATAAATGAAATTTTTTAATTTTTAAAAAGGTGTAGATCTATCATTTTTAATTAATTCATACTTTTTTTTTTTTAATTTTTGTACCGAAATTTTTTGAGCTATTCAATGGGAGGGACATAGGCAGTAATACACTGAACGACTTTTTTTTAAGGGTTCGTTTGGTGCTAGGGAATACATAATTAGGCTATTAGCTAATTTAATCCAGATTGGTGCATAGTTTAGTATTCAATACATGCATCGTGGACGGCCCTGCGATATGTGAAGGCCCTGAGCTAAAAATTCGGATTACGCAGGATAATTAATATGGCCCTGCAATTGTGTCCATTTTTAAGCTTATCTAACCTAAAAATATGGATACCAAACGAAAATCATGATTAATTAACCATAATAGCAAATAACCAACAAATATTAATAACATATATTTATCCACGCTAATAATTTAGTTTATTAATTATACTAACTAATCACTCACGGATCACCAAACGAGCCCTAAGTGGAAGTCTGGTTTCTTTGAGTATTAATTAATGTACCACAATAGCAGTAAAAAAGTGAATGATTTGCAACTGCTGCAGCTAAAAGTAGATTAGATAGGCAGCGTTTGGCTCAAGGCACATCCATCCTCTCCATACCAAACATGTTTTACTCTTTAATCTTTACTGGAAACAACCAACTCTTCAAAATTTGAACACGAGTTTCATCAAAACTTCCTTCTCTCCCCCTATAATCTCCTGCTTCAGTTAATTTCTGCTAATTTAAGCACACAATTTCATCAGGAGAAACGCACCCGTTGCGAAATATTGCAAATGTATTATTGGAACCTACAAGTTCATGTTCTGAGATCTGGAATTCACTTCCAATTTGGGTAAGAAATCCATTGTCCTAAATTTGCAGTACACAGCAGTTATACTTCAATTTTCGTTATTTTTTTGTAATAAATATTGGTTTTTTACATTTTTAGTATATTTTTTTTTGCTTTCATACTACAGAACTCTACTTGTCAAGTTGATTTTCACTAGTTTGATTGTTCTATTTTATGCTGATATTCTGATTCCACTTGCTAATTTGTAGGATTCTAGTGAAATGAAATTTTGCCGTTGAGGAAAAGCAGGTGATTCTGAGGTTATGAAGTAATTTATTAAACTTTCCAGTGCTCGCATTTGTTGTAATTCTAATCTAATTTGTAGTATTTTGCCTTTTTTGGCAAGAAACTTTTTGATGTGTACAGACAACAAGAATGCAAGAATTGTACTAGAGATTTGCTAGGGTTTTTGCCTTTGTAGGAATTTTTTCTTGTTGAGGGAATAAATTTTGATGTGTAGACAGCAAGAATGCTAGAATTGTACTAGAAATTGCTAGGGTTTTTGCCTTTGTAGGAATTTTTTCTTGTTGAGGGAATAAATTGCACTGCCGTAACGTTGTTGTTGCTCTTGGAAATGGATTTTCGTCGAGACAATGCATTTTCTAATGCGAATGTGGTGCAAATTCTTTCTGGGAGCTCTGGGAATTGTGGTAGTGAGAATTGGGGGCCGGGGTCGAGTGATCAGGCGATTTGGGCTACTGAGGATGACTACGGAATGTGGAGTGGCGAAGCTTCCGGTGATGCTAATTCAAACTCGAATTACGAGGGAACGGGATCACAGTCCCGGTCAGGAAGTGAGCCTCCTAGTAAAAGATCCAAGAATTCCCAGTCAGGGGACTTGGTGTCTTCCAACAGGTCGAAGGCGATTGGGAAGATGTTTTACAAGACCAAACTGTGCTGCAAATTCCGAGCTGGCACTTGCCCGTATGTCACCAACTGTAACTTTGCACACAGCATTGAGGAACTCAGGAAACCACCCCCTAACTGGCAAGAAATCATGGCTGCACATGAGGAAGACCGGCCAGTGTCGTCTGAGCCAAGGGAGGAGTTCCAGATTCCGATTGTGGGAGTCACTGACGAGACACAGAGGTCATATAAAGGGCGGCACTGCAAGAAGTTCTATACAGAGGAAGGCTGCCCTTATGGTGAGAACTGCACTTTCCTTCACGATGAGCAGTCAAAATCCCGAGAAAGTGTTGCTATAAGCTTGGGCCCTGGCAGCGGTGGTGCATCATATGGGAATAGCGCGATTGCGGTAACCTTGAAGCCATCGAATTGGAAAACGAGGATTTGTAATAAGTGGGAGCTTACGGGGTATTGCCCGTTTGGCAGCAAGTGTCATTTCGCCCATGGAGCTGCAGGTATAAATTCTTATTCTTATTACCATGAAAGCATATTAGATTTCTATGCATGTAGTAAGCAAATTCATGTATCTCACACACTGATGAAACACAAAACATGTCCTCAAAAAACGAAAGTGCTCCTTTTATTTTCTCTTATTCTTGAAAATTAGACTGACACGAAGATGTATGTGTAACTTGTTCGAATGAAATGATATAACCACGAAAGAGAATTTGTTTTGTTCTTCATTATTGAGAGAGAAGATGAAGCAGTCAAAAAATTATGAAGAAGCTATAAATGCATTATTCTCTCGTGTTTTTTGAGAGAACAAGATTCAAGAGAGACACTTACTTAGGGATCAATGCACAAATACATAAGATTTCTTCAAGCTCTCCCGATGATAGTATAAGAAAGCGGAAGAGGAAGAGACAAATGATGTCAGTTCCAAGTGTTGGACGTCAAACAAAAAAAAATTGGTATAAACCTAGATACAAAAAAGGTGTGTGTATTAAAAAAGTCTTCTTAATACACATCTTTAGGTTAGTACCAATTTTTTTTTATTGGCTTTCAACACTTGGAACTGGCTTCATTTGTCTTTTCCGCTTTCTTATACTATCATTGTGAGAGCTTGAAGAAATCCTCTGTATTTGTGCACTGATCCCTAAGTAAGTGTCTCTGTTGGATCTTGTTCTCTCAAAAAACACGAGAGACGAATTCATTTATAGCTTCTTCGTAATTCTTTGATTGCATCATCTTCTCTCTCAACAATGAAGAACAAAAAAGATTCTTTTTAGTGTTTGTATCAATTTCTTGAACGAATTACACATACGTCTTTGTGTGAGTGTATTTCCTGGCATTGTCTATATCGTTCCAGTTTATCGCGTTGTCACGTTTCCTAGGGGCTACATAAGTGCATTTTAATGAACTTATCTTCTCTCTTTTTTATGGTGATATATACAATAGCCAATCTTAGTGACTATAATTTCAAATTGGGTTAATTGCATGAAAATAGACCAACTTAGGCTAAAATTCATTTTTTATGCGAATTTTATAAGTTCTTATATACACAAATTTTTTTAGTTACTCAAATTTTACTCTAATATCATGAAAATACACCAACTTTAAATGAGAAGATGGTCGTCCAACAAAGTAAAAGGCGTGTGCTGGTGAGCCATGTCATTTTTCAATTGGGCAAAATGAAATTGGAGTCAGTATTGAACAATTAATAAAGTTGGTGCATATAATTGAAATTTTCAAAATTCGCGTCAAAAATGAATTTTGGCCTAAGTTGGTGTATTTTTATGCAATTAACTTCCAAAATCTCTATTACAGAACTACATAATTATGGCGGACTGGACTCAGAAGGTAAAGATTGTTCCACTCTTGATGCCAGGCAAGCGCCTACTAAAACTTCAGTGGATTCCATTCTCGCATCTGTCGCCTCCGCTCCTTATTCCGATGGTTATCACCTTGGAGTTCCGGCACAAAGGTTGTCGAACGTGGTTCAGAAGACCGGACATAGACCGACACAGAAATGGAAGGGCCCCGACAAAATTAGCAAGATATACGGTGACTGGATCGACGACCTCTAGCAGACATCTCTGCATATATGAGGTATTTGATAGACTCAACACTTCTGTGAGAAAATTCTCATCCAAGAATAGGAAAAAATGATTCCCCTTTAGTGACTTAACACCAAGCTTCTTTGTTGTTGTAATTGAGTGTTGCTGTGTAAAATATCGTATGCATCTTCTGCTCTTCTTAGGTTAGAGTAGTTGATAGAGAAGATGCATGCATATGCGTATGGATTTTTTTTAACAAAATAGAATAAATATATAAGCAGGTTATTAGACAAAATTGAATAATATCTAAGCAGGTTTTGTCTGATTCGATTGGTTGAACTTTGCGTTTTGTTTGTTGGGTCTTCAATTTTATAATATGATTGACATATTAAAAAGAATTACAAAAATAAGAGTTTAAGAATAGTAATTTTCACTTGACGTTTTCAACCACAAAAATTTATTTTCGAAACTCTGGAAAAAACTTGTGTGCTGACTATTTTCAAACTTAACCATAACAAGTTCTGTTTGTTTTATAATTATATTTCTAAAAAACAATCCATTTAACTATATATTTGATTCCAGCGATGAAATCACTATATGTATCACGTGAATCAATTACTTGAATTATTATACAATAAGAATCATTATACGCATCACTACGACATAAATGTCCCATTCTACAACAAAAATATGGAATTCTAACCTACTAAAGAGTAAAGACTAGAAGAATTAGGCAATCTTGATTCCACATTATTCAAAACACTAGAGCAGAGTATGACTCCTAATGGTTTAAATCGAATGCAAAATTGGCTGGAACCTATCAGATCATAACGTAGCAGCAGGAAGCGCTAGACGAAGTCCATCAAGTTCGCGTTTTGCAATTATTTGACAGCCTAAGCGAGACCTGAGGGAAAACGCCATAGGTTAAAACGCTTCCAGAAGAGAATGAGATCGGTATCAAGCAAACGACTTACGTTTTTGTGAGCCCAAATGCGAGATCTAACATGTCGAGTTCCTCATCGGTTGGATCTGGTAATTTATTATACTGGTCTACATCCTGCCAAGTGCATCAAAAGATAGTTACAAAAGTGGATAATCTTTCTAAAACTTCAGCTGTCGCAGTGTGTGTTGCAAAATAGGTGGTAGCTTACCGTCACGATAACATGGCACGTGGAACAAGCCATTGTACCTTCACATGCTCCTGCAATCAATTCATGAGGCTAAGCTAGGATAATAGTATATATGTAAGTACTTACAAATATGCGGATGTTAACAGAAGCAACAGATTGTATATTCACCTTCAAGATCTATATCATTGTCATGAGCGGCTTCTAGCATCGAAAACCCCTCAGGGACACTGATATGCTTCTCCTCTCCGTCTTTGTCCACAAACGTTACGTTTATTCTGCAGAGTCCATATAAAGTGAATCAGACAAAAGCTACAAAAGAGAAGTTGCATATACCAGCTTTAACCTCAGACATCTTCTCCGTGAATCAGAGTTCTTGCACGGCGAGTTGCTGCCTGAAGTCAGAATTTTTTTGCATATACCTTTTTGGTTCTTCCTCGCCTTCCTCCGAGTCCAGTTTAGCTGCAGAAGTGCAAAACGATGCATGCCTCTGAATACAGAAGACAAACCGATTAAGATTGATCACATAAGCAGATCAGAATAATGAAAGTAGTCATCCATTTTCTTATGTTGGAAAAGGAAAGAGGTAGACACAACAAAAATGCGGGGGGAAATCGAAGCAAAACACATCAAATTCACATGTTCAAGCATCACAACACAATAAGAGAGACACATTATTGCATGAGTCAGGAAAACTGTTACTCAAGGAGAACTAAACGGAAAAGCTGAATGAAGCTGTTAATTCTCTAATTGTTCTCCATCACAACTATTTTTTTCTTTCACTGAGTCAGCCAAAGATGTAAAAAGCAAATACCCATGCTTTCAACTCACATGCTCATCAAGTAGAAAGCACAAATACACTTACATTTCATGCAAGCACCTAGATTAAGAATAAATAAGTAGAAACAGCCTCCCAGAAAAGGTGAAAGGCCTCATGCACCTTAAATTATTCTCTTATATACTAAAAGATGGCATATCCATAGCCTTCAAATTTCCTGGGCAACAGTGCGAATAAGTCTAGCTACATTAAGAACTATGTTTTTTTTACCTTATTGATATCAACAGCCTACATAAAGTATCACATGCCACATAAATGGAGTACAGTTTTACATTCCACGCATAGATAACTAACCTGTGTTTTTAAATACAGATTATGAGCCATTGAGTATGATACCGCTGATGAAAAAGTTCGAGCTGCTAGGAAGACGGGCAATGAGTGAAAATAAATACGCGAATTAAAAGAAGCTTTATTTAGATTTGCTACTTGCTAGTAAATTTTCAATGAAATTCTAACTTCTAGCTGAAAAATGTGCATAAAACACAACATATTTGATCAACATCTGAAAAATTGTAAGAGAAGACTTAAAGCAATCATCACTTAATACACAACCTACTATATCACGCCCATAGAATCCGAAGAATAATTAAACAAACACACACATACACGCAACACAGCCATGATCCAACCATTTATTGCAACAGCAACACATAGCTCCCCTCACCGCACAATCAGCAGTAATTACATGGAGTTTGAAAGTCTAGATTAGCATTGACAGAAAGAGCAAATAGTAGACCTCTAACTGCAGGGCTCCTCATCGCGCGAGCTCCCAGCCGAAAAAACTTAGAAATGAACATAGTCCTTCAGCCTGCATCAACAAAGAAAGAATGACCAACGAGTAGCGCATAGAACAAGATTTTCTTAGAATGCCGAATCAATATGCACATCTAAATACCAAATAACGAGAATCTGACCAGAAATACATATTCGTGATAATACATATATAATAAATGAATAGGTAAAAATTTCTTCCATTATAAAATCCTTGCCTCGAATCTCAGAAGCTCAAATTGAAGTCTTCAAATGGTAAAAGGTGTCGCCGCCGCGCGTGGCGGTGAACGGCTGAGGTCCGGGGTTCAATAGGGCAGCCAACGACGTCGGCTTACTGCACACGAAACGCTTGTCGAAATGGACTGGGCTTTTTGATCAAACCCAATTTATTGTTTACAGAAAGAAAAAGGAAAAAGAGAGCACAAATATAACACTCTTTAATTAAAGGGTACGACCGTACGAATACACATTTTTAGTTGAATTTTTATTTATTTATAGTTAAACTATTAATAAAACGGTGTAGTTTTATCATAAAATAAGTTTTAAAATTTTAAATTATCATTTAAGATATTATTTTTCGCAATTTAAACCTCAATGAACTGGATCTTTAATTCAACATTCATACTCCATTAAATATCATTAATCGAAGTTGATAATCTTTAGAAAATCAAAATAGAAAAAAGAGAAAAGTTTTAATATTTTTATAAATAAATAATTAACCAAATCAACAAAAATTGTTCCATCATTATTGCATTAACAAAACATTTCCAAACATCCTTTTTCAATGTGAGATTTATAATTTTCTTCTTAATATGGATTGTAATATTAGAGTTGCCTCATTTTTATAAAAGTGACATGGTATCCCTAACAAATTTATAAACCTTTGAATTACCCTTTTCTCCATCATATCAATGAGTTATCTCAACAACAACAAAAAAATTATTTTTGTCAGAGCTATTCCAATATTGGCATTTTTACAGTCTCGTATTTCATTTCATCAATACATACGAACAAATGTATCGGGAGGTAGCAGCTTCAGGCGAGACGAATTCTGACGACGATGGGGCCCCTAATCAAGTCTGACGCCCCGCATCTTACACACGAGGTTAGCTGTGGGAAGATCTAGCTGATTACCTGAATCCGATTTGACGAGATCCTTGAGCTGATCCCTTGGTGTTGAGAAGCATGTGTGAAATGTGGCAAGAACAGGGGGCGTGGGCATCGATAGAGCTGACAGCACGTTGCTCAAGTACTCGATATCCACGGATAGCTGCTGCGCTCCGCGATCTGTTATCTTCTGGATCCCGCGCAACTGCTCTATATAAAGAGCAGCAGCTCCCTCACCAACCTACAGATTCATATCACTCGATGAGGCAATCGGGTTTAACATTCAAGTACAAAGTGGATAAGTAAGTGAGCATAGTTACCTTGAACATCCATTCGGTTGCAAAAAATTGTGCCTCCTCAGCATTGGCGTCGCTGTTGGAAATACCCTCAGCAAGGGGCTCCAATTGTTGGGGTAGAGTGAGAAGGTACTCACCGACATTGTTCACGTAAGACTGAGGGTAGGCGCTAAAGCTTGGAACGGGGAAAGCGCTCGGCTCTTCAACAGAAGACCATATCGGTAGATGAGACAGATCATTGAAGTGTTGTCTCACTTTTAGTATGAGTACGTCGTAGACTAGCTCGTTGACTGCCTCTGAAAATGCTGCTACTCTTTGAGAAGCCAGTGGAAGGGCGTGGAATCGGGGATCTTTTGACTGCAAGAACCAAGGGAAACTCGTTATAGACTCATGAGTCCAGGATTTTGACTGCAAGAAGCACATATGCTATGTCGCGTGTGATTTTTGTAACTGCTTTCTTTAAGATTAAGGGAATGATGACAAGTACCTGCTCTAAGAGGCTAAATAATTTCCGAGCCTTTTCGGGGACATCAACAAGCCGGAGAGCTGCAACATCCAAGGAAGCTTTTCCTGCTGTTGAAGATCCCCCAGTTCCATCATTATCATCCAAATGTGATTGGTTCTGGTCAAGATTTGAACCATACATGGAAAAAGACAGATTAGTGCTCAGTCGAGTAAGCGTGGACTTCAAGGAAGCTTCAAAAACTGAAATTCGGCTTGTCAGGCCATCTGCAACGGTGAGAATCTGTAAAGCACCCTGAACAAAAGACCATTCCTCCTCATTGGAACTAAAATCAACTTTACGCGCATGCGAAGCTGCATCTTTCCTGTCTGAACCAGTTTCCTTCTTTCCTACAACGTTATCCACAGCTACATCCACTCCACACACTGCTCTTAATGCTTTCAGATTTCCCTGAAGGATCGTGATGTATTGCAATGTTACATCGTCTAGGGCTAGGATTAGTTCATCTAACTCAGAACCACCAGTAAAGTTAATGCATCTTTCTGTGGCAGCTTCAAGAAGTAGAATGACTAGTGGGATGGACTCTTCCATTCTTCTCACTGTTTCACTGAGTTCAACTCCCTGGACACCAATAATGCGAGTACTAACTCCCCTAAGATCAAGACCAGCAATCCCCCCGGACAGCACACCACGCTCCATTTGCCCATATCTACATGATGAATTACATATAAAGTTATGGAAAAACTGCCAAATAAATCATGAACTATGATCCATTTTACAATTTAAACACCATTTTAACAAGACGCAACATCTTCCACACTCCAAAGTCCCTACAGTAAAAATTCAATAGATTCAGGAATCTCTATTGAGAAAGCTTCCGACATAATTTTCATCCTCATCTATGAAATTTTCGTCTTTACTCAAAACATCTACCCAGTCAAACCAAGGAACAGAGGTGTGGAAAAACAGTTCTAGTACTACCCAATCAGAAATGTATGAAGAATGCACAGTCAATTATACCAAGCAAGAATAATTGCAATCAAAACAAAATGGGACTACCTTTGTTTGAAAGTTTCATATGGCAAGTACACCGCCTTCAGTGTATCCAATAACACATGCTGATTTGAATCTGAAAATAAATGTTGGATATTCCTGGCAAAACTCCCAGTCAAATTATGTAGTTCTATCAGAGCCTCTAAATGTTTTGTATGAATTTTGACACCTTTGGGTAAATCACCAGATAAGATGTCTAATACACCTGAAAGAGAGGGGCAAGAAGAAATCAATATGGGATTAAACTTTTTACTAAAATATTCAGCTCAATTCTCAAATCAATAGCCAAGAGGATCAACTCGGAACTTATCAGATCAACCATGAAGAGTACTTTCAAATGCAGTTAACTAGAGACTTTGCTGACTGAATACCAAATCAACGAGGAAGCCAAGCTACATTCTTCCACCAAAGTAAACAACTTTTACAGCAGATACAGTTTCACAAATTCACACATATTAATAGTCTTAAAATCAACTTTATGATGCCACACCATACTTAGACGAGGAAACAAACCAATTTAGTCTCTACACCAGTTAAAATGAGCAGTAACTTCATCAACAAGAGCTTATGATCCTAGCTATTCACCTTTTTGAATCATAATAAACTAAAGCTTTGTTTACTTCATTGAGGTGAAAGTAAAAAAGAAAGAAGGGGTGGGCCAAACTTTTTTCAGTTCTGGGGAGTGTACTACTAACTAAAAGGAAAAATATTCCAGATATTTCCTCCCCTTAAATCAAAGAATTGTTTATGAATGTCACAAGAGATAAGATCTTTGTTTACTTTGGTACATCAAGGAGTTGGCCCATTTTTTCACAAAGAAAGTTAAGATGCAAAACAACATATGGAGCCTAAGATAACTGTAATGTTAAATCCAGAGACAGAAACTGAATACAACAAAAGAAGATTGAGTATAACCTTTTGCCAATGCTTTAGTCTCAGGAACAACATTTCCAGTAGCTAGATTAACGCGAGATACAAAACTTGTACAGATGGATGCCATTGTCTCAGTCAACAATTTAGGAACAAGAGTTTTGTAATCTTCAGGGAATGCAAGAATGCACCTGTAGGGAATGAGCACTTCATAAATCATATGATTCATATCTAGTGACTATATCAGAGTTTAAATAAGTTCTGAATTCATCTTAAAATATCTAAAACTAAGCAGTATACATCTACAAAACATGCCTCGTGATACTCTACTACTAACTTAAGAGGAAGACCAAACTGTACTACTTCAGTCAAACATAATATTACACTCCAAGATGACTCTAGCAAGAGCTAAATAATGCGATAAGAACCAATACGCGAATTTAAACAAGTTATACCACTTCCACTCTTGCTCAAGATAAAGTAGCAACTCGTCATAGAAACTTGGCAACCATCGTGCGAAAGATAGTGTTGGCTCATTTAATTGTGAATCCATACTACGTGAGAACTGTTCCACTTCATTCTTCTCATTTGCAAGTTTACTGGACTGTTGCCTTAAGTCAAAATCTTCCCATAGCTTCTTTATGGGTCTGAGGTGGACTTTCGAGTAGCAATTCTCTAACGACTTAAATCTCCCAATTCTAATGAGGATTCCCCGCATTTCTTGAGCGACATTAGCCTACGAAAGAAAGATAAAGGAAATTAAGTTCCCTGTCAAGTAGAAAAGACAACAACTAGAACAATATCCAAGACTAAAGAACTATTCACCTTAGAAGTAAACTACAATTATGTAGGCTACCTTTTTATTGTTCAATGCATCTGTGAGACGAGGCTGAACCATTGAGTCCAGTCTATCTTCCAAAACTTCAAGTTGTTTCCTTATATTAGCAAATTCAGCAACCTAATCATCTCAAATTCATGAGTGATGCTCTTCCACAGATTCTCAGAAACAAACTAAAAATATTGCAAGGGTTAGGAATAGAATACCTCCCCAACAGCAGTAAGACAATGTCTCATGTTAGCCAACGTTTCTGCAGCACGTGAGAGATCGCCACTGGCAAACACATCCTCCACAGTCGAGCTTAGTTGCGTTAATCCAGCAGCATCCTGTTCAACAACAGAAACAATTTCCACTGGCCAATGAGAAACAAACGACCAACAGCTGAGCGAGTTCTGAATTAGGAATTTAAATCATAACTAGACCTGCAATGTCTCATATGCAGCTTCCATCCGCCGCTTGACTGTATCAATTTTAGCAAGGGCAGTAATTGACTCTGCAGAGGATCCCTCAGCCTACATAACAAGATAAAATTGACACAAAAATGTCACACTAAGTAACTGCTTCTGAGCATATAGCAAACAATTCCAATCATAACATTAAGTACTCTGATTGCTAAGCATGCACCAGGCTCCTGTTAAACATTCTAAATCAGTAAACAAACTACTCGGATTTGCGAATTCACACTAAACTGGCACCTTCAAATTACTCAACTTCTCTGATTTTCACCAATTTCGATGTGTAACTAGTTCCAAACTTCTTATTTTAGCCTACATTAACTTAGTAACTTTTCCATTTCAGTGAAATTCAAATCCGCATTCATCGAATACATACATTCATATGTAATTCTGAATTTCAAGCTAGCCGGATAGAAATATTTTTTCCAGCGACATTATTGTGATGAAAGACAGCAATCAGAGCACCTTCTTGAGCGAGATCAGTATGCTGGCGACGGATGAGCGGAGGGAGAGCGCGTCGTCACGGAGGCGGAGGACGTCGCGGGAGGCGCGGGGGACGCGGAGGAGCGCAGCGGAGCTCTGCTCCTCGAGAGAGGCGGCGATCTCCTCGGACACCATCTGCAGCTTCATCTCCAGATCGACGAGATGCTTCTCGACGGGATCCTGCGGGTGCCGCTGCTGAACGGCGCCGTTGATCCATTTTTTAGGGTCGAATTTCTCCTCCGAGAAGGAGCTGAGATCCACCATCATCTTGCCGGTTTGCTGTTTTTCTCGTACGGATCAAATCGTTTGGAGAATTTGAGCTCCACCGGCTCCAGCCAAGATTGTTCCTGAAATCGCATTTACGCCTAAAGCGCGGCACCTAAACGCGACACATTGTATATCTAAGTTTTTTAATTTGAAGAATATTGCAAATGAGTTATGTGTCATTGGTTTATGGTCCTAATTTTAAAATTATTTATAAAAAATAAGCTAACTTTAATGAATATGAAAAAATAACTCAAACTTTGGGCTCGAACTTTAAAAAATGCCAAAAAAAAAAACCATATGCTTAAAATTATATGAAAATTATAAAAATAATATGAACTAACACTATCGAGCTCAAAATATGACGTGAAAGGTCCGTATTTGATATGGAAATATTTTAATTAAATTCACTAAGAGCTATGGAGTTTATCAAAAAACGCATAAATTTTTAATTACTTAGAATTCGATTCAAATTAAAATTTTAGCCACATTTAGTTATATGTAGAATTTCGAAGTTAACTACGTGGCAATTTAGAAATTAGAACTCGTTTGAAATTGTATGTCAAAAAAGATTTGTTCCACATGACTGAACTAATCATTTTATTGTTTCCGCGTAGAATTAAGGGCGGCTTGAATTTTAATTAGAAGTTCATGTGTTTTATGATAATTAAATATTGATTACAAATCTAAATTATATAATATTTATATGCAATTAATCCATTAAACAAACAAGGAAAAAAAAAAGTTTAGATGGCTTCCCTTGTGCCGACTTTAGCTTGTTTCATGGGCTTAGGGCCTTGGGCCGAAAGTTGTATCTATATACTATGAAAATAAAAGTAGTAAATTTGTACATCCAATCCAACATATATATACATTCTTCACTCATAGCCCTATTTCCAATTATGTTGCATTTTGTTTTTACTTATCTAGTAATATGAATAAATTTATATGATTCCACACTCTATAAATTAGCTTATTACCAAACGAAATACTACAAGGAAAAAGAATATGTCATGGAATAATATATAGAATAATGCCACTTTAAAAATACCATTTCATTTTCAACAATTCATTCCTTCACTTTCCAATCTTCATTTTTTTTCTTCTCAAGAATGGACTATCTCTGAACTTAGTTGTGTGGTTAGAAAAATTTCCTCAATAGTTTCTGAAATTATTTAATGAAATGCTTCTGATAATTGAAAGTTACGTTTTTAAATTCGAAATTTCATTGAATAAATACTATTTTATTTTAAAATTATATTTTGCATTTATTATATTTTATTTCTATTTAATATTTATGTTTATTTATTACTATATTTTATTTCTATCTAATTATCTCTACCGGTACACGTGAGTTTATGTAAATACACAAATATCTAGTCTTTTTTATTATTATTTTTTTTTTCTGTGAGGCCCACAAATATCTAGTTTTTTCTCTTTGTAGGGTCCACAAATATCTGCAGTTGACATAGTAGTAAACTGGTAATTTCCCTTTTACACAACTATCTCATAGAGCAAAAAATATACTAGTATAATATAAAAATGGTTTAATTGGGCAGCCAATGAAAAGGGAGATGCACGTTATGTAGGGTGTAAATGAATCCATGTGATAGCAAGTGTACGGCTACCTGAATCTCATCAAATCAAATTATTAATAGAAGAAAACTCGAGGCTTTTGATGAACCCGTACGGCCGAAAATACGGATTAGATCACCGGCTCATCCGGTGACGGGTATTTTGTCTGCCACGCGCTTGCGCTCACGCTCCTCCCTTTTTATATTCTCCTTTCAAAGCTAACATGCCATAACAATTGGATGCACCCGCGGTCGGTGATTCTCCGATTAAATTTTATATATATATTTTTTAAATAATATACACGAATTTTAATAAAAATAATTAATATATTGTAAGTAGAAAATATCTCACTTATAAATTAATGTTGGTAATAATAATAATTAATTATGTTGTGAGTCAATAAAATAGTTGACCATGTGATAACAAAATTTCAAAAATGAAAATTGATTAATTTTTGTGGACGTCACAAAATAATAAAAATTGATTATTTTTTGTGGACGGAGAGAGTATTAGCTAAGCGTTTAAGTATGTAATCGAATTATTATTGGTTATTGATACTTTCCACGTTCAAAAAATATGCGCAATTTATCCTTTTGATACGTATTTAATTTTTATTTTTAGGTATCAATTACTCATAAAATAGGACCTCTTCTCTATCACGTACATTTACCTAATATTTCTTTAATTTGTGTCACAAAAAATGTCGCATGTTTTAGGGGACAGAGGGAGTAGTTAATTATAAATTAATGCATGGATTTGTCTTTCTTTTTTGTTAACTATAACCTGATCTTTAAGCATTGTAATAATATGACTACTATCCTTTTAATTTGTTGCAAATCAACACCTTATTCTATTTTATTTTTGTAATTCAAAAGGTAGTTTATTGATCATAATAATGGAAAAAATCGAAGTGGTGCGGCTGCAATTTGGCGATGCTAGGCTTGCTAGCTCTAGCGAAGTATGTTACGTACTTTTTCGAAAACTAATATAATTGGGGGGTGTTTTTTTTTTTTTTTGAGGGAACGAGAGGAGACTTTATTGATCACATGAACATGGGATAAGGAGATGACCCCCCACAAACGACGGAGGTTCATTCCAAACACGATGTGAATACAACTCTCTCGCAGCTTTCGCTAAACAATGAGCGATCGCATTCCTTTCTCTCCTAACATGCTGAAGTCGAAAACCCGGAAGAGACGTCAACTCACGGCGGCAGAAGTCCGCTAAGGCTCCACTCTCCAGAATATTTCTACCTCCCAAGTTGATCATATCACAAGCTTTCCTACAATCAATTTCAATCCACCCGCGATCGTATCCTAGACCCTTGATCCAAGATAAAGCTTCCTTTATGCCCATCAACTCACCTTCTTCGACGCTAAACATCCCCATCATCTTCATCGATTTCCAGCAACAAAACCACCACCACTATCTCGAATACTCATGCCAAAACCCATAGCATTCTGGTCTTCAAAGAAGGCAGCGTCAACGTTGTAAAGAAAGGAGCCCGTGGGGAGAGTGTGCCACATAATTGGGGGGGTGTTAATTATGCAATAAACTCAGAAGTTATTATATTATTGCAATATTTTAAGGATACTAGTACGTCCTCCCGTGCGATGCACGGATCATCGCATGGACCATGATATAATTTTTTCATATTTTACAGTATTATATAAAAATATAAAAATATCATTATTTTATGAGTTAAATTAATTGATAACAAAAATATAATTTACATCAATCAAATTGTTCAATAGAATGAAATTATAAATCATAAAATTTATTGATTTTGAGATATTTCATTTTATATAACATTCATATCGGAATTACAAAATTATACAAATGGACTTCATCAAATTTTCCATTTTCCATTAGTTAAACACGGAAAATGCATGTCACATTAAAAAAAAAAAAAAAAAACATTTCCAAAATTGCTATTATTCCATGCACCTACTGTTTCTTAAGTTGATTTCACAGCAAATATTTTTATCTAAATATTAAGGAAGTATAAAAACATTCATTCTCAAGTTGAAACATAAATAATCTACATGACAATGTAATAAACGTTACATCTATTTATTCTTACAAAAGGGATATCATCAAGATTATTTTAAAATATAAACATGAGTATGAAGATCGCAATGTTAGATTATATCGAAAAATTAGCATGAAGATACAAATGACTAAAAATCAAAGGGAATAAATTCTTGCCTAAGGAAAAATACGATACATAAATATCTAAATCACAATCATAAACCTAAAGCTTCTACGGTAATAACTCTGAAATCTGAGATGTATGAAACTCTATTTTTTCGTGTTGTTGTGGTGGTGTAGGCGGCGGCTCCTCCCCTTGCCATGTCCAAATAATATCCTTCAACGACGACCTTATCTCCTCCTTCACTCCCTTATGATACTCCAATGTATCTATGTTCGCCTTCTTCATCTTGACCAGATGAAAATCCGGTGCAACCTCAAAGATCTATGCATCGATGGACAACACCCATTTACTCCCTTCCCTCGTTCCATCGAATTTCTAATGCTCTCCATCCTTCTTCGACACCCAATTTGGATACATTTCTCCACTGTTTTTAAAGCTATTATAGAAAAGAGAAGTTAAATCCTAAATCCACCATAAAGATAGAAAGCACCAGAGCAATAAATCCTAAATCCACCATCTATTAAATGAAATAATCAGGCTGCGCAAAGCCACACTTTCATCTACATTTAGCAGCAAATTATTGCTATGTTGCGCAATTTGCATATACATTTTGTCCTCATGGTTACAGTATCATGAATACCATATTAAAGTAGCAATCAATTTAACTGTGCAAGCAGTCGGAAAACCAATCATTACCAAATTTTGGGAGAAGAAGCAATACAGGATTTATGGTTTCAGGGACAATACACCAGATATCACCATGAAGCAAAATATATTTTCTATAAGTAAACCCTCAAGACCTCACCCATGCTCCTAGAATGCAAATAGCAACCATATATGAGTGTGAATATTTAAAGCATGTCAAATTAAATCACCATCAGGAGAAATAGTGTTGTTCACACATGATAAGTAAAAGTACAGTTACAGTTTTGCAACTTCACATTGAATGAAAAAAAATAACTTACCTTCACCACAACTTCTTCCATGTAAAGACTGCCAGCTGCTAATGGAGGAACGCATGCCTTCATCATTGAAGATCCTACACCAACCTTACGGTCTGTGGACGAATCATAAATTGAGACACGACAAGTAACCGGAGTTGTTCCATCCGGAAATTCCAGCGGGAGCTCAGCTGTTAAAGATGAAGCAAAGGAGCACTAAGCTCGACGCAATGAGAATTCTTTTTACATAAAAATAGGATATTAATAACAATAACCTTCCCGGTCATGACAGCACTGTGCATACTGTGAGGGAATTGGAAATGCAAAGGATAATCCCTGCAAAATGCAGTCATCAAAGACCGCCTCCTCATATAATTGCAGAAGAAATAGTTTAGAAATAGTAATATATATTAAGCAACCGTACTGGGTAAAATAGAGTGTACATGCCCCGGTCTTTGTCATAAACTCCAGGATATGTTGGCCCGAAAAAAGCATACACGGCCACAAAAGTAGCTAGCGTAGAAGCTCCTGTGTAAGTGAAAACATGCATCAGATGTGCAATTACAGACGAAATAAAACTTCAAAATCGGAAGCATACAAACTTACCCAATCAATGAAGTGGCATACCGCATTTGGAGCCGCTTGATGTCAAAGATTTCAATAAGACGCAGGCGCTGGAATAGAAGAAAGGCAGAAATAAAGATAAGCTACATAGGACATTAGCAGACATACTTTTCAAGCAAACATTTTATTTCCATACTTTCTTTAACAGCACAAATACTATTTCTCACTTATAAAATTTCATAGATCATATTTAGAGACATATTTTTTCCACCAATGATAAAATGAAATCCAGAGGCAAAAATTGAGAAACAGACCAGAGTTCAAGTTATGAAGATTGTTAGGCTCCTTGCTGAATTGCACACTCATGGTTCCATTCCCGAACTACTTTACCAGAAACGAATTGGTCTTCCTGCAATCTCCCATATCAGCTGCCCAGGAACCATCGCCATTTTTTAGAAAGAAAATTGATCCAGGCTGATAATCAATAAGAACAAAAAATTTCTTTTTGATGATCCAGGAGGAGATAGGGGTGAGGAAAAGGTTTATCAAGTTTTGATGATTTCTTTTTTGTAATTAGGTTTCTGCAGAATTGTCATTTGGTCGAGGTTTCTGCAGAAAATGGAGTAGAGATAAAAAATTGTATATGGAGACGGGATATCAGTTAAAACAGATAAAATAGTGGGAGAGAGAAAATATTATAGGTTTTCGTGGGATAATAAAAGGTAATGGATGAATACAAACTGCCGTTAATATTTAAGAAGATTCTGTTAGAAAAATGACGGTAAATTGGATGCTGTTAAACTGATTCTTTATATAATATATAGATGTTAGCGATAAATTTACAAAATGAGTAAGTGAAAATTCATGCATTAATTAGTAATTATTTTTTTAAACTTTATATTTAATTATTGATTTTGGTGAATTGTATCTCAAATTACGATCGTTGAGAAATTTCAAGTATCTAAACGCTAAATATGATCGTTGAGAAATTTCAGGTATCTCATGAAAAAAATCACGTTTTGTTCTATTAATTCTCTTTTTTCATTTCTCTTGTTACATCATACGTGAGTATGATTTTATTTTTTTAAAAATATTTTCTTATTCCAAATTTATTGCCATCCAAACTAGCACTTTCAATTTTGTTAGGGAGAAAAAAATATTATATTAAATCTCGGAAAATATTACTAAACAATATTTGTAAGCTAAATTAACAATAAAGAAACTTTCATCTTGCTAAAAGTGGATGTATATCTTAGAGCATCCACAGTCGCAAGCTAGCATCTCCGGCTTCTAGGTGGGCCCCTCCATTTGAGCCACCGAGACTTGCAGTAGATTGAATTTCACTTCACAATCTTGCTTGCGTCATGTCTTCGGCAATGTTTACACTCACCTCTTTCTCCTCTCTTCCACACCCAGCTCACGGAAAAGCACTGCGGTGCGCCCCTCCCCCCTCGGTAGCAGTGTGGGGGTCGCACGCGCTCGCTCGACGAGCCCCACTTGTAAGTGCTCTCAGAGCCAAAGATCTAGCACGCCGACAAAAAGTTAAAACTATGAAATGCCCACACTTCTAATAGTTCAAATTCAAAATAAAAAAGTAGTACCATACCACTAAAAAAAACTAAATCTCAATTCATAAATCCGTCTATAAAAAATAGTTTTAGAATGAGACAACACACATTTTAATAAAAATAATTGAATATATTGTGAGTGAACGTTATGACCCACCTAAAAAAACAATACTGCTAATTATAATTAATTGTATTGTGAGTGGAGAAATGAGTTTATCGTATGACAATTTTTTTTAAAAATAATAAGATATTAATTTTTATGAACGTTCCAAAATAACAAAAAGAAACTATTTTTTGTGGATAGGGGAGTTATACTCCCTCCGTCCCAGCTAAATTTATCAAAAAAAAAAAAAAATTGGTACAAAATTTAAGAAACTAATATTTTAATTATATTTAGTAATAAAATGAATAAATAATTAAATATTTTCTTTACTTATATTTATTTAATATAAAAATATTAATCAATTTAATTAGAATGATCCAAAAAAATAAACGGGGACACAGACAATATAATTAATCACGGACAAAAGTAATCATGCAGCGATAATAGCATTGACAAAAACACCGCCCCCATTCGCGTGTGGCGCACGCTCCACTCCCGCGACGACCGAAGGCTGGGTGCACAGAAAAGTCAAAAACCGGTTTTAACGGTTACAACATGGCGTTCCCGTCGTGACAGAGTAGGAAAAAGCGATAAACAAGAGAGAGCCAAACAGTCCCTTACCAATTTTCTCCTTTTTTTCTTTCTAATCTCTTTTGTACATATCTCAACTCTCTCATGCTTTTTGTCTCCCACTACTTCGCATCTCAACAATAATATCACCAGCAAAAATAGGAATTCAAGTAAGCCCCATTTCAGTTTTGACCCAATTCACCTCTCACCTCAGATATTTCCCTCAAACCAGCTCATGGAGCTCACCACCAGACTTCTCTACTCTCATTTTCCTGCGCTTGCTCTGTTGCTATGCACTTCCGTCGTGTTTGCTGGCGATATAGTTCACCAAGATGATATTGCTCCGAAGAAGCCTGGTTGCGACAACAATTTCGTGCTGGTAATTAATACTCTCTCTCTCTCTCTAGCATTACTTTCTATAAAGTATTTGAACTTTTTCAAAGATAAAATTGGAGAAGGGAGTATTTGATTGCTAGCTTTTGATTTCTTGGAGGTTGTTTCTGGGGAGGGCTTTTATTATTGTTTGTGTTTGTTTATTAAAGGTCTGATACATTATAGATTTTGTTTACTGATTAATTGTATATATTTTTTATATTAATATTCTTATAGCCTATACTTGTGATGTTTGAATCTTGTGAGGAAAGCTAAATATTAGGGATAATGTGATTTTTTTTTTAAAATTAGTTTATGCTTAAGCTGATAGCTTTCTTATGAATTGTTAATATTTTTGAGATCGTGGATCCTATGCATAGTAGGAATTTAAATGATAGAAAGTAGAGTTTTCAACTTGTAGAAGTTAAAAAGACTTGAAATTAATTTTCCCCTTTCAGACGCCAGCTAAAAGAAAGATTTCTCTATATAGCTTCCCCACTCTATGTGTAGATTAGAAAGTACCAAATGTCATATTAATAATATATTAAGAGTTAGTTTTGGTGAATATGATCAACTGAAGTTACATTCATTACTGTTCAACAGGTTAAAGTACCTATTTGGTTAGATGGTGTTGAGGTATCACAATTCGTTGGTATTGGTGCTCGATTTGGTCCGACATTGGAATCAAAGGAGAAGCGAGCCAACCAGATTATAGTGACTCTTGCCGACCCTCCTGATTGTTGTAGTAAACCAAAGAACAAGGTATTTCTTCTCAGATACATTTGCAACTGCTGTGACTAGTTTTTTTTTTTTTTTTCCCTGTGGTATTCTTCTTAAAGCTGTCATTTATATCTTGGCTTATTAATCTGTTTTGCTATTCCATAGCTGACAGGCGAGGCTATCTTGGTGCACCGGGGGAACTGCAGTTTTGTTACCAAAGCAAATGTTGCAGAAGCCGCTGGTGCTTCAGCTCTATTGATCATAAACAACCAGACAGGTCTCTTCTCTGTTAGCATAGCACAGTTTTTTCATAGGAAATCATGATAGTGTTATAGTTTTCTTGTTACCTGAACACCGTTCACAATTTCGACTAAATGGATTCGCTTCATAGCACATATACTTTTTTTTAGAAATGCGCATGGTTCTTTAAGTAGTGTTTTCTGGTTTTTTAATGTAAAATATTGTAATATCCGTAGCTCTACCCATATGCCGTTCCCAGTATCCAATTAAAAGTTTTATAGGACTGATCCATGGATCATTACTATCATGGTCACAACTAAACTTAATTCAGTTTAGTTGTTGCTATTACGCTGCTGATACTTCACGGTTCCCTCCTGATGGTGCTAATCTATTGTCCAGAACTCTTCAAGATGGTGTGTGAGAAAAATGAGACTGATGTAGATGTTGGCATTCCTGTAGTCATGCTTCCGCAAGATGCTGGTGGAAGCTTGAAAGAAAGCATGAGAAACAGTTCGCACGGTAAGCTTTGGCCTCCAAGGTTTTCATCATTAGAAGAGCACAAGTCATATATACTTCTAACAGTTTTTTGTATGCCGCCAAGATGTTCCTAAGACTATGTTTTATTTGCTATTTGGTTAACTTTACTATGAATTAGTAGTGTTTTGCTTATATTATTGGTGAATTATGAATTTATAATGTATATAAAATATATTTTTTTAAAAAAAACTAAAACGTATTTTTGACGTATCGTATCATGTTTTTTGGAAAAATGACGTATTTACGTCCCCGTACCGTATCGTATCCGTATTACGTATTCGTCCCCATGCTTCTTAGGTTCCTAGTAATGCTTGTATACATAGTTTATATAGTTGTATGTTCTCTGTCCATATCAGTTTGTCTATTTGCAAACAATTCACGAGCTTGCTGTTATTTTTTTCAGTTTCCATTCAGATTTACTCGCCGAAACGCCCGTTGGTTGATGTTGCTGAAGTGTTTTTATGGCTCATGGCTGTTGGTACTGTCTTATGTTCATCTTATTGGTCTGCGTGGAGTGCTAGAGAAGCAGCCATCGAGCAGGACAAGCTCTTAAAGGTAGTGGATGGCGACGTTCAATATATTCTTCTGATTCTTATGTTAATATTTGAAGAAAGATAGGGTTCCACGTGCAGTTCTGATGTTTAATGCTTACCTAGCAGGATGGTTTTGATGAACACCTAACCAGCGATACTCACCATTCAAATGGTCTAATCGAGATCAACACAGCCTCGGCAATTTTCTTTGTCGTGTTTGCCTCCTGTTTCTTGGTTATGCTCTACAAATTGATGTCTTATTGGTTCATTGAAATACTCGTGGTCGTGTTTTGCATAGGAGGTGTAGAGGTATGATATTATTTCTGCCATTCAAATTCTTGTGGGGTTTCATGCAAATGAAAAGATTTTGCATTCCGCATTCTACTTGCTCAAACTATGCACACCTGTACAGTTTAGATTCTCTGAAGCGACTTACAAAGGCTTGTTGATATTTTTGTGTTTTTATGTGAATCTCATTCTACTTCCATTTACTGAAAATTTTCTTGGGGTATATTATATTGCACTGTCTCACCTTTGATTGATTAATTTATGAGAATGTGGACTGCTACGTCTGACTTTAACTGAACACCGATTCCGTTTGTTTTGTACTACAGGGGTTGCAAACTTGTCTAGTGGCGATTTTAGCCTGGTATGTGCTATTTGTTCTTTAACTTATGCTTATATATGTGTGGTGTATGCATGGATGGATGCGTGTGTGTCTAATGATTAAGTTTGGGTGTGTATTTGCTTGTGGAGCACAGAGGAGCTGCAGTGTTGTTTGCTCGATAAGTTTGCAATCCTATGTTCTCATAGCATTGACTTACATTACTGAAATATAGTTTCAGATGGTTTGAACATGCTGCAGAGTCGTTTGTTAAAGTACCTGTTCTGGGATCTGTATCATATCTGACACTCGCTGTTTCTCCAATTTGCATAGCATTTTCTGTTTTATGGGCAGTGTACCGCAGTGCCTCTATCGCTTGGATTGGCCAAGATATACTTGTAAGAATGATTTTTCTGTCTGTCAGTATTGTTTGTTTTCTTAAAATGAGATCCTTCTTCCAACAGCTCCTTTGCTTCGAAGCAACAAAAAACAGTTTTGGGCATAAGATTACTGAATTGATCTTCATAAATGATAGTAATTGAGGAAATAGCTCTAAAAGTTTCACTAGCTTAAGTAAAACTTTCTATGCTTAGTAGTTGTGTTAAACATAAATGCTAAACAAATAAGAAAATAAGACAGTAAACATAAATTGTTTACAGGTGTGCAAATTTGCTCGTAAATGCCACATTTAGAAAATAAGACAGCTCCAAAATATGCGTGTTGTCAAATATCCTCATAAGCCGCCTTTTTCTGTTTTGCCTTGAGAAATCAATCTGCAGTAGAACTTCATGCTATAGGCATCGAACTAGTTTTCACTCCCCATTCCATTTTCTAGAGGATAAGTATCAATATGTGTGTTGTATCCATCCGTGGAATGCTATCATTTCATGATGCAACTTTTTGACAAGAAGATGAAAATTTATCCGTGTTGTTTCTTTATGTAGACTGTGTACGCTGTATACTAAATTGTTTGGCTCATCTTGAATTCTATCACTGTGACAGGGAATCGCTTTGATAATAACTGTTCTCCAGATAGTACGCATTCCAAATCTCAAGGTGCTTATTGAGACTCATGTTATACTAGATAATGTGTTTTTCTTAGATACAATCACCAAGCGTTGTTGGAAGTGCCTGCCTCCATCTCTTTTATACAAGAAACAGCCAAAAAGGCGATTTATATTGCTTTGATAGTTGTTTGTGACGGGATGTTTTTATGCCAAAATACTTCTCAAATGACTTGTATCAAACAAAAAATGCTGTTCGGGCTGAAATATCATTCTGTTGCATAAAAATAGTTTATCTGGATACATGTGTTGCTTGAATTTATTTGACTTGATCTCAGTCCTTCCTTGGATTACTCAGGTTGGAACAGTTTTACTGAGCTGTTCGTTCTTGTACGACATATTTTGGGTCTTTTTGTCCAAACGGTGGTTCCATAAGAGTGTGATGATAGTGGTGAGCAATTGTTTGAATCTTGAAATGAAGCAGGATATAAAGTTTTGTCGGTTTTAATAGAATCTTGCTGCTTTATAACTGCGTTCTGGGTTCTTTCTTGTAGGTAGCTCGTGGTGATGGAAGTGGAGAAGATGGTATCCCAATGCTGCTCAAAATCCCTCGAATGTTTGATCCGTGGGGTGGATATAGTATAATCGGATTTGGTGATATTATCATACCGGGACTACTAGTAACTTTTTCCCTAAGGTTTGGCCAACCATCTTTAAAGCTCATTCCTATCTCTAATCCTGTAACGCCCCCGGCCTATGGTGAGGGCCCGTGATGCTATTCGCTTTGCAAGAAACTACCTGGTTAACCCCCAAGTTGCTTGAATAGTTCTAAACTACTTGGAACAGTTTAACATTCACTACCTACTTGATATGGGGCATTATAAATCGATAATCCAAATTTTCTTTTTAGACCTCACATTTTCTCCTCTATAACATGGGTTAGTACCTCACCCAACCTTCGGGTTTTTTCACTTCAAGAAAGACCTCACAAACCTCCTCATACGACACCTCATTCTCGACTCTCGTATTGCAGACTCCTTTCAAGCTCCTATTGAATGTAGTATCTTGGAAGTCAGTCCTCATTGAGATTTGTGATCTGCTGCAAAATGTATGCATGATGCAAAAACTTTACCTTTTAACCATGTGGCATTGATTCTTGTGTACTTGCAGGTATGATTGGCTGTCTAAGAAAAGCCTCAAAGCTGGATACTTCCTTTGGGCAATGCTGGCTTATGGTTTAGGTAAGTGACCATTCTTACATGAATGAGTGATTTGTAGAGAGAGAGAGAGAGTAATATGGAACTCATAGTTTCCGAGGTGTTTACTGTTGAAAAAATTCTGGCAACAGGTCTTCTAGTTACTTATGTGGCTCTGAATCTGATGGATGGACATGGCCAGCCAGCTTTACTGTACATTGTCCCTTCGACTCTAGGTTAAAACTCGAACCTTTCGTTCCACTCTCGTGTTCTAATCCATCAGCACATCTCACACGCGATGATTTTGTGTGTTCAGGGACTCTGATAACCTTGGCTAACAAGAGAGGAGATCTAAAACATCTGTGGACAGTAGGGGAGCCTTACAGACCGTGCCCCCACGTTCGGCTCGAACGGGACGAACAATGACGACTCTCAACATTATTAACACGATTCTTGGCGATTTCAGCTACATCTCAGAATGTACCACTCTTACTGCATGCTCTCTGTGAGATTAGGTTTCCTCTTGTTTAGGCTCTAGTGTACCATTAGTGTAAGAATAGGTATAAAATGCTTTTTGTTTCTTACTTTCTGATATGTACTCTTAAACTTTAATCAAAATAAAACTCATATTTCATTTTCACGCTTTTGATATACATGATGCTCACACAAGTTGTTTGAAATTTACAAAGTTATCATTTCTACCCATTTTGCAGCAATCTAAGTTAAATCAAAAAAATAAAAATAAAAAAAATTGACAAGTCAAAATAAGTATAATTATTGTCATTTGTACACTCTCGGAGCCGAATACCAACTAATTCCCAAACCCCATCTGCTGTAAGTTTGTAACAACTTTCCCAGCAGTGTCATCTCTCCCAAAAAGGAAAGAAAAAAAAGGAACAAGAGACGATCCACGACGAGATTCTTCTAGTTTCATGATCTACTATTCCTACTTTCCTAGGCACCTCCAAAGTGTAATAAACAGAAAAGGGAGATTACAAGATTGGTTTGGCTTGTGTTCTCATCTATACTAATATTACTTCCCTTGCTGTCAGATCATCAAAATTGAATATCTAAATGTCGAAAAAATTTACCAATGACGACGACTTTTGAGTGTTGGTGCAAGCCAGCTCACGCCCACGAAAATCACCATTTCCTTCTCGGCAATAAACATTTTGAAGTTCATTGCTTTGCATGATCGGGGATCATTTCTGGCGCTGATCTACACCTGCGCAGGGAGGGTGGGGGGGGAGCAACAAAGTAATTATTTTGTGCGAAAACTTTGGACAAATTATACCTAAAATTATATCACTTGTCAAGATACAACACAAAAATGGACTAAAGATAACAGTTGTACATTCTTCACTAAAGCCAATCACAAGACATTGCACCAAAATCGAATAAAAGGAGTTAATAATCAATGTTTGATTCTTGTACAGCATGTTGAATCAGTTATTATGAATCAAAGCAAATGGAAGATTAAGGGTCATACTAAATTGTCAAATTCTGAGAAGTGAATTAGTAGGATTGATAAAAATCCCAAGAATCTATTTACAACAAAAAAAAGAAAAAAAGGAAGACTTACTCGTGAACACCCTCAAAGAACAATTTCCATTAGGCAACTGCAACGGTCTTCTCTGACTCAGAAACAGAATATCTTGGATTCTATCAGGCCAATCTGGGTTTAAACGTCTGGCAAAGTCTTCCACTTCCCTATCAATCAGACAAGTACAGAGACAGAACATTATAATCCTTTGAACAGGTGATCTACCTAAGAGAAAATTGCTCGGCAAACTAATATCAAAATAGTTTATATACATATATTCAATAATGAACAAAATAACATGGCAAAGTGACATTGATGAACATTGCAACCAACGTGATTCCAAGTTAAGGGACAAAACTCTGTCTATGAATGAGGCTAGTCAGGTAGCATCAATGTCACCTATCAATTTCTTCCTTCAAGGCAGGATCAATATCATCATCTAAATCGCAACAATCAAACTCGTCTTCTACAGGTGCAATTCTGTCATCACCAATATCAAGCAACTTTGTGGCATTACAAATATTGTGCAGAAGACTGTCATGACATGTTGGATTGCTACAGTCAGAAACAACCTCATCTGTTTCCTGCAGCATTATAAGATTTATAATCTGTAAGCCCATATGAGATCAGTAATTCAGTGAGGCCAAGAATATATTACAGAAATGCATTCTTTACCTTATTTTTATGGACACCGTTTCTTACAGAAGTACCGATACAGTTTGAAGGAGCAGTCTTGTGATTATCTTTTCTTTTACGATTCTTTTTTTTGTGTTTAGAAGATGCACTCCCCTTGGAATCTGCAAACTATCCATGTATCAAATGTTCCTCAAATGATAAAATAAGGAGAGGAGGTAGATAGAGGTCTCAGAAAATGAATTAAACTAAATACATTGAGCCCAATATGTTGGGGCATTATTATTTCCAATTCAATGACACTGATAGAATATATCAAAGATAACTCATCATCCAGGAAAAACTTATCAAAAGTTTTATACAACTATAAACTTTAAGCACCTATTTCAACATTCACTGAGACAAACAAGTTGGGAATAATGAAATATAACAACCAAAATATACCTTCATTGTCTCCATTAATAAATGACATGAGATCATCCACCGAACGGTCATCTGCTTGATCCTCTTCGACTTCAATTTTCTATAGAATCCATTGAAAGGTAAAGTCCAAGTCTTAACTAGGTCATACCACATAATATAGTGGTAAACATTTTCAAGCAGTTCACTCAATATTGTATAGATAGCCAATGAGTCCTAACTAGCACACACCAGAAACTTTTACAGTGGGCCGTAACCATTTTCAAGCTGCTATAGAATTCAAACATTATTGGGCACCACAAATCAGTACAGGAAACAATTTCCAGGATCACCTTTAGTTTCTCCCTTTCTTTTAATTCTTTCCTCTTTCTAGCATATAATCTATTCAAAAGCCGAATCCTCGGATCATCCATGGTATTTTTTATAGGCTCCAACTTCTCTTCCTGTTTCAGCAACATAAACACAGTAATACTAGAAAGCAAAAAAAAAAAAGTGGGCTATGTAAGAATTGCAGGACTTCTTGCAACGAAAGAAGACCTCTGTAAGATCATCAGGCAGATGAAATATCTCTCGTATCTCTTCTGGAGATTTTCCTTCAATCACCCGTGCAAGTGACCGACTAGTAAGATCAACAAGGGGCTTAAGTTGCAGGCTATCCGCAGCAGATGTCAATTCACAAAGTCTTTTTGTACCCAATCGTACGAACTTTTCATCAAAGGACTTCCTCTCCTGCATAAGAGTGTACGAAAGATCATGTATCATCCACCAAATTACTCAGATTTGAATGCCTAATAATAGACTTCTTTCCAAGTTATAAAAGTCAAAAGCAGTGAACAATCTCATTAGAATTCAAACTCCAGCAATCATTAATAACCTTGTTAGAGCGCCCTGGTACTTGATGAAACCGGCAGTAGTCAAGAATTAGGCTTAACATAGGAGGATTGACTCGTGGAGGAAGGGAGATAGGATAATTCTTAGAAGATCCCATGCCTGAATGTATTTCATGACATATGAATGGACAAAACATGGCAATTTCTTGCTCAACTTGCTGTATTGAATCATCAGAAGTTTGAAGCCACACATAAGCCTTCAGAATCTAACAATGACAGCAGCACGTCAATATGAGAACAAGCAATATTTGACAAAAAATGGAACATCAACCCATAAATTGGACTCAATAATGGCTTGAGTAAGTGCACATCTAAAAAGGCAAGTATCTTTCTTTATGATTATAAAAATGGAAAACATGCATCACGAGATGATTTTGAAGTCAAGAAGTAGTAATGCAGAGCATACCTCAGGCTTTATAATTTCACTATCAGCTTCTATCATTGTACTGAAGTTTGAGAAAAGTAGGGAGCCTGAGAAAGCAGTTTCACAAGTATTTATCTGCAATGAAAAATGTAAGTCAGAACAACTTCTGCAACTGTCCCAATATAAAAGAAGGAATTACACAGTAACCCAGTACTCATATGGCCACGATACCATGGAATAAATTTACCAATTGTAGCACAATCAAAATGTTGTGCCTAACATGAGCTTAGGTTCTTGGCTATTTATTAATACAACAATTCTGATCACAGTATGTCTAATATAAACAGGTAAACGCCCAATAATCATAACTCAAAACCACTTTTTTAAGAAGAATAAATCAAAACAACTCAACAAGAAGTTTGGTGGTTATAATTTTGCCCATACAAGCACTAAAATCTTCTTTCTCCAAAAAAAAAAACAACTCCGCAGGAACTCATGTATCTGTTGAACGGATGCTTAATTCTTCTCTCTTCCCAACAATCAGCGCAAAGGCCCTCTGCTGTCAGCAGACGGTCCAGAAGAAGTCACCTATTAGCATTTTCTACATTGTCGGGAACAAACTATATGATCCAATTCACTTATTTAAGGAAGGCCGAGTCAAAGAAAACGTAAAATAATATTTCCTTTTCATAAAGTTGATAGTGTATTGTGTATCAAAAGCTCTAAATAAACACCATAAAGGGACATATCTAAAAGTAGGGAGCAACTCAGTCCCCACTTTCAGAATCCAGATTAATCCCAACCCTTGGGATTTTGTATTCCAACTTACAAGCCGAAAAAAATGATGCTCCAAAGTCCAAACCAGGCAAAGCATAGTGGAAAATATGTTCGTATTCCCCAAATCCTGTCTCTCTCTAACAACAAAAAATTTCCACCACATTTCCTCGCAACATTTCTTAAGATGACTAATATTACATACTGAAGCATGAATTCCCAATAACCGTAAAGCTTCAAACCACACAGCAGTAACATACCATAAGAGTATCAATTCCAACTACTAATCATTCAACATAAATGAAAAACACCCGAAACCAACTTTAAATCAAGAAATACAGATCTCGAAAAGCCCTAATCCCCAATCACAGCTCAAAACCCGTCCACTCAACTCATCAATCAAAACAATTTCCTAGCAAAATCAACGCAGTAATAAACTGAAGAAACAACAAAACTTGAAATCACATCACCCTAAACAGCAAATAAACTCAACATTACAAAAAAACCACCTACGCCGTCAAGTATTATCAAGCTTAACAAACAATTAGACGGAGCAAGACACGAACTTTACTCTTGCTGCAGAAAGGGGAAGAATAAGATTTTGCACCTGGAAAAAACAATCCCCGCTGAACGGAGCTTTGAATATGAAAATGGCGGTTGTCGGAAAAAGCTGTAAAATGGATAAATATGATGAGAGAGAGAGAGAGAGAGAGAAAGAGAGAGAGAGAGAGAGAGAATAAATATATACGAATTAAAAGAAATTAGAAAAAGAATTAGGTTTTTAAAATATGAACGGTCTCGCACATACACGTGTCGGATTCACGGCGGGTTAGGTACCTGATTCATTTTCATTTTGGGCTGACCCGGATCGGCCCATATCTATCAGCCCTAAAACTTTTGGGCCAAACACGGCCCAAAATCGGGCTGGCCTGTTGGGCCGATCTTACATATTTGTTACGCCCAGCAATATTTTTTTAGTTCTAGCTTTTAAAATGTTAAATGAGATTATATATTGATATAGAGTTTCTTAAAATAAATTATAATATATAATATGGCATTATTCTATATAATATTGTCCTGTTAGTAATTTTTAGGATATAAAATAAATAATGCATAATTTAAAAAAAATAAAAATAAAGAAAAAAATGAAGAAATTGAATATAAATCGTATATATATACGCGAGCACGCACACATATATATATACACACATAATTTGTTTCAAAGTTTTAAATATGTATAACTTGTTTGTTTTAATTTAATTTTTCACATATCATATACTACATCAATTAAACCTCGTGTTAGAATATTCATTTCAATATGCATGTTGCATATAATTTTCTAAACGAAATAGCATGATTTTGATATACAATAAATCTATGCAGCCACATTGTGGCCACCCACACACTAATATAATAAGGATAATTTTGATTTATTTAATTTATTTTTTAAAATAAAAATAGAATTTAGTTATTTTATTATATTCTTTATATTGTACTTATCTTTTTAATTTTTTTTTTGCATTTTTTATTTTTAATTTATTTTTTAATAAAAATAAAAAAGTTACCAAAAAATTGCAAAAATTAAATTACTATAATGTAGTGAATATGATAAAATGACTAAATCTTATTTTTATTTTAAAAAATAAGTTAAATAAATTAAATTATTTTCTACTTAAGTAAATTGTGGGCAGCCACAATGTGGCTGTTTAGCATTACTCTTTGATATATTATAGATCATAGATTAGTCGCTTGTGAGCTGGAACGAATTTTTCTGCATATGGACATTATCTATGAAGCCACCCTACCAACTGAAATTAGATCAAAGTAGGTGCAATATTAATGTTTTTTGAGACTATGATAAGCCTCTATTCAATTAATCTATACATATATAAAAGCTGGTCCATCTAGCCAAAAAAATTTCCCGCTCTTTTACTCCATCTACTTTTGGAAAGTTGATTTATATTTAGAAAGTTCACTAATTCATAGGATGATATATATAGTTGCGGGGCCCACTTGCTACAATCTATACAGTGCTCTTTTATATCATGCAATTTATAGTTTTGTGAAAAATATCCTTTATTTTTGTGAATTTATATTTTTTTAGATAAATTTATATAAATATCCAATATTTAAAATTTAAAGTCGCCAATATTTTTCAGTGTGAATTTATATAAATTTTAAAATATATATATATATATATATTGTGAATTTATATATCCAATATTTAAAATTTAAAATCACCAATAGTAAATTTATGAATTTATACTTAGAATTTATATTTTTTTGAAAAATATCCTTTTCTTGTGAATTTATATATTTTTAGATAAATTTATATTGAAATATCCAATATAAATTTATAGTTTTGTGAAAAATTATCAATTTCAATTAAATCTTTTGTGAAAAACATCCAATATTTAAATTCATAATCTATCTATACATATATAAAAGCTGGTCCATCTAGCCAAAAAAATTTCCCGCTCTTTTACTCCATCTACTTTTGGAAAGTTGATTTATATTTAGAAAGTTCACTAATTCATAGGATGATATATATAGTTGCGGGGCCCACTTGCTACAATCTATACAGTGCTCTTTTATATCATGCAATTTATAGTTTTGTGAAAAATATCCTTTATTTTTGTGAATTTATATTTTTTTAGATAAATTTATATAAATATCCAATATTTAAAATTTAAAGTCACCAATATTTTTCAGTGTTAATTTATATAAATTTTGAAATATATATATATATATATATATATATATATATATATTGTGAATTTAAATATCCAATATTTAAAATTTAAAATCACCAATAGTAAATTTATGAATTTATACTTAGAATTTATATTTTTTTGAAAAATATCCTTTTCTTGTGAATTTATATATTTTTAGATAAATTTATATTGAAATATCCAATATAAATTTATAGTTTTGTGAAAAATTATCAATTTCAATTAAATCTTTTGTGAAAAACATCCAATATTTAAATTCTTAATATAAATACATATAAATTGCATGGGATCTTGTAGTCATTTGCAAAAGTGAATATTATTTTTCATTTACACGCAATTTTTTACTATAGATTGTTTTTCAATTCAAGAGAATAAAAAATTATTTACGAACTCTGGCAATATCTCGTATTAATTCTTACGGATTTACACGCTAAGCAAAGGGATTGGTATGCATGATCAATGGGATTTTTTATATGATCTTACTGTGTAGTCAATTGTGTATGGTACTGTGTAGTCAACTGTGTAAATTACTGTGTCCCCTACTGTATATGTCTCGTATAGCTGTTTGATTCGTTTATACAATTGACGTGCATATGGATACACTAAAACAATAATAAGTATACATCAGTAAATTTGATTATTCTGATAAACAATTACAAGTATGAATTTTGCATCACCTATTAATAATTAGGCTATTACCTATGTCTCCACTAATATATTGAAGATATTTCTTGAAACAATATAATTCTTTCAGATACTTACAACTTCAAATAATCGTTAATTATTGATTTGTTAGAACATGAAATACAATTAAGTGGTAAAATTACAACTTCCAACATATTGATTAACATGGTCTAAGGTGTGTATTGAATATTTCATCAAAAATTCTTTTTTATAAAGAACTCTAAAGGTTGGTGTTCTTAGTTACACAGTTGACTACACGGTCATGTGACATCTACACAGTTAGTTACACGGTCATGTGACATCTACAAAGTTAATTCATCTTAATTCTAAGTTATGTAATATGAGAATCATACTTTAAAATAAGATTAGTTGGAATGCAAGTGGGATTTTGAAACCGAAATAAGATTAGTGCAAATGCAATTGGAGTTTATGAAATCAAAGTTCGATTATTGGGAAATCAATTGAAGATTACTAAATTATAGTAAAGATTAGTTGGAGATCAATTGGGGATTTTGAAATCGAAGTAAGATTAGTGGGAAATCAATTGGGGATTATGAAATCGAAGTAAGATTAGTGCAAATATAATTGTGTGTGCAATCGTGTATGGTATTGTGTAGTCAACTGTGTAAGTTATTGTGTCCCCTACCGTGTATGTCTCGTATAGTTGTTTTGATTCGTTTAAACAATTGACGTGCATAGATACCTTAAAACAATTATAAGTATACACCACTAAAATTGATGCAACTGATAAACAATTACAAGTATGAATTTTGCATCTGATAAACAATTACAATGGGATTTTTTGTATGATCTTCACAGCTAAATAGACGATGAAGAAGCCTTATCTCAAGGTATGCATGACGTCAAATTTGTGGGGGGGAGAGAGAGAGAGAGAGATAGAGAGGGTGATAGAGTGAAATGTGTAATTTGACAACATTCCTTATATATCTCCAAAAATGTAGCAACTTTTTATTATATCAAACCGAAATCAACTCCATTGTCAAAGCATCTCATTTAATATAATATATTAAATATATAAGTTTCATATATATCTCCCATGAAATGTGCATCCCCATGGCCTATATAAACTAACTTTTCGTGTTAAATTTTTACTTACACTCCCTTCTCATTTTGATATTCATCATTTCTCTAATCACAAGCATGCCGACCATGTGGTCTTTAGTAAAAAACTTGCAACCAAATAATGTCAGATCTACAATTAAAATGAGACTTGTGCGTGCATACAACCGCTCATCTCAAAGCACCAACAATGTTATCAGCTATGAGTGTATTTTTCATGATCGTGAGGTAAAAATTCTCTATTCACTAAACTATTACGTATTTAAGCATTTTTGCAACATTATTATGTTTTTCTAATTTAGTTGTTTTTTTAATATAGGGTGACCGCATCCATGCTACACTTGATCACACGTTGATCCCCAAGTTCAAACATATCTTGAAAGAAGACAGTGTTTATGCCATAAAAATTTTTTTGGTGATGCATGATTCCAACAAAAGGTATAAAACAACGACAAATGTCTACTATATTAAATTTATTAATAGTAATCATATAGTTGAAATTTATGAAGAAGGTTTTCCACGTCAACTATTTAACTTTAAAAGTTTTGAAGAAGTTGCCTCCATTGATATTATCAATGACAATATGCTATTTGGTAATGTGTTTATTTCATTATTTCCTTATACATGCATATTCAATTGATAATCTCAAAATTCATATTTTTATAAACTCAACATTTTGATATATCTACATTATTGGTATGCATTTATATATGTAGATGTAATTGGTGTGGTTTATCACAAAGTAGTCAAAACTGTACTTTACAATGATGGAAGACAAGTTGAAGGGGTCTGAAATCTTGATATGTAATGAAGACAAAGTAGAATGTTCGTCTACTACAAATGTTGTACATAAAGAAGTTTTCCAAAATTTATAATAATAAGATGAGAAGTTTCCAATTGTATTTTCATGTATTATTATTTTTAGGGAAAAGTATCAAATAAGCCCCCGTCGTGGTGGCCCTTTTCACGTCTGGCCCCATATAGTCGAAGGGGTATCAACTAAACCCCTAAACTAATTAAAATCGAATAATTTCCCCCCTCTGACCTAACGCCGTTAAATGTCCGTTAACGTTTAGGTTTAATTGCACCCTCTACTTCAGGGGTGGATCTGCACCTTATTTTTTTTGTTTTTTGTTTTTTTTATAATTTCAGCAACCCACCTCCGACATCAACTTAACCGCCCCCCGTACTCATCGGCTCCAACTTACACTTTGTCAGCTCGCACGCGCTCATCTCTTGATCGTCGACTGCTTACCGCCGACATGCAGCAGCATCACCAACTCCAGATGTGGACCTGGATTGAATCCTGCTTGGTCCAAATCCATATCCGTATTTTTTTACTTAGGTCAGGATCCGGTCCAAATCCATTAGGTCCAAAAAAACGAGATTCATGTCCAGATCCATTAGTTTCACAGGTTCTCGAGTCCTGACCCAAAAAAGAGAAAAAAGAATGGATCCGGGTTAGGACTCGAGAACCTGTGAATCTAATGGATCTGGATATGAATCTCATTTTTTTGGACCTAATGGATTTGGACCGGATCCTGACCTAAGTAAAAAAATACGGATATGGATTTGGACCAAGCAGGATTCGATCCAAGTCCACATCTGGAGTTGGTGATGCTGCTGCATGTCGGCGGTAAGCAGTCGACGATCAAGAGATGAGCGCGTGCGAGCTGACAAAGTGTAAGTTGGAGCCGATGAGTACGGGGGGCGGTTAAGTTGATGTCGGAGGTGGGTTGCTGAAATTATAAAAAAAACAAAAAACAAAAAAAATAAGGTGCAGATCCACCCCTGAAGTAGAGGGTGCAATTAAACCTAAACGTTAACGGACATTTAACGGCGTTAGGTCAGAGGGGGGAAATTATTCGATTTTAATTAGTTCAGGGGTTTAGTTGATACCCCTTCGACTATAGGGGGCCAGACGTGAAAAGGGCCACCACGACAGGGGCTTATTTGATACTTTTTCCTTATTTTTACATTGATTTTTATGTAATTAAAAATGATAGTCTTAAATATATTTTAGTAGTAATATAATTGGTATAACAATTGTATAATAAAATATTTTTAAAACTCATTTATTTTAGAGATTATACAAAAATATCTTCGAGAATGTTATAATAAAACTTTAACAACATATGTAATCCCGTGCATCGCACGGGTAAAACACTAGTGCTCCCTCAAATTCAGTTGGTGAGTGGTAGGATACTAGTCATAACTCAACTTCTTCTTTCATGTGTATAAAAATAAAAATGACTATAATGTGAGATCTTCCACTCTTTTTTTGTTTTTGTTTTTTTGAGATCTTCCACTCTTAATTTATGGTATGGGATCATTAATTTATTACATAAAAGAGTAAAAACTAAAAATATATTCTAATTAGGTTCATTTCTTTTTACTATATTCTTGTAAGCTTTTAATTTCAGTACAACGATATAAACGTTATTTTACAAAGCACAATCATTCACAACAAAATCAAAAGAAAGAATGAGGCGTTTACTTTTGTGGATTAGCTCTGATAGATAAAAGGGCTATTAGCCTGTAAATACACCAACTTTATTCACTTTCTGAAATTTAATATGTCTTTTATTTTTTACCCACAAATACATGAACTTAGTGTTTTTTCTTATTTTTAACACCTATAAAAAAACTCTATTTACTATTAATGTGGAGGCCGAAATACATGGCGTGCACTATAAAATATGCACTTGAATAGAGTAATTGTATTTATTACTTTGATCGAGAGTGAATGACATGGTATTCTGGTATTCACGTCAACACTAATTAGAGTTTTTCCTGGTCGATGTCAAAAATCAGAAAAAAATGCTAAGTTCATGTATTTGTAGGCTGAAAATAAAAGTCATGTTAAATTTCAGGAAAAAAAAAAAATTGTGTATTTATATGATAGTAACCCCTAGATAAAATAGTAAGATTAATTCTTTGTCTATTTAGATGGATTGGATCTTTGAAATATCTCAAGGTCGTTCCTGATTATTTCAATCATTTAATATAGTATTAGTTAATTATCTATGATTGATTCATTATTTTGTTGGATGAATTCAAGGCACTGGATTGAAAATTTTAAATTCCGAAATTCAGACATTTACATTGTGATTGTCAAAAATTAAATCTCAATCCTTAAATCATAGGTATATCAATGATGATTTTTTTTAATGGTTTACCACCTAACCACACCAGTCTATGTTAAAGAGAATGTGGAAAAATGTACATATGCATCTATCTCTATACACGCATTAAGTTACTACATGTGCTCTAGGGGATGAATATCCATCCATTTTATTCAATTATATATTAGTTGACAGCTAACATTGTCTAGTTTTTGAAGAATTCAGAAAAGGACTACTGTTCTAGATCAATAATGTGACACTGTAATTTAACTATTCACAAGTTTATTTATGTAACAAAAGATTAATTATGTGGAGTTAATTAGAAGGGGTGTGTGTTTGGGACATATATATATACTTTGTATATATTTATAATTAGAAGGTTAAAAATATAATTCTCTAGATCAAATCCCTACAATTTGTTTCGGTCAAATTCGGTTCTTTTTTAATAGAACTATTAATCATCCATTAATTTTTTTCATTCAGTATAAAATAAGGCATTAAAATCAATGACTGTAAAATATTATAAATTCATACTCCTTTGTAACTGATATAATGCCATATATTGTTATAACTTTAAAAAATATATATATAAAAAAATAATGCAAAAGAAGTATATATTGCTTGGCATTTTATTTTGTGTTTACTAATATGTGATATCACTTTTCCAATTGCACGATAAATTTAATGGTTGATTAACATTATTTTTTGATCAAAAGCTAACTTTAATTTACCCAGATAAACTTTTTTTGGGTCTGATCCAGAATGAAATTAAAGTTGAATTTATCAAAATAAAGGAATAACGGTCGCATTAACCTATTAAGCAAAACTTAGAACCAAATCTGTAATCTATAATCTAGCTATAATCTATAATCTATAATCGATAATCTATTAAAAAAGCAACTTTCAATTTCAAACTAATTTTAAAATTGAGCAACAATTTTGTACTTATAATTATAAAATTGAAGGTTTATTTGTAAAGTATATATTTTTATTTTATTTCTTTTTTTCTAAATTATCTTCTTATTTTTTTATTTTATTTCTTTATTTCTAAATTATCTTCTTATTTTTTTTTCTAAAATTGTGAAATTCGACTAACTATAAATTATTTAATATGCATATAAATTTAAAGATCACGACATGAGCTTTAATTTGATACATTTTATATAAATATTTGATTTAAATTGTAAAAGTTATATTTATTTAAAGAATAATTAAAAAAAAACTCTTTCTCATCTCTAATCTATTTTTCAATTCTTTATAATTTTATTTTATTTTCATTTTTTAAAACTTTTTGTGTCTTTTCATAATATCAATTTATTATCATGAATTCTCTTTCATTTAATATTCAACTCAATTCAGTTAAAATTATTCTTTATTATATTTATCAATGATTGAGTTGCTATTAATTTTATATAAATATAAAAATATTTCTAATCATCACACAAGGTGCAAATGCTAATTGCTACTACCGACATGGTGGAATAGTGTTAGTAATTTAAACTTTAAATTATAATATAAGAAAACGATGACAGTCTCTATCAATTAACAGGCAATACTTTTTTTCATAATTAATTAAAGTAAGTAAATTATGAGATGTATGGATTGGGATGGATGAAGTTAGGCTTGAGTGGGGCACCTAAATGCGCCAATCAACGCATAATTGGTAAAACATTACAACCCTAATAAAACAGTTAAGCTGATCTTGTAGGTTGAGTGTGGCAAGAAAAAGAAAACTTGTGAATTTAATTCACTAATAAAATATCTTTGCAAAATGTTCTTTATATATAGAAAAGTTGGATTACTTATGCTTCTAGACAATGGATTTCTTGTATGACCCTCTTCCATTTTGGTATTCTGAATTTTATGGATATGGGGTATAAAATTTGCTCTACAAAAATAATTAATAGTACTACATTACCTCCTACCGTTAGATCAACACATGCACACAGAGATTCATGATTTTATTGAATAAATTAATAGCTTAAGGCTAGATAATAAAAATTCAACTTTTTTGAATGCAAAAATTTTTCATTGAAATTCATAATTTTTTAAGTGAACTCATTTTATATAATAAAAACAAGAGAATATATATATATATATATATATATATATATATATATATATATATATATATATATATATATGGTTGGGTTTCAGTAAGAATCATACTCCCTCCGTCCCGCCCAAGATGCTACATATTCCTTTTTGGGCCGTCCCAACGAAGATGCTACATTTCTATATTTGGCAAAAATAAGGAATTTTAAACACTTAATTAACACTAATTAAGTATTTATTTATTACATTCTCTCTCCTACTTTATCACTTTATTATCTTCTCTTTCTTACTTTATCACTTTCTCTCTCCTACTTTATCACTTTATTACCTTCTCTTTCTTACTTTATCACTTTCTCTCTCATACTTTATCACTTTATTATTACACACTTAAAACATTAATCTACAACTCCTTAAATCCCGTGCCGAAAGGTAAATGTAGCGTCTTGGCCGGGACGGAGGGAGTATATTTTTGTGAGCACTGAAAACTATGTACAAACACACAAAATACATTTTTTTTTTAAAAAATTGTTACAACCAAAGAAAGGAAATTAAAAACTCACTCACACTAGCTCCTAGGGTGACTCGAACCCCCGACCTATTAGTTGAAGGGGAAGCGTCTTACCAACAAACACATAAAATACATGAATAGTAAATGATTGGAACTCGTGAACAAACAATTATAATACATGAACAATCACATTATAGTTAATGTGTAATCTTGTATATGTGTCATGTTTTCATGTATTTTATGTGCTTGATTCTCATTTCTTACGAGATGATCATATGATTATCACTTGATCCTTTATCTATATATATGGGGTTGAATTATGCCATGTTTTAGCTATGTATTGAATTGTTTTTTTTTTTTTCCTTGTACTCGAATAAAGGAGAACAATGGAGTTTTGAACCTTGGACCTTGCAATTTATAGATTAAAGCATGTGTTTTATTGAGCTACTAAACAATATATTTATGAACTTTCCAAAAAACATGTTAATAATATAAACTCCAAATATGAGAAAAAACATTTATGAGTAGTGTTTTCATATGGATGATATATGACTAAATTTCAACTCCATCAAATAACATGTTATGAAAAGAATGAACATCGTATTTGGGGGTGGAGGTGGGACACCCATTAAATGTAGTTGTAAATATATTAATTTGGCCACCAAACATTGCAGCGGTTTCTCAAAGTAGTGAAGAAAGAGAGCTTTGGTCCACCAACTTATCTTGTGGGCATATTTCAAGCATATACAAAACAACTTTGAAAAACTTATCCATTACTATTATTTATCTATACATAGAGTACTATATTCTATTTGGACGAATCCACGATTATTTAGTATGTACGTGCACTTATTGAATAATAATAATAATAATAATAATAATAATAATAACAATAATAATAATAATAATAATAATAATAATAATAATAAATTGCATGGAAATGAGAAATAGGTGCATTGTCTATTTAGATCCTTTTATATTATAAGGATAAAGATATACTATTAAAACTAAAAATTGCATGAGGATTTAATAAAACAAAAAATTATGAGGACATCAGGATATATTTTACCTATATTTTATAAACAAAAAGAAACCAACACAAAATAATACTACTCCCTCTGTCCACCAAAAATATGCCACAATTTTCTTTTTCGTCCGTCCACAAAAAATATGCCACATCCATTTTTAGTAGTAGGGTCCACACAACTCCACTCACATTTAAAGTGGGACCCTTACTCCACTACTAACTTTACTCACATTTTATTAAAACTCGTGCCGAAAGTAAAGTGACATATTTTTGGTGGACGGAGGGAGTATTAATCTGTATGGCATACATATCTATGAGATAAAATACGAATATAATTTCCGGTGCATGCTTGTAATTTCTCTATGGTTGTAATGGATCTTATTATTATTACTTCTCGTTGTTTTTCTTTTAGGTTGGAGAAATATGATTGGGTTAATGTGTATTAATATATGATACTTGATACATAATCACAATTTGTAAAATTCTAGTATAAAAACTAGTAATACCACGAAAAATAAAAATAAAATAAAGATAAAAAAGCCACCGAAAAGGGGTATATATGTCATTTCATAGCCCCGTCCACATTTAAAACGCAACTTCCCTCCCCAGCAAATCACACCTACACAGAGTCGCTCATTAATATACATGCATACATAGAACCTCTCCACACACACACAACACACACTCTCACACAGAGATTTAGAGAGAGAGAGAATGGCTAAAACCGCCGCCGCCGCGGCGCGCTTCCCGTCGATCGAGAAATGCGACCTCTCGGTCGCGAACCGCCACTCGATCGCGGCGGACCTCGACGGAACGCTCCTGATCTCCCGCTCCTCCTTCCCTTACTTCATGCTCGTGGCGATCGAGGCCGGCAGCCTCCTCCGCGGGCTGATCCTCCTCCTCGCCTTCCCGCTCATCGCCATCGCCTACGTCTTCGTCTCCGAAGCCCTCGCCATCCAGATGCTGATCTACATCTCCTTCTCCGGAATCAAGGTGCGCGACATCGAGCTGGCCGCGCGGGCCGTGCTGCCTAGGTTCTACGCGACCGACGTGAGGGCGGAGAGCTACGCCGTGTTCGAGAAGTGCCAGAGGAAAGTGATAATCACGGCGAACCCGACGATCATGGTGGAGCCGTTCGTGAAGGACTATTTGGGCGGAGATAAGGTGATCGGGACGGAGATTGAGGTCGATCCGAAGACGAGGAAGGCCACGGGGTTCGTGAAGAAACCGGGGGTTTTGGTCGGGAAATTGAAGAAATTGGGCGTGCTGAGGGAATTCGGAGAGGAGAAGCCAGATATTGGAATTGGAGATCGGGAGTCTGACCACGATTTCATGTCCATTTGCAAGGTTAGTTATCATTCTTCCTCTGTTTTTTAGCTCGAATTAATTTTGAGTAAGCACTTGATGACTTGAATGTGTTCTTCATGCTTTTTTTCTTGTTGTTTAGACTGACTTTGTACTTGTAGCTCTCAAAATCATTAACTGAGATTTTGCGGTTGTTGGTTGATTTCTATGTGACTACCTTAGTCACTGACTTGAACATGGAATTATTTTGGCATGATCTATATAAAAAAAATACAGTATAGCTAAGATCTTAATCAGTAGATAGGCAACAAAGCACCAAAAAAATCACCGATGAATTTAATTGATACTCCTTTCATCCATAAAAAAATCGCCATAATTTTATTTTCGATCCTTCCACGAAAAATTTGTCAGTTAAATTTATAATAGTAAGGTCTACAACTCCACTTATAATTTATTAAAACCCGTGTCATTCACATTGTGACAATTTTTTTGTGAACGGAGGAGGGAGTAATATTTTGCTAAGGATTAATTTCATAGCTTAATACAACGATTTGTATATGGCTTTGTAAAATATTACTATATATGTAGTCTTGTGACTGTTGACTAGCCTTATAAAGAATTAATGTTGGTGAACAACCTTGATCCGTATGTGGCTACAGTTTTGGGTGGGGTAAAAAAGTCTCTGCTTCGCTAATTAAATGTTTTGGGTGGAGTATATTAATTAGAACCGAACAAGGTTATGTATAATATTTGAGTAGATTTGGTCGATTTTGGTAAATTACGAGAAAACTATTATTTTGAGTTATATATATGTAGACGAACGCTCACTTGGGTTTGCAATAATTTTTAGATATTAAAATGAATATTTCTTGATTTGGGCCATACACAGGATTAATTTCTTGATCCGTGGAAAACTCTTTTCTATAGCGTCAACTTTCCGATGTTTGAAATTCATGATGACTTTTGCTTTCTTGCATCTTTTTGGTTTTCAGCGAGCATTAAATTTTATCACGAGTTCTCATATACTATGCTAGTGATAATACATGAGCAGGTGGATCCCTCTATTAATTACATATCCCGGTATATATATCACGCATCTTGTATAAAAAATTTTATTCGTCTTCCTTAGGTTTTTCCTACATTAATAGGGGTTTAACTCGTAAGGTTTTAAAGAGGCTGAGGTTCTTTTTTCTTTAGTTCTTTGGGAAGGTTTCTCAGCTGATCTCCTTAGCACATGTCTTAGTACTTTGTATTTATGTGTATTTCATAAAGTTTTGTTTATCCATAAGAAAAAATCCTAGTACTTTTATACATGTAATTTGTCTAAAATGGAATCTAGAATAATTACATAATTAGATGGGAGTGGCCTAATAAATGAAGTGGTTGAGGGTGTAGTAGTAGTAATATGTAGTTGGACTTTGAGACCTAAATGTAAAATGGGGGCCATAGCATTTAAGCCAAGGCATGTGTTCGACTTTATTTCGAGGCTTTATTACTTGAAGCTGGCTAATTTAATGTGAGTAGTAATTATCACAATATTTTCTCAACTGCAAGCTGCATATGGACTATTTTATACACTCTTTTGCACCTATTAATTAAACTTGGATAAGGTTAACTTTATAATTGCTTTTACACGACTCTAAAGATTAGAGATCCTAGAAAATATATAGAAATTATTTTCTACTTGTTAGATAGTAATTTTTTGGTGGGACCACTAAAATATGATAATTATTTCCGATCATCATATTTTTTATGATGATGCAACCAAAGAGAACGCACGCTAACAATTGATGTTATGGTGAACAGGAAGGGTACATGGTGCACGAGAGTAAAACGGCGAAGCCGTTGCCGGTTGATCGGCTGAAAAGCCGGCTGATCTTCCACGACGGCCGCCTAGTCCAGCGGCCGACGCCCCTGAATGCGCTGGTCACCTACATTTGGCTGCCGTTCGGATTCATCCTCTCCCTGATCCGCGTCTACTTCAACCTCCCACTGCCGGAGCGCATCGTGCGCTACACATATCCCATGCTCGGAATCAACCTGGTGATCAAGGGCAACCCGCCGCCGCGGGGGTCCGTGGGCAACCTCTACGTGTGCAACCACCGCACCGCCCTCGACCCCATCGTGATCGCCATCGCGCTGGGGCGCAAGGTCTCCTGCGTGACCTACAGCGTGAGCAAGCTCTCGAGGCTGCTGTCCCCGATCCCCGCGGTGGCCCTGACGCGCGACCGGGAGGCGGACGCGGCGATGATCAAGGCGCTGCTGCAGAAGGGGGACCTGGTGGTGTGCCCGGAGGGGACGACGTGCCGCGAGCCGTACCTGCTCCGGTTCAGCGCGCTGTTCGCGGAGCTGAGCGACCGCGTGGTGCCGGTGGCGGTGAACCTGAAGCAGGGCATGTTCCACGGCACGACGGTGCGCGGCGTCAAGTTCTGGGACGCCTACTTCTACTTCATGAACCCGAGGCCGACCTACGAGGTGAGCTTTCTGGAGCGGCTGCCGGAGGAGATGACGTGCAGGGCCGGCGGGAAGTCGTCGATCGAGGTGGCGAATCACGTGCAGAGGATCTTGGCGGATGCGCTGGGGTTCGAGTGCACGCAGCTGACGAGGAAGGACAAGTACATGCTGCTTGGTGGGAACGATGGCAAGGTGGAGTCGATGTATTCCAAAAGCAAGCAGTGATTCGTATATCATCCATTAATGCTACTGGATATATATGTTGGCTACCTATTTTAGATATTTTCCATCGTGCGTGTCCTAGTATAATTGTTGTCTGTTTAAACTACTGCTTCATATTGTTCACATTATCGATATCGATATCTTGGTCCTTAATAATATTTCCTCGCCGTGTCTATTGGTTGCTTTTTTTTTTTTTTCACGATTAATATTTATTCGCAAATTATTCGAGATTTATTTTTAAAAGAATTTGTTCATAACTTGATAGTAGATGAGTTGAGATTCAACTTGATTTTAAACTTAATAATTTTATCGAGCCGAACTCGAGCCTAACAGCACTCGGCTTAGAGTTCCCAAAGATGTTTGCGAGCCTATTCATGAACCTTCGACCAGACCTTCAAATCTAGTTAGTGCACGAGTCTTATACAAGTCAAACCCGAGTAACATATTAATTAAGATTTTTTCCCTAAATTTTTAACGAGTTCGAACTCAAACATCATATATACGAACAGAGCTCAAGCTCGAATTTCGACATTATCCAGCATCACACGGGTCGAGCTCGAGTTCAGTAGGTAGGTGATGAGCCGAGTTCAATCAACAAGATAAATGTTCAAATCGAGTTCGAATACTTAAACTAATCGAGCTCGAGGCTGCTAGTATTCGTTTCGATTCGACTCGTTTACAACCCTAATTTTAATAATTTTTTATAAAAATAAAATTTGTGATAATTTAAATTAACATCCCATTCCCAGCCAACTATATAATCTCTTGCGCCACATACCAGGGAATGGATCCCCTGCTGTGCACAGCATGGTGCTGTGCACAAAAACAAGGTAAATGGGTGATTTAGTATTTTTCTTTTTTGTATTTTTTTAAGTTATGTATTTATTTTCTTCTTGTTTTTGTGCACTGTGCACAGCAGGGGATCCATTCCCCACATACCAACACACCAGCCGCCTTAGCTTTGCCTTTGCCTTATTACGGTGTGTAAACACAAATTTTTGTATTTCAATTTGATAAAATACAAAATGCGTTACAAAGATAATTTGATAGATTTGAAGATAGATTTATGCGAGTTGCAATCTCTAGTTAATCCTCTGATTCTTCTCTTCCATTTGATTCTTGAACAAATTCGAAGGTTCTTGAAATACTTGTTTTGATGACGCCGATCCAAAGGACTTAAGTCATGATTTTGGATTGAACGTTGAACTTGATTTGATTTGAGAAGAACGTCCTTAGAAATTTGTAAGAACGCCTTGAAGCTTTGGGACTTGGTTGATTTGATTTGAGGAAGATCGTTCTTGGAATTTGTAAGAACGCCTTGATCACTTGAAGATTTGAAGGTTTGATCACTTGAAGATACTTGAAGAATACTTGAAGATTTGAAGATACTTGAATACTTGAAGATTTTGAAGGATACTTGAAGATTTGAATGCTCAAATACTTGAAGATTCGAAGGATACTTGAAGATTTGAATACTCAAACGATTGAAGATTTGAAGGAGACTTGAACGTTAGATAGAATTCTTCAAGATACTTGAATACTTGGAAGAATACTTGAACTCTCCAATTCTTCGCCTCTTTCAACTTGCGATACTAGAGAGAATTCTTTATACTCTTCGATCTTCCGTTCCTTCACGTTGTCATTTATGAGCTCCCAACACCTCTATTTATAGATTTTAGAGATGGGCTTCGTGGGCTTTATGGGCTTTGGGCCTTTATGCATGGGCTTTAGGACTTTAGGTGTCCATAAGCCCATTAATTCATTTTATTAAATATTAATTATATATATCTATTTAATTTAGGAATAAAATCCCATTTAATAAAATAGAAAATATAATTGAATATTTAATTCATGAATTTACACGTGGTACGATTTAATTCGACGACAATTTAATTGTCTACAAATTGCCCCATCGAGACTTGTTTATGGACGAAATGTTTTTGTTAATAGACGAGTCTCGAAATTTATTTTGATAGTTTAAACTCTTATCGAGGAGTTCTTGATTTGAATTTTGTAAATAGTTTATACTCGTATTTAGGAGTTCTTCATTTTCTTTGAATTTATAAATAGTTTATACTCGTATTTAGGAGTTCTTTATTTGATTTTGAAATTTTAAATAGTTTATACTCGTATTTAGGATTTCTTCATTTTGAACTTGAATTTGTAAATAGTTTATACTCGTATTTAGGAGTTCTTGATTTTGAATTTTGTAAATAGTTTATACTCATATTTAGGAGTTCTTCATTTGATTTTGGAATTTTAAATAGTTTATACTCGTATTTAGGAGTTCTTGAATTTTTTTTTTTTTTTTTTTGAATTTATAAATAGTTTATACTCGTATTTAGGAGTTCTTGAATTTCTTTGAATTTTTGTAAATAGTTTATACTCGTATTTAGGAGTTCTTGAATTTCTTTGAATTTTTGTAAATAGTTTATACTCGTATTTAGGAGTTCTTGAATTTCTTTGGATTTATAAATAGTTTATACTCGTATTTAGGAGTTCTTGAATTTCTTTGGATTTATAAATAGTTTATACTCGTATTTAGGAGTTCTTGAATTTCTTTGGATTTATAAATAGTTTATACTCGTATTTAGGAGTTCTTGAATTTCTTTGAATTTGTAAATAGTTTATACTCATATTTAGGAGTTCTTGAATTTCTTTGGATTTGTAAATAGTTTATACTCATATTTAGGAGTTCTTGAATTTCTTTGGATTTATAAATAGTTTATACTCGTATTTAGGAGTTCTTGAATTTCTTTGGATTTGTAAATAGTTTATACTCATATTTAGGAGTTCTTCAATTTCTTTGAATTTATAAATAGTTTATACTCGTATTTAGGAGTTCTTCAATTTCTTTGAATTTATAAATAGTTTATACTCGTATTTAGGAGTTCTTCAATTTCTTTGGATTTATAAATAGTTTATACTCGTATTTAGGAGTTCTTGAATTTCTTGAATTTTGTAAATAGTTTATACTCGTATTTAGGAGTTCTTGAATTTCTTTGGATTTATAAATAGTTTATACTCGTATTTAGGAGTTCTTGAATTTCTTGAATTTTGTAAATAGTTTATACTCGTATTTAGGAGTTTTTGAATTTCTTTGGATTTATAAATAGTTTATACTCGTATTTAGGAGTTCTTTGCTTGAATTTGATTTATTTATTTTTTTTTTTAACGTTAACTTGTGGAGCACCTCTTTCTTTTTTTTTTTTTTTTTTTTGCAGTACCTTCAAGAGCATTAAATGCTTCTTGTTCACTTCCCGAGATCAAAATCGACTGCAGCAAATTTGTTTTCTCATGCCATCCTTTTCCTTTTTTGCAACAACCTTACCTCTTTTAGGAGAGTTTTTTTTTTTTTTTTTTTTTTTTTTTTAAGTCTGCGACAGCTGTAGTGAGAGGAGGCATGTGCATAGCATTTGCTTGAGAGCCTTTGCAGCCTGTTGAAAATTGCAAAGAACAGCTGGAACTCCACCTTTTCTTCGTACACACTGGCAGCTAGGATTTAGGGTGTGAGTTTTCGGTTATAAATAGAGGGGCCATTCTGCAGTCTTTTTCATTCACAAATTCTAAACATTGCAGCCATATTTTCTCTTTTTCATAGTTCTTAGTAGCGTCTTTCTTGAGCTAGGCACTACCAACCATTACTTCATTTCATTCATCTTTCTAGCCTCTTCCGGGAAGAAGTTGAGATATTGCTGGTGAGGAGCGAGATCTCGTCGACTTTTGGGCTGAAAGCCGCGACTTGAACGCTGAAGGCGAGCCCAGTTGCGAGGCGAGTCGATATGCCTGGAAGGTGTTCGTAAAATTGTCTCGAACGACGAGGGCTTCCTTCTAGGCCTCGCCTGCGCGGAGCTCGCCGAGAATCTCCGGCTGGTGGCCAAACAGCAGGCTTCAGGACGCGAGGAGGCAACATCGGCAACAAAGAGCTTGTGCTTCCATGAAGTAAGCTTCCTTACACCACCTCTTTTATTATTTTAAGCCTTTGAATTGTGTATGGTGTGTTTCTTTTAACTGCTTGGTATGCCTACATTTTATCTTTTCCTTGCCCATTTGAGTCGCATGTTTCCTTTAATAGGACATGATTTTTGTTACCCTTACTTGAACTTTGATGGTGTCAAATAGGATAGCTGCTGTTAATCAATACTATCATGCTCATATTTGTTCATTATCTGAAGATGCATGCCTTTGGTGACTTCTTGTTTGTCAGCTGGATTTGGGATCTTAGGATTTAGGATCTTAGACCTTTCTGGAGTATTTATGGCATCATAATCAATAGCTTTGAACAAATGATTTTCTTTAATGCTTTAAGAATACTTTGCAATTCAGCTAAGTATTTCTTCATCGTGCCAAACTCTGAGCTTAATTTCAGTTTTGCAAATTTCTGCGATTTTATTTTTTGTTCTTCCTTCAAGCTCTGTATCTTCCTTATGCATTCTCTGAGAGCAATACCCAGCCATTTGGGGTATTCCTCTGCTTCTAGCTGTGCATTTGAATTTGCCTCGGTTTTATCTTTGAAGGTAGCAGCATCTGAAGGTAGCAGGCTTATCCTTGACGGCCGTTTTCAGCTTCCCTGTGACAGCTTTAGGCATCGGCTTGGTTTTTGACAGATGAGATCCTCTCCTCGGCGGCGGTCCGCCTAGCTCGAGTCGACGGTGCGGCGTCATGAATGCTCCAGCACCGACAGTGAGCCTTGGTGGCGGGAGTGGAGATCGCTGCTGCTCATGCCAGGAGACGGAAGCATGGTAGAAGTTGAGGTTGAACTCGCCGGATATCCATGGCGGCGGCAACTTCAGAAAAAAAAAACTGAGAGAAGCAGATTTGCTAGTTTTGCATAACTTATTCCCTGCGGAATGGCAAGGCTTGCAATGGTGACACCCGAAACGACGTCGGACTTGAAGAGCTTGAAGCTATAATTGGGGGCCCACTGGAAAATTGGGAAGAAAAACTGCAGCCCCAAAACGAGCCTGCGAAGCCACGTCTGGTCCTTGAACTTGTGGAGCGGATCGTCAGGGAAGAAGATCTCGGAGAGGCGGTGGCGGAGCTTCTGTGCGGTGGTTCTGAGTGGCGGCAGGCAGACTCTGTGGACCTCCAACGGCGGCATTTGCATTGCGTTTGTAGCTTCGAGGAGGTCCGGCGGCGACAGCGGTATTTACATCTATGCTTTCTGTATGTCCACCGAGAGGGAGGAGACGAGCATTGAGAGATTGGGTATTAGATCCATTTCTAGGGAGATAATTGGATTCTTTCCCATCTCAGCCCATTTCCAATTAATGAAGGCCCAAAACAATCAGACCCATGATATTCTTAATCCTCTCTTAAACCCACGAACCAGCTGCAAAATTGACCAACTTTGAAAATCATGATCCAATGCTAACTTCTTCTTCGTTTTTTTTCTCTCTATTTTTTTTTTGATAAAATTCGTTCGTGGAGTTTTTTTTTTTTTTTTTTTTTTGGCCATGTCTTATTTTGTCATTCAATTTCTTGAATTCACATTTTATTTTGATGCAAATAAATTTCTAAATCTAAATTATGTTCTTCTTTTTCTTGCAGTTAGTGGCCGCAAGAACTTAATGATGGTGATCTTCAAAAGACTGATGCTTTATTCCATCGCTATATTCAAGATGGGCGTGGTCTCATTAACCAACTTCATGGCATATTTTGCCCCAAACGAGATGCTTTGAGTATTTGCAAAGTTCGAAATCTATTGTCTTCTTTCTTTCAGTCTTGACATCTCCATCAGCCCGACTAAAGACCATCCTCAGAGAGTTCATCCAAAAATCTGACAGCAGCCTATCTAAGACTTTATTTGAGTGATGTTTACTTTGCACTTCAGGTGGCTCAATTGGCTTTTAATCAGATTTCGGGTGCGCTCGGATCTGGGCCATTGTGAGTCCAACCTTTGAAGATTGCTGGTTACATTTTCTCTTTGCGCGCATTCGAGCAGGCTAGATGACTCAATGGTGTTCTATTATGTTTGGCGAACATGTGTTTCAACTCCACGAACGAATTCAACTTTAGCTTGGAGAGAAGTGAAGTTGTCTATGCATAGCCGACCTCAATGCCACATGACTCAATTCTTTGACAGGTCTTGGGTGCGCTCAGGCTTGGGATTGTTTGAATCTGGTTTGAGTGAGGTTGTTGTTATGTTTGGCATCTCACGAAGTTGGGAGAATTCTGCACAACGGCTCGAGAAGATTGAGTATTTTCTTCTTGATGCTTAAGCCAAGGAGAATGAAGCCATCGTCCGAATTGCTTTGATCAAGGAAGTGCTTGCTATGATAGAGATGTGGAAGACGAAGATGACATTGTCCCTCAAGCAAGATAGTGCCTCCTTTCATTCCGTCTGAGGTGCAATCCAAGAATTCAAAAGAGAGTTTGACAAACATAAAGCTGCACCTATTGATGAGGAAATGCTGAGGAATTTGAAGACTTCAGAGTCACATTTGATCTCTGCTCAGAGAACTTTGGAGGATCAAGACCCATTTGCTTAGTATTGGTGCAAACCGCAGTTTCTATCATTTCTCTCTTGATGATTCTTATTTGGCTTGTGATGGATATTTTGACATCTTCTCCAAGTGCTTGTGCTTCTTTTGATGGCTTGATTTTCTTCCCAATTTGAGACATATTCGGCTTCACATAATCAACTTAAATCATAACTTTGATGATATAAATTGAAAAGAGTCAAACACAATTCATGACTGAACCTAGAAATTATCTAAGCTGCCTACGTACCCTTTTGAAAGGGATCAAGTCAAAACGTAGTTCATAGAATCAACAGGTGTTTGAGATTGGGTGCCGTGCACAGTTTATACTCATGCGGGCCAGGAGTAACATGCAGTTTAGGCTCGTGCGTCAAGGAGCTGTCTTCATATGCTCCATTTTGTTGTTTTTCTTCATTGTTTTGTGGCTTTTCATCTGACTCATCTTTTTGGCTTTTCTGCTTTTCTATTTTTTATTTTTTTTGCTTTTCTATTTTTTTTTGAACTATATACATATGCACATGCTTCAACTTCTACCACCCTTCAAGGATAGTAGTACTTCAAGAACTTTCCGTTGAGAGTGATAACAATTGGCCTCCTTGCAGCGAGGGTCATGTCTCCAATTTGAAAAGAGGGCGCTCGCACTGCTTTGTTGAAGGATCTTGAAGGAAGAGCTTGATAGTATTCCAATTTTTGCTGGACTTCTAGTCTCTCTTCATCCAGAGTTTCCAGTTCTTTGGGGCTCAAGTGCGAATTCTCTTCTCCAACGACCATTTTCTCGCAGGAGGTGATATGGTTTGCTGTGACAATGTCTTCATCTTTTTGGCGATGATCTTTGCAATCAAAACACGTCATTATGCTTTCATTTCTCTGGCGTATGAAGGCTATATTCTCTGCAACGCTTGTTGTGATAACGCCACTTCTAACGAGACTTGCAATTTCACGACGCACTTGACTTTGAGTAGTATGAAGAAGAGGAACTGGATTACTAGCACTATTAGTAGTGTAGTAAGAGGAAGCCACACTTTCTCTATCTTCTTGATCTATGGCATCTCGTGTGAAGATGGTGGTCTTCATTTGAGCGTTCATTTCTTTCCCACATGACATGAGCAAAGTGGTGTATCTTTTCATTCGAGGAGGGATCAAACTTCTCCATTTCTCTGTTATGTGCAGTTCATCACTCCCTTTTGTCTTGTTTCGTTTCCATGATTTGCCTTTGCCAAGTCTTTTAAAGACAGATACTTGTTGAGCTTCTCTTCTACCCATCCTATTGAAAATAGAAACCCTTTGGGTTCTCCGATTGCTTGAAGATTCCAGGATTTGCTTGGTGCTAGCATAGTTAGCAGTGGCTCTCTTGATGGCAATTCGAATGGGCCTTTGCACTGTATATCCCAAACCTGCTTTGGAGTTTTGGCCTGCGTTATCAGTCTTTTCCAAATGAGACCTTGACATAGAGCTTTCTTGAGGATTGTATCCAGCATTCACGAGGAGTTTATATGCCTTCGGACCAAAGTGCTTTGAGAGTTCTTTGTCTGAGAGATCTTCATGCTCTGTGATGCTACTTTGCTTTGGTCGGACAAACCCTTCAAATGGTTGGTGAATTGGCTTCTTGGCATCAATCTTCGTTAAAGGCATGGTGAATCCTTCCATCTTCAGAAAAGATTCTTCTTTCTTTTTCTCCTGGCAAGATCTCAACTCGTCATGTGATGTATCATCTTTCACCATTGAGACTTTGGTTCTTTCCAAATAGAACTTAGCATCAGCAAAATGTGATTCTGCTTCCGTAAACGGCTTTTGATCACCAACCACTTTTCTTATGGCACCATTTTGATAGTACTTGAAGCATTGGTGCAATGTAGAAGGAACAACACCATTTTCATGAAGCCATGGTCGACCCAGAAGCATATTATAGGACGTCTTGGCATCGATAACATGAAGCAATGCTGTCGAATCCATGTCCTGCATCAGCAATCGCAACCTTATAGTTCCAAGAGCTCTTTGCCCTTCATGATTGAAACCTTGGATCATCAATCGACTGTTTGACAGCTCATCTACTTGGATTCCCAATTGCTTCAAAGTCCTTAGTGGCAAAATATTGACCGCCGAGCCTCCATCGATGAGAATTCGATTGACCTTCTGCTCCTGTGTATAACAACTCACGAACAATGGCTTGTTATGAGGTTCAGATCCAAGCTGCAAGTCTTCATTGAAGAATGTGATTGCCAATGCATCATCGTCTTCATCCATATTTAGCTCAGGTTCTTCATCTACTTGATTGGATGTATCATACAGAGCTCCAATACCTTCTATTATGTCATTCAAGTCGGTGGAGACCATATTTACAGCAGTATCATCTTCTTCAAGAGATATTTTCCCTTCTCGAGCTAACCGCATGACCCTGTCTTTGAAGATGAAGCAATCATGTATGGGGTGCCCAACCAGACGATGGTATTTGCAGTAACTTGGATCGTCTGTCCTCCCTGCTTCATTTGGTCGCTTCATTTCTGGCAACTCGATAAGCTTTTCTTTGAGCAGGTCATCAAAAATTCCTGAAACATCAGAGTCTAAGAAAGGGTATTGTTTTTGTTGCATTTCTTTCAAGGTAGATCTTCTTTGCCCCACGTCTCGGGAAGAGTTCTGATTGTCTCGTGAAGTGTTCTGGTTGCCTTCTTGTCCAGCTTCTCTCTTTAAGAATTTCACCGAAGTTGCCTTAATCGCCATGGATTCTCTCTTTGGTGTTTCATCGGATAGTTTGCTTCCTTTCTTGAATTCTGGCTTGAATTTGCGAGGTTCTCGGATGGGTGGTTCTTCGATCCCGCTTGCCATCATGCTCAACTCCATATCATGAGCTCTTGTGGCTAGTTCCTCGAATGTTCTTGGCTGGATTCCTCGCAAGATGTATTGCAAGCCCCAATGCATCCCTTGAATACACATTTCGATGGCAGATGATTCAGACAATCGGTCCTTGCAGTTGAGACAAAGGTTTCTCCATCGGTTGATGTAATCAATGACTGGCTCTTCTTTGAATTGACGCGAACTTGTGAGCTCCACCATGCTGACAGTTCTTCTAGTGCTATAGAAGCGGTTGAGGAACTCATGCTCCAGTTGTTCCCAACTATCAATTGAGTTTGATTCTAAGTCGGTGTACCAATCAAAGGCATTACCTTTCAATGAGCGAACAAACTGTTTGACCAAATGATCTCCATAAGTACCAGCGTTGTTGCATGTTTCAATGAAATGAGCCACATGTTGTCTCGGATTTCCTTGGCCATCAAATTGTTGGAATTTGGGTGGTTGATAGCCAAGAGGCATCCTCATACTGTCAATTCGCCGAGTATATGGCTTGGAGTAAGTCAACGATGATTTGGAGCTTCCACCGAAGTTATTCTTCATTGTTGCTTCGATGAACTCTTTGAGTTGGTCGATGGGAATGAGGCCACCAGACGAGAAGAGAGTATCATTTCCTGAAGGCCTTTTTCCATCACTCTTTGGCTTGTCTTTGGAGATTTCTTCATCGTTATTCTCTCCATCTTCTTCGCTTTCTTCGCCTTCCCTATTGTTGTTGGCGTGGCTTGAATCTCCTTTTTCTCCTTTGAGCTTTGCAATCTGGGCATCTTGCTCTTGGATGTGCTTGGTTAGAGATTCAACCATCTTTGTCAAGTTCAAGAGTTGTTCCTCCATGGTGGAAGTGTTTGTCATCATGACACTTGCATGGAGTTGATAATTTTCAGTGGGGAATGTGAAGCTTCTCTCAAGGTTGTCATCTTCTTCATGGATAGATGGAAGATGAAAGATCGGCTTGGACACTCCTTGCAATGATTTCGATTTGCTTCGCGTGATCATACCAACGTTTGCCGAAGAAGCTTTGGATGAAGCTGGAGCAGCTGCATTTGATTGAGTAGACATAGTTCAAGATTTTTTGGTGAAGAGTAGAGATGAGAGGTAGAGATGTCCCACCGGGCGTGCCAAAATTTGTAAACACAAATTTTTGTATTTCAATTTGATAAAATACAAAATGCGTTACAAAGATAATTTGATAGATTTGAAGATAGATTTATGCGAGTTGCAATCTCTAGTTAATCCTCTGATTCTTCTCTTCCATTTGATTCTTGAACAAATTCGAAGGTTCTTGAAATACTTGTTTTGATGACGCCGATCCAAAGGACTTAAGTCATGATTTTGGATTGAACGTTGAACTTGATTTGATTTGAGAAGAACGTCCTTAGAAATTTGTAAGAACGCCTTGAAGCTTTGGGACTTGGTTGATTTGATTTGAGGAAGATCGTTCTTGGAATTTGTAAGAACGCCTTGATCACTTGAAGATTTGAAGGTTTGATCACTTGAAGATACTTGAAGAATACTTGAAGATTTGAAGATACTTGAATACTTGAAGATTTTGAAGGATACTTGAAGATTTGAATGCTCAAATACTTGAAGATTCGAAGGATACTTGAAGATTTGAATACTCAAACGATTGAAGATTTGAAGGAGACTTGAACGTTAGATAGAATTCTTCAAGATACTTGAATACTTGGAAGAATACTTGAACTCTCCAATTCTTCGCCTCTTTCAACTTGCGATACTAGAGAGAATTCTTTATACTCTTCGATCTTCCGTTCCTTCACGTTGTCATTTATGAGCTCCCAACACCTCTATTTATAGATTTTAGAGATGGGCTTCGTGGGCTTTATGGGCTTTGGGCCTTTATGCATGGGCTTTAGGACTTTAGGTGTCCATAAGCCCATTAATTCATTTTATTAAATATTAATTATATATATCTATTTAATTTAGGAATAAAATCCCATTTAATAAAATAGAAAATATAATTGAATATTTAATTCATGAATTTACACGTGGTACGATTTAATTCGACGACAATTTAATTGTCTACACGGTGAGAGGGGTAGAAAAGATGGAGAACAGAGAGACGTTGCCGTCACCGGAGAAGGAGAAACTGACTACGTTGATGAGTTTGGACGGCCATATTTTCCCGGTGGAGGAAGCGGTAATCGTGGAGCTCCGAGCAATTCGCCGCCTTCTGCCGGCCGCCGGTGACGCCACCATTCCTATTTCTCAGGTTACCGGCCAAATTCTGGCCAAAATCATCGATTACTGCAGAAAACACAACGATCACAAGCTCAATCGTTTGCGTGATGAGGAAATCAGTGCCTGGGACAGACACTTCGTCGACGTTGACGAGGAAATCCTCTTCGATCTCCTCGTGGTTCGTTTTCTCTTCCGTCTTCGTAAATTCGATTGGTTTACTCATACAATCAGTTGCAATTTGCAAAATTTGTGAGGTTTAACTTATATGCGTGTATTCGTGTAAATTGATGACATTATTTCTCAAATACTTGCGTATAATTTGGGGGAAAAAGAAAAAAAAAACACATCAATAGATAAACCAGTAAACCACTGGTGCCAGAGATCTGGTTGATGAATGCAGTAAACATTAATGTTCATGTAACCATATGCATTTGTGTTTTGCGTTGCTCTATAGTTTCTTTGTTTCTTTTCTAATTTAAGAAGATATTGACATGATTATTGTGTTTGATTTAGAGGAGTAGGCTCCAATCCGAATACATTGTTTCGATAACTCCTTTCTGGATTTCCAAATTATGATTATGATCCTCTACGAAATTGTATACCGCTTGGTGCATCTAATTGCGTTTGGGCTTGATTTCATATATGATCAACTTATTTTCGTTTTTTTTCCGAGATAATTGGTTTCAATTGACCAAACAGATGAATTTCTGTTTGCTAATCGATTGTTTCAACCTTTTTCCATTTGGTTTAGGCTTCACACTTTCTGGAAGTGAAGGATCTCTTCTACCTGACAGTGACGACTGTAACAGACATGATGAAGACGAAGAGTCCTGCTCAAGTAGGCAACATGGATCAGCTTCGCAATCTCTTCATCTCCAACTTTAGGCTTGACTAGTATGTTCATCTCCTCGAGCTCGACTACTGGTTTGTGTGTTCATATTTTTGGCGGCAGTGTTTGGTGATATTATGGTATCTGGTTAATATATATATATATGATTAGGATGATACTTTTTCAACAATGTATATGGCAAATTTTTATTTCAAATCTTTGAAGATATGATGGTATTTGAAAGTTGTTGCTCTCGTAAGCTAGACTAATTATTTGAACAAAGAATTCAATATTGAAAAATGTAGTAAAGCAGTGGAAAATAAATAACTACATAATTTATAATGTAAACTATTATTTAATTTGCATTTCGAATCTACTATGCTAGACTAAGAATTTCTCTTAATCTAGAGAACAACAATACTAGACTTTTACTAAGCTAAAAGGTGTTTGTTGAACATTTTTACTAAGATTCACGAGTTTCTGATTTAACGTAAATTAAACTGATTGTCAAATAGAATATTGAAACAATATGCTCAGCAACACTATTATTCAACAATGATGATTGCCCTTTAATGAATTGGTGTCGAATGCAGCTTTTTTTTTTTTTTTTGACTTTGGGGGAGTTGGGGAGAGGTAGCAGTAAGATTTGAACCCGTGACCTCGTTGTTACAAGATCACACTTATATTTGAGCCCAAAGAGAAGTCCAAACTTAAATCCAAAGTCTTTTTAACTCTCTCCTATCTCTGTGCTTGGACTAACTTCTTTTCCAATTGAATATGCAAACCTTAAAATGTACTATAACCTATTAAGAGCATCCACAATGCTTGCACTCATAGTGGGTGCAATACCATGGGTCCCACTTCTATTGCACCCACTCCCACAATGGTATTGCACCCACCCGGGTGCAATAGATTTTAATTTCATTTTCTCTTTACTTTTATTCATTTTTCAATTTAAATTAAACAACTTCAATTTTAACAACATAAAATTCATTCAATTAAAAATCCAAACATTACAAATAAAATTAAAAAAAAACAACAAATATTTAAAACATCCAATTTTCGAATAATTTAAAGCCGTCGAACTACGGGTCAACCGGACCAAAGCGTGCCCATATATGCTCAACCAAATCGTCGCGGAGGCGAGCATGCAATCGTGCATCCTTCAAGCTTGCATTCCGTGCCAAATAGGCGGCGAACTCCGGTGGTGCTCCGGAATTGAATTGTGTTTGAGGAGTAGAACTTGGTCCCTCGCCGTCGTCACCGTCGAAATTACTTGCATTTCCACCTTCTTCCTCAATGATCATGTTGTGCAATATGATGCATGCAAACATGATCGAACTCATTTGCTCCGACTTCCACAAACGTGACGGTCCCTTAATTATACCCCACCGAGCCTGAAGAACACCGAAAGCTCGTTCCACATCCTTCCTTGCAGCTTCTTGCATCACCTTGAACCTCCGCTTCTTCTCATCGTTCGGAAACTGGAAGCTCTTCACGAACACCGGCCAGTCCGGATAGATGCCGTCTGTTAAGTAGTATCCTCGAGTGTGGTGAGAATTGTTGGCGAGGAAGTGCACAGCCGCTGCATGCCCCGCTAAAACATCGTTGAATAGCGTGGACTGGTGGAGCACGTTGATGTCGTTGTTGGACCCAGCGACTCCAAAGAATGCATGCCAGATCCATAAATCTTGTGAAGCAACGGCCTCTAATATAATTGTTGGCTCGCCTTGATCCCCTCGAGTGTAGGCGCCGTGCCAAGCAACGGGGCAATTCTTCCATCCCCAATGCATGCAGTCTAGGCTCCCCAACATTCCCGGGAACCCATGGCGGGCTTCGTGCATTGCAGTGATGCGTTGCACATCGACAGTTGTTGGCCGCCTCAAATACGTGCCGCCAAAGATACGAACGACGGCCTTGCAGAATTTCTTCAAGCATTCCAACGCCGTCGTCTCTCCTATACGGAGATATTCATCACAACAATCAGCAGAATTTCCGTATGCCAATTGTCGAATAGCGGCAGTGCACTTCTGGATCGGGGAGAAGCCCACCCGGCCAACAGCATCCGGACGTTGTTGGAAGTAAGGATCGACTTCTAGCGCATTGACAATGCGTAGAAACAACTCCCGGCTCATGCGAAATCGACGGCGAAAGAATTGTGGCCCATAAACAGGCTCGACGGCGAAATAATCGCGATGGAGGCGCTCGGCTCCACCTTCACGGTCACGACGAACCACTGCCCGCTTTTTCGCCGGGCGTTGAGGAGGTGGATCGAACCGATATGAACTTGCTACTTGCATAAAATTCACAGCACATCTCATAAAAAATAAATCGGGGGCTTGAGTAGGATCGGGAAGAGAAGGAAGTTGCGCGGGATCAACATGAACTTCTTCTTCGGATGAAGAATTTGAGGAAGAATTATTGTTGGAAGAATTGGTGGATGAAGACATTTTTTAGGAGTTGAAGAGAATTGTTGGATGAATTGTGTTTGTGATTGAAGGGGATATATATAGGTGAAAAAGAAAAGAAAAAAAAAATAAAAAAAAATAAAAAAATTCGGCCGAAGACCGTTGAAGGCAACGGTCTTTTGACCGTTAAATTTTTTTTTTTTTTTTTTTAATTTCGAAAAGGGGCGCGTGTTTACACGCCCCCTCCTTCGCTCCCACATTCGTCGAGTGCGAACGCTCGCCTCCCCTCCATCGCCCCCGGGAGCAGCAACGGTGGTGGGTGCGATAGGCCGGGTTCGATCCGGCCATCGCACCCACCATTGTGGATGCTCTAACTATGCTTGGACTAACTTCTTTTCCAATAGACTATATATAAAAGCAAAATTTAATTTAGTGCTAAATTTTACACTAACATTATCCATCTTTAGTTAGTTTCTTAAAGGGTTGTGCACGAAAATCAATTTGATTCTCAATTAAGTTAACGCACAATAATCAATCGACTTTGACACAAAACACCCTTCACGTAGATTTAAACTGATTATTTTATCTTTTTTTTTTTTTAAAGAAAGGTGATCATCTTAATTTCTGCTATTGGATGGACCTGGAGCATTGGAGATCAGGAAATTTATATTTTGCCAACTCTCAAAATATACAAAAAAAGACAAAACTAAAAATAAAAAAATCACGGTTTGAAGAAAGTAAATATTGAGTGAATGGAGAACTAATTACTAACATCTAACATGACTTTGACCGATCAAAAAAAAAAAGAAAGTAAATATTGAGTGCATAAATAATTGTTTTTGACATCTAACATGACTTTGACCGATCAAAAAAAAAAGAAAGTAAATATTGAGTGCATAAATAATTGTTTTTGTGACATGTGTCGACCATTCATTCAATCAGGGGACACGTGTACGGTGATTAGCGTGTGACAATGGCAATGCATTGAAAAACTGAGGCCCTCCCTAGATATGACGTGGCCTTTTCCCTGTCAGCCACGTCGGACTAACGAAACCAAGCCAAACAAAAAAAATCCGAAAAAATGGAATAAAGTTTTCTGAAAAGGGCTTTATACTAAAATGAATACGTGTCGCCCTCAGGCCCTCTTCTATATAATTTCTCGCTAATTAAAAATAATAATAATAAATAAGATTCAGCTGATATTCTGTATGAAGAGCAACGGCTCCATGTGTTATCCACTTTTAGAGCGAGAGAGAGAGAGAGAGTCACATTCTACTGAATCTACTCACAGAAAATCTCAAGTTTCATACTGATAATAATATCTCAATCGCTGTATCTATAGCTGCGACATGGCAGCGTGAATCGAAAACACTTGGAGTTGGAGCCGAAGAGAATTTTCCGGTGGCGATGGCAATCAGCGCCGTCGTTTCGCACCGGAATTTCGGCTGTTTCATCGGTTCTGGTAATTATCTACTTGTTAAATTCACACTCTGTACAATGAATAATGAAGTTGAGAGCTCAATTATCCTTTTCGGATATAGTATTGCAAAATGTTTGAGTATAATCCATTATCATGAGTTCTAATTAGAGGCTTACGATCAGTCTGTATTGTTCTTTTGTGAACTGAAGTATCGAATGTGGCGACAGGATTAACTGGCATTCGGTTAATTTCTTGTGTGAGCTGTTGTGTATTAAATTGAAAAGCATTAGTTGATAATGTATAATTTCAGCTGTCTGATGATGGGTTGGACTAAAGGATTTGAAAGGAATTAGGTATTACTACGATGTTTACACGATGAGCTTAAATTTGGCCCAATCCAGAAATCTGCAAAAGTTCTCTGACTGGAAAAAACAGAGGTTAAAAGAAAAAAGAAAAAAAAAAAAAGCAGAATTAGCATAAATGAGGTGTTAGAAATAGATATTGGGCCCATTCCTCCCTTAAAAGGCCTTTTAAGGGACAAATGGGTCCAATATCCATTTCTAACATGGTATCGGAGCCAACCCAATCCAATGATGGGCCCCCCCAATATCGTTGTCAACAGATGGCGTTTGGGATAGTCCACGCTGCGCGTATTGAAGTGTCCCACATTGGATTGGAGATAGTGGCTCTGATACCATGTTAGAAATGGATATTGGGCCCATTCCTCCCTTAAAAGGCCTTATAAGGGAGAGGGTTGCCTCACCATATAAAGTGGCTCATGCCACTATCTCCAATCCAATGTGGGACACTTCAATACACCCCCCGCACGCGCAGCGTGGACTATCCCAAACGCCATCTGTTGACAACGATATTGGGGGGCCCATCATTGAATTGGGTTGGCTCTGATACCATGTTAGAAATGGATATTGGGCCCATTCCTCCCTTAAAAGGTCTTTTAAGGGAGGAATGAGCCCAATATCCATTTCTAACATGAGGCTTGTCAAAAGCTTATTATCCAGCATTATATAGCTTCCATAACAGAAACCAGTGTCTTTGAATTTAAATACGGCACAGGGTAAATGCACTCCCAAAAGTTCAGGCTTCGTATCTGAATAGTTCGAGTAGCTCATATATGTTAATCGGTTCATTATTTGGGGTTGAGGAAGTTTCCACTCCATTCAAACTATAGGGAGCAGTTTCAACCATTTCATTTGTAATATTTTACATTTGATAGTACTTTTAGGTTATGATGGTTGCATCCCTGCCTTTTCTTTTTAACAGGACGAGTTTATCATAGAGGAACACCATCAGATCGTCAAAGATGCCAGCATTCAAGTGTCAGTGCGGTGCAGTATGTGAATAAAAAAATGTTCTGCAGCTATCATCCGGCGGCACGCTTTTCATTTGGCTATGTGTATCAGTCATCCATTCCTGCTGAAGATAAACCATACAGGGAAATCCCAAGATCAAAGCTGATGTCTCATCTTAACTTGGATCCTGTTCTCATAACATCCCATCAGACGAGCAATAAACTTACGTCTATGAACAAAAGGGTAAAAAGCAGGGGAGCATATGAATGCTGTCTTTCTTCGGCTTACTCTGATGCTGGTGGGATTCAAACAAGGAAGTTGGATAAGCTCGGTTTTAGCTATGGCCAGAAGCCTCCATCAAAACATATAACAGTGATGAGGACCCGGGCAGAATTCAAATCTGAAGAGCATAACAATACAAGCACTGAGTTTGAGACCCTAGTATCATCTGAGGGGGCAAGTGAAGCTGCTTTACCTGTAGGAGCTGAGCCAGCAAAACCATGGGGGAGCCAGTTGCCTAAGCGCTGGGTGATGGTGCTCCTTTGTTTCGCTGCATTTCTATTGTGCAATATGGACCGTGTAATGCTCATCAGTATCTCCGCTTTCTGTTTTTCTCAATGTCAATACTATTAGTGTGTATTTTTCTCTAGTCCAAATTTATATTTGTAGTCGGTTATTAATCGGGTATCCAAGTTTTTCAATGCTAGCCAAATGAGATAGAATTTATTGATTATTCTGACATTTTGTTTGTTTGTTTTAGGTAAATATGAGCATAGCGATACTCCCTATGTCAAAGGAATTTAATTGGAGCAGTGCTACAGTTGGCCTAATTCAGTCTTCTTTTTTCTGGGGTTATCTGCTCACTCAGGTTTTTCGCGTTTGAATTACTTATTTGGCCTATTTGAAACGTGTGTGTAATCTTCATTATAACACCATTATCTCATCACCTGACCTAGCTCTTTCTGTCATCTTTGGCAACACTGTATACAAAGAAAAATCTATCCCCTCAAGTAGGATGCGCTTAATCTGAAGTTTTTGGCTTTTGTTTGACTGTACACAAAGGTTGAGTAGCAAAATTGTACTAATGGTCAGATGTATACTTTCATTCCTGTGGTATTCCTGGAGACTTAAGATCTACTGTCTTTGATGGAGTACTTTTCTACAGAGATTATGTTATTCTTCAGCATGATTTATATTGATCCAACCATTATTTGTTTCTTCATAAAATTATGATAAAATTAAATCATTGTTTCTCAGCTTAGCATGTCTTGTTGGCTAAGTATTTTATCCTCAGCATAAATAGGACTCAAGTTGATCTCTGACATCATTTGAGACAGTCCTGCAGCAGTTATATTCTCTTCTCTACTTAAGTTTCTTCACATGTTCCTTGACAAGATTATTGGAGGCATATGGGCTGATAAAATTGGTGGGAAGCTAGTACTCGGTTTTGGAGTTGTTTGGTGGTCTCTCGCAACAATTTTGACGCCACTTGCTGCAAGAATTGGACTCCCTTGCTTACTTGTAACGCGAGCTTTTATGGGAGTTGGTGAGGTTAGTTGCTTGTGCGTTCTGCAAAGACTTAATGAATATTACAATGACAGTTGTTTCTGGTGCACTTGATCTCTTGTTGTTGTGATAGCATTTATTACCCGTTTGAAATTAGCACATCTCTCAAAGTATGAAAGTGACCATTGTACGACATGCTTCGGGCGATAGATATGATCTATTTTTTAAAATAAACTATTGCCTGCTTGCTCTAATCACATCTGTACTGTGCAAAGAACTTGATGTGTGGAGCATGATATCGTGTCTAAAATATGTTTATTTTGTTAATCAGGGCGTTGCTATGCCTGCCATGAATAATTTGTTATCAAGATGGATTCCTGTCTCCGAAAGAAGCAGATCCCTTGCACTAGTGTACAGCGGCATGTATCTTGGTTCAGTTGCTGGTTTGGCAGTGTCTCCTGTACTGATCCACAAGTTTGGGTGGCCATCTGTTTTCTATTCGTTTGGATCCTTTGGATCTATCTGGTTCGCACTTTGGTTGAGCAAAGTAAGGCCTTAATTCTTGCTGCAATGATTTCTGTGAGAAGGATGGTTGTTTCCTTAACCAGAAAAAGAGGGGAAAGAAAAGACAGAAAAAAAATCCTGTCAACAAACATGCACGTAAGATAAAATGGTTCACTCATACCTAATCATTCAATTTGCAACGGACAAAAAAAATAGACCCCACAATCTTTGATATACTAACTCTCTTTCTGCAGCCCCCATTCTTAATACTATTATTCTACAATGTTCTTCAGAAAAATCTTATTTTTGTTGTTTAGTGCTTACAGTCCTTGGGAAAGTGAAGTCGTGTTTCTTGTAGCTGCATTGAGCCAGTTTTACTGATGCATAGAAAGAAACTCTGATACTCTTTCCGTTTATGTTTAATTCCTTTTGTTGTTCTCATGTGTTTGGTGCTATATGTAACAGGCATATTTTGTGTTCTACTGTTCTTCCTGCTGATCATCAACTCTCACCATTTTCTAGGCACACAGCTCGCCTCAAGAAGATCCAAGTCTAAGTTTGGAGGAGAAGAAGTTGATTTTGGGAGGCAACATTTCCAAAGAACCTGTCTCTAGTATTCCATGGAAGAAAATTTTGTCTAAGGCTCCTGTATGGGCTCTCATTATATCCCATTTCTGTCATAATTGGGGGACATTTATTCTGTTGACATGGATGCCTACTTACTATAACCAGGTATTATTCCTAGCTATTGCATGCAACGAAAGTAAATAAAAAATTCAGCTCATTCAATTTGTCTCCAGTGTAACATATGACTTCATTGCCAGAGATATATGTTTTTCAAAGTTTAATGTGAGCTTTATTACATTTACATTTAGATAGGCTGTTCTACTAAAAATTTCCATGTTTACTATACACAGGTTTTGAATTTCAACCTCACGGAATCTGGATTGCTTTGTGTGCTTCCATGGCTCACTATGGCTGTGTTTGCTAATATAGGTGGCTGGGTTGCAGATACCCTTATAAGCAGAGGCTTCTCAATTACATCTGTTCGGAAGGCAAGTATTTCCTTATAATTTCTTCATTTAGCTAGCTGGACTTCAATGTTCTAATTCATGGACTTGTATGCCATCAATGTATTGCAAGCAGACAAATTTCATGCATACATTTTTCATTTTTCCTAAAAATATATAGTGCAAGAGAATCACTCTTCTTCACATCCTCACATGTGCAGATAATGCAATCAATCGGGTTCCTAGGTCCAGCTTTTTTTCTGACCCAACTTGGTAACGTAAAAACACCTGCTTTAGCAGTGCTGTGCATGGCTTGCAGTCAGGTTAGGGTCATTTTCTGTACACGTTCGAGCATTTTATCTTTTAAAAGCAAATGAAGCAATAATCTGTATGTTATTCCTTCTCAGGGATCGGATGCATTCTCACAATCTGGTCTATATTCCAATCACCAAGATATTGGGCCCCGTTATGCTGTGAGTTCTCATCATCTTATTATGCGAGGACATGTAGAGTTTTATAAGCAGTACATCGTCTCCCCAGTGCTCAAACCGTGGCTTGTTGTTTTGTTGTAGGGAGTACTGCTCGGATTATCCAATACTGCAGGTGTACTCGCTGGTGTGTTCGGGACTGCTGCAACTGGATACATTCTTCAACATGGTACAACACAAAATTCAATGCATCAGTTTATTTTGCTTACCTTCACAGTAACTCTACGACTTTGAAACTTCTCACAGGCTCTTGGAACGATGTGTTCAAAGTGGCGGTCCTGTTGTACATCGTGGGCACAATAGTGTGGAACTTGTTCTCCACCGGAGAGAAAATCCTGGACTAGGAAACAAAACATACTTGTATGTGTTACGAAGCTACGGAAGAAGTCGCATAACATGCAAACAAATGAGATGGATCGAACCAATACTTTGTTCGAGTCATGTCGATGGCTAGCTGGTCGAGATGATCATGCTATGATGGTATCAGGTAAGTGGGATTATTTTTTCATGTTTGCTACCAAATATATGCTAAAATAGTAAAATTAGCACAATTAAGCCTATGAGAGTGGTTGTTTTTCCATGGTAGATCAAAACTATACACTTTCCAGTTTAAGTTACGAGCTAGCTTGCACCAGGGATCCTATTAGTAGGCTCGAGATGTGGTTATATAGTTCATATCTTATTTATTCAAGTGTGCACTTGATTTTGTGAAATAGTGTTTCGTATATATGTTGATATTTTAGTTCGAATCTTCTGTTTCTGTCTTAAAATATTTCATTGCATTAATGCAAGCTATATATGTGAGTTTCGATTTGTTTTGGCAGAAGAAAAGTTAATTGAGAGTGCTTCAACTATAGGTAAGTTGAGAGAGAGAAATGATTTGAAGCAATTCTAGGAAATGCAAATTTGGAATAAGATGAAGAGTTGTGTCCATTGAGGCATTGATGAGACAATACGGCACCGTTTGACCCTAAAGATATGAAAACGATTGTGTCCAGTTCGAAGTGATGCACATATTCATTAAATACGTTAACTACAAAATTTAATTTATCGCCGGATGAATTTGGATTGTTTGGAGATAAATTTTGGATTAGTTGTTCCACCAATTTCTTCAGTTATTCTTCGTTTTTTTTTAGTACAATAAAATAAAAGGAAGAATAAATTTCAAGAATAAATTGAAATAGAATGAAGAAGATGAAAATTGAATTGGATGATGGTAGTATTTATAGAAGAAAAAAGGGGAAAAAAATAATAATAAAATAGACGTTGCTATAAACTCAAATTAAAAAAATATATTCTTTCATTTTTCTCAAAATTTTACATTTTCAAATTTATCTTGTTTTTTAATGTATGCAATTTTCTTATTGGACCGTGCATTATATTCGCCTAATTCTTTTTCCTGTTGAGCCGGGTGTGGAATTGAAAGCCCAGAGAGAGCCATTCGGAGTGGATGTGAGCCCTACTGTGGATGCTCTCTTCAATTTTAAGGAGATTGATTTAATGAACTAACTTTTACTTAACTAGTAAATATGTTTGTAATATTTTTGTTGTCGCCGAACAAGTAGCATCAAAAAATTAAATAAAGACAAATAGACAATTATTAGCGAGTAGTAAGAGATTCTATTAGGTGTGGGAATTGGATTTATTGTCTTCTGTATGTTTGACTTTTGAGTTTATGAATTTAAATTTACTCTTTACTATTGTATCGTGTGGGAATTGGATTTATTGGGTGTGGGAATTTACTCTTAATATTCAACTGAGTATCGTGTAATCTACATTGCGTTCTAATTGTTTGGGTGTATTGGTTTGGGATTTTGTTGGATTTTTTTGGGACTTTAAAAAGTCTATGAATTTTCGTGGGTTTAGAAAATCCATAAATTTTATGCAGAGTTTGGCTGATTTTTTTTAATTGATTTCCATGTGATTTCGTAAATGCATCAATGAATTCAAACCCCACATTATATCTGGTGCCCATAAATTTATCACCTGGATTGCCCAAACCCACAAAAAGCCAAGCATGCGGCGGCAGTGTAAATGCAGCGCCTTAGAAGCATTATTCAGTGTGCTGCAACAATTTTGAATTCAAACTATAATGAATGGCATTTTTGGAAGAAAAAAAAAATCGAAAAAAGAAATCTGCATTTTTTTTTCAATTCAAAGCTCAACCACAATTGAACATTCAAATCAGCAATTCAATTTCAGAAACGGAAAAATCTCACCAAATAAATCTTGCAAATTAAAAAACCTCACCAAATTAAGAATTCATAGATGCCGTCAAAAGCGTCGAATGTTTTTAACAACAAATGAGGGGAATATTGATAATTTGCAGCGAAAGTGGTGATCCATTCATTTAAAACACTATTAATAAATATGCTGAGCAATCTTATAACATCCGACCTTAGCTCAGTTGGTAGAGCGGAGGACTGTAGTATGATAGCTGAAATCCTTAGGTCGCTGGTTCGAATCCGGCAGGTCGGATTTTTTTTTTTTTTTTTGGATTTCATTTTCTTGATGGATTTTATTTCACTTTCGCCATTGTTGTGATTGATGAATGATTATATATATTTAGGACAGTAATTGAATCGAGCTATTCTCAATTTGATAGTATTTGATTCGTTAAGTCGAATTTTATATTCCATTTGTCCCGTTAAAACCGGTTCGTTTTTTTTTATTTTTGTTCGTTCCACTAAAAATGATCTAATTCATAAAAGATACTTAACTCTTGAAAAAGCGTGAGCCCTACTACTTTTATCCAATTTACATATTCTCATTAATCTCCGTACAGTAATAAGTGTATATATATATATATATATAGAGAGAGAGAGGTTCAACAGAAATTGCTAAATATTTAGAGAATAGAGAATTTGTGAAACAAAAACGAACAGATCTATAATTTTGATGAACAAATCAATCTACCGCATAAACAACATTTTGCTCTGGATTCGAATCCTAATGGTGATTAGTTTTTCTCTATTTTTACTAAATACGTCTATTCATTAGTTATGTTGATTTGTCTGTAAAACGTATAAATTTGTTCATTCTCTCAAAAAAGATAATTCTCACTTAAAAAAAATTGGCAGCAACAGATTTTTTTATGTGACCTACTACCCCAATGTCCACTAAACTTGGCCTTAGAGAGAGCATTTTGCTTGGCATTTATAATGGGGAATAAAGTTACAAACAATGTAGCATATATTTACAGCAACAACAGTCTTTACAGCATGATATAAAATTATAAATATGTTATTTTACATCATGCATAGCTTCTTCTTCTACAGAGAGAATTGTGGGACAGAATAATGTACAGAAACTGGTGGTGAGGGAAGGCTATGGATCCACCGGCCCCGCAACTTCATCATCGCTAGAGTCACTCCCGTCTTCGCTTAGTTCTTCATCACTCGATTCCTCTTCTTCCGGGACAGCCCCGACGTCTTCTGGCTTGGCGTATTTCTGACAGTATTCTGGACAACGCAACGTATTAGATCCACGGACACACAACACGGTAAGACAGTGTACAAGTCGGATAGCTCGAATGTACAAGTGGCTGATGCAATATTGTCACATCTGAGCAATATATGTTGAGTTTCAGTTTTAGGACATATACCAGCTGATGTAAGTTGCTGGAAACAACTATGGACTTATAAAGAAAATGATTTCTTCTACTTGCTTATTTTATGAATAATCGCGTTTAATTAGTTCCTCAACTCAAATCACATCTAGGGAAAGTCTCTAACATATGATCTATAGGGCAATGCACCATTTATACTTCATAGACGAGAGCTTATCGATCTTTTAAGGTAAGCTGCGCGAGTTCAACATAATCTACTTGAAATCAATCAAAGAGAATGATTTCTTCTCCTTGTTTATGTTATGAATAATCGCGTTTAATTAGGTCCTCAACTCAAATCACATCTTGGGAAAGTCTCTAATATATGATCTATAGGGAAATGCACCATTTACACTTCATAGACTGCTTATCGATCTTTTAAGGCAAGCTGCACGAGTTCAACATAATCCACTTGAAATCAATCAAAGAAACAAGCCGAAAGCTTTCATAAAACGACCACACAATCCTATAAGCAACACCCCGAGCTTCACAGGACAAGAAAAAGCTTTGATTACCTTTGACTCTTTGTTCATAAGCAGGTCGATCACGCAGCATCAAAGCTGCAGCCTCCCCATTCAACGGGTCGGATGGATTAGGGTACAACAAAAGTTGAGGTAGAAACACCTCAAATACGTTTACCAGGTCTGCAAGAGTAAAATGAACTCATTATATATATATATATATTCAAGAATTCCATAGAAATAGAAACAATGCACAATCCCGTTACCAAACATAGGGCTCCACGTCTGGTTGATGACATCCAAACACACGGAACCCGACCTGGATTATCATTATCCCAAAACAAATATTTCATTATGGATCAAGATAATGCATTATCATCAACATACTCATAGAATATATACTCACATTTCATCCACATTGGGATGGTACATCTTGTTAATAAATCCTATCGAAGGAGACTTGTACGGGTATGCATCAGGAAGCCCCACCCGTATTTTCCATACACCGCCGTGGTAAGGACCTAACCATGCCATTGGTAAAACATGTAACAAAACACAAACAAAATGATTCATTAAACATGAGGAAGATGAAGAATCTCTCTCCACTTCAACCTCCTCTAATCACAACAGATAAAAACAATGTAACCAAAAAGGTTAATAGCATAACTCTAAGTGTCAATCCATTCTATCTTAAACTGACTAAAGTTATTCCTAATAAGATGGATAACTGGATAATGGATATAGTCAACCCCAATAGCAAATAAAGAAGATCCAAATTCAATGAAGAAAGTAGCAACTTTCAATTATTATCAATTTTTTTATTCCTCTTCAACAACTCTTGCACAAAATAATTGAGGGAACAAATCAAACTCCTAAATAAAGCTGCAAACAAAGACCAACAAACTCTTGCTAAAATGGATCAAAAGAAGCCCAAAAACAAACCAAATAATCATCTAGAAACATAAAGATTGAATTTTGAGAAAACATTTGAAAATTTTACTCTCACTGGGGCCGTGAAAATGCACATAAAACTCCTGCATCCCATCATTGATCATCTCCACCTTGTAATCACTCATCAACCTATTTCATTTCAAGACAGTAACAATTGAGAAAGGCAGCAACTTTATGCACAGGAAATAAATCCCAAATCCAAATTTTCTATTAACACCACCAAGAAATTAATCGAGAACTTACAATTTCATCAAGTCCATCTCGCGCCTCTTGCTTGGGGAAGACATGTTGAAATTCTTGAATTTAGTTGTAATTTCTGAGCTTGCTTCTCTCTCTTTGGAGAAGGGAAACGAGGGATGAGAGAGAAAGAGATGAAGAATGAAGTTACTTGTTCAAGTTAAAGAAGCAAGGTTGAGAAGATGAATGAATTAATTCATATATGCATTTGTAATAATACATGTATATGCACACATGGGCAATTCCACAGTCACCTTCTCTCTCTATATGCAATATGCTCATTAATCTATTTTTACCTAAACAAAGATGGACACGTGTCGTTAATTAAATAATTCAAATTAATTTGCAAGCCCGTTTACCTAAATTTGATTTAGTATTATATTTTTCATGTAATAGAAGAAAAATAACTTATTGCAATGATAATATTGATCACCATATTATTTATATATATATCTTGATTTGAGTTGGATATAAGGATTCGTCTGATAGTTTGACCGACGTAACATACGATTTGATAATATATATTTTTTAATCTTTAAAGAGAATGCTTAACTATAGAAAAACATTCTCATGAGATATTTTCTTAACAAATGTTGATGGGATATTACATGCTTCAGTTGAGAATAAAACATTGAAACAATTAAGGATTTATAATGACAAATAAATTTCAGAACTTGGTAAAAAAAAAAAGAGATGAAATTTATAAAAACAAAACTCTAAAATACATAATGACTTTCACCCATTACAGTTTAAAATAAATTAGTACATTCTTTTAGACAGCCATAATTTTTCACAAGAAAGACATCTATTGTCTCAGAGAATATGAATAGATAACACACACATCTATTTAAAAGATGTAATCTCTCCGTCTTATTATAAATATCTCATTACTTTTGAACATAAAAATTAATAAATGTGTAATTAGTAGATAGAGTGGGTTAATAACAATTATTTAAATATTAAGTATATAGAAAAAATATGTTGTCAAAAAAAATGATACATTTGTAATGGGATATCTCAATATAGAAAATGAGACATTACACGGAATGGAGGGAGCGTATATCACACACACACACATAGCAAATGTATAAATAATTAACCCAAAAAAAAAAAGGAAAAAAAAAAAGGTTGCTACACAAATTTTGAACAATTCGTGTGCGTCACTATTAAATATTAATGGACCTATCAGCTGTAAACATGACAAAAAAAATTAATAATAATAAAAAAATACACAAGCAAAGTAGACACGTCGTCTAGGTTCTCATACATTTTATAAGCATTATAAATTTAATTTTGAAAGTGGTAAAAATGAGCTAAAGAGAGTATATTAGGAATAAAAATGACTTAGCTCCATAAAAGAAATTCCAAAGCATAGGTTGAAAACGCGCATTAGACTTATAAATTATAATAGGTTGAGACTAAATTAATTCCAAGGATGTGGTATCAATCTTGTCTAATTAATCATCGTTAGTAGGTTGAACTTTTCTTTAATTTGAAATATCACTAAACAATGAAATTCATCCTTAAATATCAATATTTGAATATCCATTATTCTTACCAAACTTTCAACCTTGGTGAAACTCAAGTAATTAGAAAATATGAAAAGAGAATTAGATTGACAAATGAGAATGAATGAATCTCACAACATATTCCTAACTAAATGGATACATTCCTTCAAAAAAAAAAATTAAAAAAACGGATACAAAATCCAGACAATCTCATTTAAATCATGCCCCATATACCCATACGGCCATACCTATGAACTTTACTTATCACCTCAATAAATGCCATTTCTTTGGGTACAATAATTGATGATTAGGGATGCAAAATATTCATGTAATAGTGACACTTACCAAGATTCAAATTTATTCAATTATTTAATCAATTAATCAATAATATAAAGCCAATTCTATCCACCACCTCAAAGTAAAATAACCACTCTCCAATCATTCTAGAGGGCAAAGGGACATAATTCAATACAAGATTCCAAAACATTTCTAATGGTGCTCACTAAATCTAGTAAATGTTCCTAAATATTTCAAAAAACCAACAATTTCAAAGCCAAGAACAATTCAATCACATGTATGAGTGCATAAAATCTGTACATTCAAACAAATCTACAACAAGCTTCCCACCTAGCCTGCAAATGTGCAACACATGAATTATAAACAAGGAGAAGCTATGTACATTGTTTTGTACCTTAATCTTGACATTACATACAGAGAAATCTTGAATCGTGGTAATTCTATCCCCTGTCTGTATGCAGCTCACAATTGCAAAGCAGACCACAGCAAGGAACGTTGATTCTTAGGTTGGTGGCAACGTCCCTTTTGAGGAAGAACGACGCTGCTGCCTTCTTTCTCAACGTTGCCATGAAAGAAACTAATCTGCTCAATAAGGCTGAACTGGGATGAGATGTTTGAGCTATTTACAAAGTGTAATGATCTTTGTACAAATGAATGTTGATCCGGAGCACTAAAGAAGAGAAAATAAAGAATCGCATGGATCCCTCTCTCTTAACAAAGAAGAGCTATACATAGAATAGCCAATTTAATCACAACTTGCCACGCCCACAGGCCATTCGTATATCATTTCCTGCAATGTGGAGTTATGAATCAAGCTTTGTTGTATAAAATCAGCACAAAAAGTTCAGACTTGATTGAAACCAATTTGATTTCATGACTTTGTGAGAGAAGCTACCACATTGAAGGGGGAAAACACTACAAAAAGAAAGAAAAGAAATCGAGCTGTTGAGTATATCCAGGCATCAAGCTAACCTGATCACAGATAGGGCACGTGTCGCTTCTTTCCATCCACTCGAGTATGCATGAAAGGTGAAAGTGATGGTTACACTTGGTCATTATTTTAGGATTCTCTGAATCATACTCTGCGTGATACATTGTAAAAGAAGATAGATAATAAAGCAGATATGGAAAGAAGGGAGCAAATTCAAAATATACAGCCAGCTATTTACCTTCTAGACAAGTGGGGCAGACATCCTCTTCATCCGTTGCTGCTACTGTAAGTGGATTAGACTTCAAAAGCTCAACATCCGTTTTCTTAGGGGAGGGGAGAAGAATGCCCAATTGGGTTGTGTAGTTTGCTCCTTGGAGATCCTTGCAACCATGTTTTCCTAAAAAATTGCCACTTAAAGTCACGTCTCTCGACCCAACATCTGTAGACAGTGGACGCCCCAGAACCACATCATATGGTATAGGTGCAGGAGGGGGTCGATAAGTGTCAGGAGCTGACATATTCAGATTTAAATCGAGCAACAGCCCACTACTGCGAGAACTAGGGAATGCATTCTCTTCTGGAGCTGGTGGGTACTGAATAATGAAGCAACGTATTAAAACCAAGTGACCATAGCATAAGGAAAGACTGCTTATTACAAAATGGCCAAGGATAAACTGCTAAAGCTTAAAGAATAACAAGTTTGATCACTAACATAATAATACACTGGCGCTCCACGAAGCTGCAGCTTTCTGGAAGACGAGCAACAACCCCCCATTTCACCAAGTCTTTTACCTAACAACTAAGACTTCAACAATTTTCCAGCCCCTTTGTGCACTGTGGAATTAGAGGACTGTCACAACTCACAAGCATAATTACAGAATGCATAATTACAGAATGAATAAAGGGCTAACAAGATTGAGAATCAAGAAGCTCACTTATACACAAATAATAATCTGAGAAATTCTAAGAAGTGTTGAATATCATAAATCTAAACATAAAAACTCAAATGAGTGAAAACAACGGGAGTAGAGGCACTCAAGATGTCAAAACAACAAATATAATCACAGCTGATCAAGTCAAATTGCAAGAAGGAATTGAATATATTCCCAATTCTCGACTTCCAATATTGAACGATAGTAACGCTGAAATTCTACGCAACTCTCAGAAATATAGCTCAGCACCAAATCATAATACTAGCTCGATTTTGAAGGTCAATTATCAAAAATTACCTTCAACAAAAGTAACTACCATTGCCCTCAAAATACATTAGCACCGGATATGTAAGAATCAAATGTTCTAACTTGCCTCTCTTGCAACTCTAGTTACTCCAAAATCAGGAAAAAAAAAAAGGCTTTTCACAAGAGAACTACCATGAAATGCTTACAAACTCAACAAATACTTTCAAAAATTTAGTGCGCGCACACACACACACACACTAACAATAAATTGAAAGAATTCAGCTACATAAATCCTTATCCAGACTCGCACAGTCACAGAAACCCCATGAGCAGTAAATTATGTTCCTCAACAACACAACAAAACACTAAATCAACAAACTTCTATAGCAAAACAAGAGGGGGGAAAAAAACAAAAGAAAAAAAGAAACTTCACCTCAGAATAACATCTGGTTTCAAGTTTAAAGTAAAAGGCAATGAATCAGCAGCAAAGTATTAAAGAAAAAACTGCCAATTTCGAAATTTTCATTGGGAATAACGGCTCATCATGGAAGTACGTGCAAAAGGAGGAGAATTGAGGGAGAGAGTGGGAAAAGGGCAAAAGGGAAATATTTGGGGAACTCAAAAATAGAAAAATGAAGAGAAATATAAGATGTGCACGTAAACAATTCTTGAGTGGTGGTTAGAATTTTGTTTTATTAGGCTCCATATAGATTAATATTTATTTTAATAATAATTTTATAATAAATTATATGCAAAAAAAAAAAAACTTTCATACACTAGGAAAAAAAAAAAACTTCCACCCACTTAGAAGATGTTTGGCTAAACTTATAAATTTTTTAAAACAACTTATAAATTATTCAAGAGCTTATAAACTTCTTCAAGGTGTTTGATGAAATAAATTTGTACATTCATAAGCTCTAGAAATAAACTTCTTTAAGACCTAATTTATTTTTTCATAGTCTTATATAATAATTTTATAAATATTATTCAATTACTCCATAATTTATTATTTTCATTATATATTATTTTCAAGTCACTTACTTTCGATTTTCTTTTTCTCTATAGCAAAAAATCATTTGACTGGCTTATAATCATTTGACTGGCTTATAAGCCCAAAATAAGCTTATCAAGCACCCTCTTAATCATGTTTCTCAATAAGTTAGAACTTTGTTTAGAATCTCGTAGCATTTATAGCTTTTTTAAAATAAATTAAAATATTATTTGAATACATGTGATTGGGGTGCATAGTACATATATAAATATATATAATATTATTTGTTATAATATACATGAACCTTTAAAAATAAAAATTTGACAAAATTATATAGATTTACGTGATTATGTGTACGAAATACAATCATAATTATAACATTTTTTTCAATTATATATAATATTAATACATCATAACACTTGTCCACTAAATATAATATTAATATGTTATATTACCAAACGAGTCCCCAAAATATAAAACCAAATAAATTTAACAATTTATAACTATATGGAGTATAATTTTAACACGCCATAACACTTTCTGTCAAACAAATATATGTATATATATATATAATAAAAACAAAAAAAGAGTTGGCTTCGCCCGGGTTCGAACCGGAGACCTTCAGTGTGTTAGACTGACGTGATAACCAACTACACCACGAAACCTCTTTGCATGTTTTCGTAGTTTTTATTATATTAAAAACATATTAACAACTTCTTCTGATTGCAAAATTATTTTACTCGCATCTCATTTTCACGAACAAGGGCACCCAATTCATTACATTCTGACATCAAACACAATTTTTTTTCCAAAAAAAACAAAAAAAAAAACAAGAAAAAGAAACGATTCTGATTAGAAAGTTGATGAAGAAATCACCAACTGAAACTAATGGACTCAAAATGCAGATTCTCCGCCAAACCAGAAGAACATATGTTGGCCACTTGATGCCTCAGCTTCTTCGGCCCACAAACCAAAACTCCAACACTCGATTCCTTCCTCTCAAACAAGTATCCTACGTCATCATTCATCAAAAATCAGCTTTTTTTTTAAATATTATTAACGAAGCGCATTTCAGTTGATAAAATAAATATAAATAACTCACTCTTGAGGTCGGGCCTCTCCCCGTAGTGCACGTTGACGGACTCCGCGAGCGACTGCTGCGGCAAGCTCTCCATCTCCCTATCCGCGTTGTAGCAGCACGACTCGGGCGAGGCCGTCGGCGTCGCCCCCTCCATGCTCCGTATCTGCGTCGCCGCGCTCCGGGCCTTGTTCCACACGAACCCCGCCGTCGCCGCGGCCGCCACCGCGGCGCAGACGAACGCCACGTGGAGCGCGCCCCTCGCGGCGGAGGCGTACACCTTGTTGGAGTTGCGGTCGACGGGGTAGATGTAGAACCGCGTGAGGGTCCCGATGGAGACGAGGTAGATGACGAAGGAGGCGGCGACGATGGCGGCGAGCCACAGCCAGTTGTTGTCGTCGCCTAGGGTTGCGGTGAGTGGCGCGTCGAGCGGGGCCGGCTTGAACCAGACGGCGCGGGCGGCCTTCTTCTCCGGCGCCGGCTGCTTCTCCCGGGTGACGTAGGCCTCGACTTGGAGGCTCAGGTTGGAGAGGTGCGGCGGGGCGCCGGAGATCGGGAGGATGAGGTCGAGGATGGTTAGGTCGGCCGAGTTCCGGAACGCCGCGATGAGGAGGATCCGCGGGCTCCGGCGGTTTAGGGTTTCGGCCGTGTGGATGAGCTCGCGGATGATGGAGATGAACGGCGTCACGCCGCTTCCCCCGCCCACCATCACTAGGAGGTCGTGCCTACAGACAGGGGCGGACGTAGAAAATTAATTTTTTCCCAACAATAAAAAATGCTTAAAAAAAAAGGTTATACTACAAAATATAAGGTGATATTTTTTTAAAGTCCGCATTTAACCAAATGGGATCCTCTGTCCCAAAATATAGTGTGTATTACGTGTACCACACTTCATTTCTTTATATTTTTAAATTATTTTTTATTCTCTTTTAATTTATTATGCTTGTATATAGTATAAAGATAATTAACAAGGGTTCACTCATCCATTTAGGATTTATAATTATTTTTTTATATTTATTTGAATTAATAATATATTATTTGGGTTCATTAATTCAAAGTTAGGATATATAATTTTTTTAAATTTTAATTTGTCAATGATAAATACTAATTAGAGTTTATAATATAATAATAATTTTTATTTTTATAAAACAAAGAAATGAAGAGTGGTACACGTGGTACACACAATATTCTGGGACAGAGGATCCCATCTGGCATTTAACAGAGGCTTACACCCCACGAAACCCGACCTAACCGGACCCGATCCGACTCAGACCCGACAACTTTTACACCTTGTGTAAAAGTTTAAGATCGATTGCATGCATATATATAGGGCTTAGGGTCTTATAAAATATTGTTTAATTAATTGAACTTTGATAAAAGTTTGAATTATTTGGATAGTGGAATTGCAATACGTACCTTAGGAAATCGGTGGAGGCAGGTCCATAAGGGCCTTCGATGGAGACATCGAGACGATCGGGTGGAGTGGGCGAAGCAATCAAGTCGTTGAGTTTAGTGGTCCATTTTCCTTCCCCTTTGATGATCACACTTATTTTATCACTCTCCAAACTACTACTTGAACTAATAGTAAATGGATGCCATTGCAGCTTAGAAATGCTTGGCACATTGATGAACATGATGCTAGTTGGAGTGTAATTTACACCTGACAAAAAACCATATATATATCAAAACAACAACATATACTATATCATTAGGGATACTAAGGGTAAGGGTTGAGTTACGGTAAAACCTTGATTTTCTTGAAAACTACAAAATCTCTCGTACTGAATCGATAAAGTAACTGTACTTAACCATTAAAGTGAATTGATTCGAACCCAAGACTACAAGTTCAGTGCAGTTACTTTGTACCTTAAGTGCAAATGGTTCATTGTTTTTACGTTAATTAAGGCAAAAACTTTTGTACATTTGAATATACGGTGCATCCATCTTAGTTAGAGTTCGTCAATTTCAATAAAGGTTCACTAATCCGTAGTTAAGGTCTATTAATCACAATTAAGGGTTAATTAATTACGGCGGATGCGCCAGATGAAAAACTCTTAAACCCTAAACCCTAGAAATGAGCCCGGCCGGGCATGCATATGTTAGAATACGTACCTTTGCTCTTGGAGAAGTTGAGCTCAACGGTGTGGCACGGGAGAACCCTAGCGGAGACGAGGCGAACGTGTTGCCTCGACTGCAGGAACCTGAGGTATCTGTCGATGAGGAAGAGGAAGAAGCCGGGGAGCATGATGGAGGCGAAGCTGATGCCGACATGAAGCACAAAGAAGAAGAGAAATAGAATGTAGAGGTGATGAGTGTAGAAGAAGAGCTCAAACATTCTTCTTCTTATTCTTGGGAATGTGGTAGCCCATAGGATTAATCCTGCTAGAAGAGATAACTCTCCAGCTAAGTTTGAGACTCCTGTATTCTCCCATTTCACCATCTAAAATTTACACCAAGATTAAATAGTGTTGTTAGCAATAAATAAATTAAATGTGAATAGGCAGCTCATTTTTTCATGAATTTGAAGGAAATGGCCATTTGATCATAAGAAAATTAATTATATGTTTACACTAGTAATTTAATTTATATATCGTGTTAATGTTATATCATATAGCACACGGATTGGTCACTGCAGAAGATATTAATTTGAGTATTATTCGAAGCAGGGAATTAAATAAAATAAAGTGTGTGGTCAATTTGGCAGACTGCTATATATAATGATGTCACGTGCTAGACATGTAAAAGATGAGAGCACTATCGAAAATTTAATATAAATCCTCACCGCATAACACTACATACAAAAACACCAAAGCCGCACTATATAAATACATCTCCTATGACCATCACTCAACAATAAATTAATTTAATACTTCTCTACGTTGACCTAAGGATAAAATGAATAATATCCAAATTAATTGGACCGAGAAACGAAAATGATTATATATTATATTATGGCAAACTCATTTTAAATTAAGAGAATAAATAGAATTCAAGAAATACGATTTTTGTTTTAATCAAGAAAGGCGTGGAGTTGAATATTACTTCTTCCATCTCTTTTCATTTTTAAATACATCATGCCACACGATAGGTCTATTTCTTCACTCACAATACACTCAACTATTTTTATATAATTCGTGTCATTCCCTTTTAAGATTATATTTTTTATGGATGAAGAAAGTACTCATTTTGTCAGATCTGTCTATAAAAAATATTATATTTATTTCATATTTTCATTTTTAATAAATATACTCTATGAATTATAATTCTTAATATACCTTTATTTACCAATATTATTATTAGTACCGGATCCATCGCTCAATCAAATTAATTAATTTAAAATTATAATAAAAATGACACCTTTATTCCACTCACGTAACTCTAATACCTCAACCACTTAACCAAGTGAATTAATTTAAAACAACAATAGAAATATAACCATATTTCACTCGTAACATCATGATATTTTTAGATACTAGCCATAGTTGAAAAATGAAATATATATATATATATATATATAGAGGGTAAAGTTGTATAGAAACACAAATATAGGCAGAGAAAAGAGATTGATACTCAGCCGTTGATCTTATCTAATCTAACGGTCAGCATTCGTTCGTTCAACGTTCAACGCGGATTTATGTTGAACATGAACAGCCATCGAATCCTCCAGCCCCCAAAAGTTCAATAAATTATTTGTAGGTTCAACAATATTATATATATATACCTGAGATAGTTGATGAGTGGAAGCCCAAAAGATGATGTAAGCAAGGCCATGGGCGGTGAAGAAGGTCATGACAATGTGGCCCAGCCATATGTGGTATTTGACGCTAGCCTCCGACGTTAGCCCCAAAAACTGCAGCACCGACGAGCCACGTGTCACCGGGAAGAATAGGAAAGTCAGCGCTATGTTTCCGACCAGTCCTAGCCGGAGCGCCGCCATGTCCAGCTTCGCCTCCCACCTGCATTGCATATTAACCGGCCCCACCCACTCGATAAATTAAACCTTATTTTTATATATACTCCCAAACTTTAGCAAGTATAGGGATATGGTTATAATGAGAATTACACATGCACTAACGTTTAAATTTTATGAATCTGAGATGAACAAATCAATGTAATACATGAATAATCGTCTTAGTTTGAATACGATAATGTATGGATATATATATATAGGGGTGGGCTACCGTGAGAGCATATCTTAAAATAAGAAATAAGAGCAATTTTTAATGTATGAATTTTATGTAGAACACGTATGAATTCGCCGTATAAATGTATGAATTGTGAAAAATAATTTTTTGTTACCTTTGGGATTCGAACTCAGGACCATATATAAATCCATTCAACAGGATTACGAATCAACCGTAGATCTTGATGATCTAAGGGCTGAAAATGATTCTTATTTTATATCTTAAGAAATGCTCTTATTTTAGCCCTTCCCTATAAATATATATATATATATATTAATTTGTTCATATCAAATTTATAAATTTGAGATGTTTGTGTATGTCTTGTCCCTTCTCATAAAAGATAGTCATTCTGAGCTCATCTTAAACCATACTATTATACCTACAGAGAGACATGTTATATGTTACATATTTTATACGAGCATCATTCATATTTAGCTCATGTTATCGATATATATTGTTGTAATTTTTTATTTTATTTTGATTCTAATGCAAGTGATTCATAATTTTTATACTGGGTGAAGTTTTTATTTGAATCACTCCCTCTATAAAATTTTATAAATGTGCTTGCATGTAAATAAATAGTGGGAAAGTAAAATATCTTACACTTTATGTCCACTTTGTGCGGCGGACTTGGGTGTAATTTTGGCAAAATCGTTGTGGAAATAGGTAGCCAAATTCCAAATAAGAAGAGCAATAAACATGAGAAAGAAAGCAAGCTCTATTCTTGAAACAATTCCTAGGCCTTTGATGATCATTGGCCTCTTCCATATATCTAGCCGATTCTCTCCATCCCCACTGTTTATCACCAATTTTATTAAGAAAATCAAATTATTAACATACAATCCAAAATAAAAGAATAATGAAATTAATTAAGGTATACCCACCTCTTAATATTGTTAATTTCGGATTTCTTGCCTAAATGGAGATACACACATCCCAATAGTGCAATTAATAGAAGTGGAGATGTGAAGACCAAGAACGTTGCACCTGCAAACAACATCATATATATGTAGGAGTAAAATAAATAAATATATATGGCCAGTGATTAAATGCTAAACATTAAATAGTACAATAAATAAATAAATAAATTACTATGTCAGAAATGAAACTGCGAGTATGTCGACTTGCGAGTTACGAGATATGGAGTAATATTTATCAAGAAACTCAAAATATCCAGTTTATAATTTGGATTTTTTATATATATGTTTTTATTAATGCATGTACTTATCGTGTCAAAATGAGATAAAAGAATATAAGGAAAGAGTAATTAAGAAAATTCTTAAGTGACGTCACGTCGTCGTGAGAGTGATCAGAAATAGAAATAGAAATAATAATAATTTCCCACAAATTACAATTATGAGTTAAAAAAAAGTGTGGGTTGATATATATGCATATTTTTTTAGTTAACACGTAAACAACATAAATTAAATAAAATTAGGATGGAGTTGAATATTAATATTCCTTCTATTAGTGGAATTAAGGAAACATTACGAATTAAAATTTTGAAATTTGAATGGGAAATACTCACTCCTACTTAATTACGTACCCGTGTAAAATTCAATTTCAATTAAAATGGATTGATTGATCCCTTAATTTTTTTTTAAAATAAATTGCAAATTAACAAAAATATCCAATTAATTATTTACATACATATATTTAGTAGTACTGCTTCCAAAAGGAGATTCTAAAGTAACCAAATCATGCCTTGAGAATTATCAGAAATAAAAATAATAACTCCCCCACAAATTGAAAGTCGGAATTATTTTTCTGGCTTCTTGATATTGTAAACTCTGATTTTTTTTTTTTTAGCAATTTATTATGGATCGAGTACTAGTTCTTTGGAGCTTAAAAAAATAAAAAAACACTCACACACATACACACAAATTACTATTATGAATACACAAAATCAATAAATAATATTCATGTTATTTAATTTAGCAAACCTTGGTTAGTTCCGAAGTAAGTGGTGGTGGTTTTAGCTCGGAGCAGCGGCAGCCATGTCTGTTTATAGGCGTTTGTGGGCATCCCCACCAACAAAACTAGGTAACCGCCAAACACGGCCGCCGCAGCCGCCGCTATCGCCGCCCGGATACCTCTGTTGCTGCCGCCACCCCGCGGCGGTGGTGATCTTTGTGGATCCATGATAGTATACTAGTATATTATAAGCTTTTGTGAAAGAATGTTTTTGAAATTGATGGGAGAATGTTAAGGGAATGTGAGGTGTATATATATATATATATATTTCTTTCTCCATATGTGTGTATATATGTGGGAATAAATTAAAAGTGTGACAACGGCTTGCAAGATTTGTTCACTTCGTAGCTAGTGCCAAACTATAGTTGACTTAATCATCCAGCAAGAACCATGATGATTTTTTATTTTTTCTCATATTTTTTTGTGTTGTAGAATAGTTTTAGCTTAATAAATTGTTTCTTCGATTTAATTTGATCATAAAAGGAGATATTTTAAATAATTTTTTAAAAATAAAATTTGAATCACGCATTAATTTTTCACGATACTTCACCCATTGAAATTCTAAATAAAACGATACAATATGAATATAAAATGCTTTAATCTCACAATGATTTTTCAAGAGACTTCACATATTCAACACCTGATTATCAATTTAATTTTGCCAAATAAAAAATTTTGAAATAATATGATTCACTTCATGCATCAGCATCACCATTCTCGGTCAACAGCTTAAGGTGATTAAATTCTTGTCGAGTATGAAGTTATTTTTTAGAACTTATAATTATAAATTACAACGTTAAGTGATTTCCTGTTAAAATTCGATATAATGTAATTCATACATACAAAATTCAGTTGCATCACACTGAAATAAAAAAAATATTTTATTTATTATGGCCATAAACACAACACAAAATAATCTCCATCCACTACAACAAAATTTCTCTAATAGGACTCTCGTAAGTGTCCTAATATGTTATATAATAGGACTTTCACCTGTATAGGACTTTTCCAAGAAGAGTCCTATTTGCGCTAGTCACAATATATATAATAGGACACTCACCATAATAGGATGCTCACGAATGTCCTATTAGAGGATGCTTTTGTAACACTTAGGAGTGTCTAATAACTTAGTGTCATCTATAGCCTATATATTTTGTATTGTTTTACGAATTGGTTTAAATTAGATTAATGTTAGATTCTATAATCACAAATGCTATCTAATCATACATATATAAGACAAAGATTAATTGTAACCATATAATCATGTATATATTCCATCCGAGTTCGTTGCAAAACAACAAAATTCAAGAACTTATGAAACACAACTCCACCACTCTTGTGTGTACAAAAATTTAAAACAAGCATAAAGAATCGTTAACATGTCTTCAACTCTACCCAACCGAGCAACCCTCGCCTCGGCCAACTGCTTCTCTAGCCTCAGAATGCACTCCCCTAGCCTCAACTCGACCTTCAATAAAATATCATTTCATAGTTAGATTGATATCATAATGAGCATGAAGAATCATTAACATGTCTTGGGAGTTGGGATAAAATCAAACATTAATTACCATCTTAATGAGTTGCTCAAATTGCTCTTCATTTCCCTCATGAGATTTCTTCGAGCATGCATGTGAGTTCACTAGTTTGACCAATCAGATGCATTTCACTCATCTGTAAGCACAAGAAATGGCATACATATATGATATAACTGAATACATTATTTTGCTAGAAAAACAAACAAAATTTAAAAGTTTCATGCACAAAAAAGTGTGTTAATGAGAAATAAAAATCATATTATAACCTTGCCAAACATTTCAAACTAAAAGAATGAAAATTCAGCTCATTTATATCAAGAAGCAAGTACACTAACCAAACATCACAACTCATAACGTTAGGAGCAATACCTTCCTGATAAGTACTACATGAAAGAATAGAAGTTGTCCCAATGCAGCCGTGTTGTAGATACAGCTATGGCATAGTACTTCTCAACTTCGGGGGTGCTCTTGATCTTCGTAGCATGGTCCAACTGGAAAACAAAACACATAAAATAAGCTTCAATTTTGTAGGTGTGTGTGAATCGTAACGGAGGTACTCTGCTTTTGAACCAAGGTCGTTCTGCACATATGGCCAAGACTTCTTGTCGATCAAACAGCGACTTCACAACAACTATATAGTTCTAGTTTATATTTTAAAAAGACTTGTAGTTCAACTATACCCTACATATATATACAGGGATATATACATATATATATATATATATATATATATAGGGGGCCGCTCCAATGAGACCCCCTAATTTTAGTGAGATCTAGGGCACGATCTGGTGCGTTTATTTTATCAATCCTATGGCTGATATTGTATCTGGAGGGTGATTTTTTTTCACAGGGTTCGAATCCTGGAGGGAGCAGAATATTTTAAATTTTGTTATTCATCAGCATATACTGCATTGTTCATCAGTATATACGGCCCTGTTCATCAGTATATATGTCTTATTCATTACGAATTTTTTAAATTTTATTTTTCATCAGTATATACATCTTGTTCATTAGATATACGTTTTGTTCATTAGTATTATATGTCTTATTCATTGTCCTAGTGTTTCACGAAAATTATGGGGTCTCACTGGAGCGCGCCCCTATATATATATATATATATATATATATATATATATATATATATATATATATATAGGGTGCGGTCCTAAGCTGAATGTGAGGATAATCAAATTCTGGAGAGCTATTACTTACTTGATACCTTCAGTTTGAAAAGATAAAAGCTTTGATTCGACATTAACCAGAAATCTTGTCACGATTGTCTGTTGAAAATATGAAATGAACGCACTTGTGGTATAGCCCCAACCAAATATAAACAGTAAAGTCTTGAAGGATCAAATTCACCTTAAAGGTTTGGAGTGGGCAGTCGGCAGCAGCAATAGCATGCCTTGACAAAGGATCCAAGTTCTTTATCTGGAAAGTAAATGGGAAGGTATTACTATTAAGCTAATGAACTCTCAAGCACATAACAAAAGAAAATATTGGACAAAGAATAATTGGGAATCGTAACAGCTCCTATCATTTGTACGTACAAAACACAAATTTCATCTAACAAAACCAATAAGTTTCATAATTTTCTCAAGTATTTAAAAGGGTCATCATTTTAATTCCTGCAATGACTAGAAAATGGTAAAAAAGGATGAGCGACAATTAAAGAAGCAGCGTACCAGTGCGCAGCCAACGGGTGGCCCAACTTCTAGTCGGGTCCATGACAGAGATTAACCTGCACACTCAAAATTTGCGGTAGATTTAGAAACGAAGTCCTAATTTTCTTAGAAGCATTTCTTTTCAGGCAAAAACACCATGTGAACTACAGACATTACCACTTCATTGAAGCTGGAAAAGAAAAACAAGAGTTGTCTTTTAAGGGTAAAAGTTACAGAGTACAAAAACTACAATTACAAGTTACAGAGTATAGCAACGGCCCGAGTTGGAGCAGTGGGGCATATCCATTGAGGAAACACCAAGTAGCTGACGCTTTTGCCTGTTAAGAGCATTGCACGACAGCAATTTGTCGATGTCAGAAACTATTAGATACAATGTATCCAGAAGAAGCATGTACTCCTCAGCCACCTCAACCAACCAATCTATCAAAACCCCTCTCATGTTTGCAGTTACATCTTTCTGAATTTTCTCCAAGTAATTCGACAATGGCCTTCTCTTAGCCTCTATCTGAATGAAACATTATATCAACTTAATGTCACTGAACTGAAATTTAATTTAAACAGTTCTATGAACTTTCTAATTTACCAAATAAATCAGCCCTAAAATTAAGTGCTAACTCATTTCTCGGATCAATGGCGTAGAAAGCCCTAATATTATAGGAAAAATATACACCACAATCTGAATCCCTAACCTCATTGACAGTCAAGTAAAGAACTACGCCTGATAATAGATAACAAATCCAAATATTACTGAAGAAATTTACATATCATCAAAACCAGAACCAAATCCATATTAACATATCTCATGTAAACAGCCAAAATTAAACAAATTCATACTAAATTAGTTAGTACCAACCTCCATACTGTGAAGATATTCATATATATCAGAAGCGTAAGCTCCACACATCTGCGGATCATCAGATTTCCCGTCCAAATCAATGGCGGGATCGGTCTCAGCTTTAGAGATCTTCACCTCCTTAGCTCCACCGGCTTTCACTATCTTCACATTCCTCCGGGGTTTGCTTTTCGGCTTATCATTCAACACGAATCTTCTCCTCAAAGCATCCAAGATGAAAGCTTTCTCGCTATGGATTTGGGGAATTCTCCTCAAGGGCTTTTCTTTGGCATTTGGGGAAAAAAACGAACAAATAGAAAGTTGGAACAATTTTTTCCATTTTTACTTTTTTTTCCAATTTATGAATTAAGGCAATTTAATTTTTTATTAAATAAATTCAAAAAAGTTATAGACTACAGATGTATTCTTTTCAACTTTTAGCTTATAGCGCGGAGATAGGTACGCCTAATTCATTGTAGGAAGTAGGTTGGATAAGACATTTTTAAAGGAGAGTCCCATTAAATATAAAATAGGACTCTTAACCTAAAATAGTCCTCATATAAGCATCCCTATAGGCTGATTTTGTTGTAGTGATCAAAACTCGATGTACACGCTTCTATTCATTTCATTTCTTTGATCGTAAATTTTTGAAATTAGGAAATGATCACCATTTACTACGACATAAAAACAAGAAAATTTGACTACTAGCTATTTATGAATTCGATAAATAAATGAAATGACGTTTCTGAAGAAGGATATAGTGAACAAATTAAATTGGGTGTGTGTGTGACATATGGGAAGTAGTTGACATTATTTTGTAAGGTCAAAATCTTGGCCATATTCATCGTTTTGGTACACAATAGTTGCATGATACATGCAACAATTTTGTACGTCACTAGCTATAATTAAGTATTAGCATTTCTTGCTTCCGTTAATTTCGAATAATAACGCAACCTAAGCGTTACGGGATACATTTTTTTTTCTTCTTTGAATAAGAATCACAAGAGATGTCTAAATAATACATAAAGTGGAAAAATATCTGCACACATACAGTACCATTACCCACACAAAGATGATAACATCCACACAAAAGTGGGAAAACTACACGATTCTTAAGAGATATCTAAAAAATACATAAAGTGGAAAAATATCTGCACACATACAGTACCATTACCCACACAAAGATGATAACACTATCCACACAAAAGTGGAAAAACTACACCGACGCGAATGAATCCAAGACCTCTTACAAAGAAAAGTCTTTGGATAACTCAATTTTGTCATTTGAACTACACCTCATTGGCCGGAATACAATATTTAAAACTCTAAAACTAATTAAATCCTTTTAAATACTTTAACACGAAGAATGGTTCAAATAAATCCTGGGTTGAATTTCAGAAGAGCTAAAATATATTTACAGTACCATGCACAAAGTGCAAGATTCGTAGTTTTTATGCCAACCCCCTCAGTGTGTTCTTTGAAAAATAATATTATTCGTGCATTACAAATCACTTATTCGTATATATTAATTTATTTTTGAAGTTGTATATATTAATTTATTGGCTTATTCGTTATTCTCATTTCACACAATAAATTTAAATTAATCATATAATTTGAATATCTATTTCTCATCACACTTTTTTTTTTGAGAGAGTATTTTTCATCACACTTGATCATTCTCACCAAATATTTTTCATCACACTTGGTCAGAAAAGAGGGATATAATTCCAAAATTGTAGAATATTAGATGTTTCATTAATTTTATTTATTTAGTAGCATAGTAGCATTTGACTAAGAAATGGTGAGATTACTGTATTTGCTAAATAAAGGGCAATGTGTGTCGTCTTGTGGTGTTGTTAATCAAGAATCGTGTTTCGTGTGCTCTACGTGTGTTTGCGACGTGTTCGACCTTCAACTTCGCCAAATTAATATCACTTCTCTTTTCTTTTTCTATCCAATTAAAAATTTAAAAAATATTTTCAGTGTTTCTTTTTCCTTCTTTATATTTCTATTTTTTTATCTCTCTATTTTATAAGAATGATTAATAATAATTTTTCATTTCTCTTTATATTTCCATTTGGGGCGGGGTACTTTAGTGTGCACGAGAATTTTTTTTTTTTTTAATTTGTTACATCAAAAGAAATGAAAAAACACACTCTAATTTTTTAGGTGACTCGAACCCCGACGTATTGGTTGGAGGAGAAATGTCTTACCAACAGACTGCGCTTCATGGTCAGTGTGTATGAGAAATTATTTAAAAGGTTAAAATTTTGGTGAACTTACTCGAAATTTTAGAATATGAACGAATGCCATGATTATTTACACGTGGACACTAAAAGAAGTAGTATTTGATACTCCTAGAAAATAAGAAGGAAAATATTAGTGATATTAATTCATGCGTATAATTATGCTCAAAATGACGTAATTTGATATTATTGATTGACGATGACTATTCATGTTTCATTCAATTTTAGATCTATAAATAGAAAACGTTCATTTCTATTTGTTTTGCCTATTGAAATGATATTCAAAAATGGTTCGATAATCGGATATGTATCAAATAATTTGATCCCAACTACAAAATAGGATAAAATCTAGTCTAAAGAAGCACTACTTCATCCCTCAAATAAAATAAAATAAAAAATGTAAGAAATTTGAGAATTTTGTGGACAAGTTAGTGGTCCAATTCTTTAAAACTACAACTCAGTCACAAAAAGTCGTTGTACCTTATTTCAATTTTCAAGGTATCATTTATGCATGTGGAATTGTGGATCGTACGGATTTAAATGCGTGGAGTATTCATGTAAGTATGAATTAATTGAGACAATGTATATAGACTATAGTAGACGTTGGGTGATTTTTAGTAGAGTGAGGGAAAATAATGATCAAAACTTGAAACTAAAGATTTTGAACAAGCCTTCAATTTTTGTTACTCTCTTCGTCCCGTAAGATTGTACCACATGTGGGATGGCGCGGGTTTTAAGAAAAAATTGATAGTTAATGTGCTGAATGGAAATGAGTGATTGTGATTGAATTGATTATAAATTATATAAAAATGAGTGGTTGTGGTTAAAAAAGATAAAGTTTGACTATGTCCTAGATAAATGTGATACACTCTTATGGGACGGACAAAAATAGAAAATGTGATACATAATGAGTAGTATTATTTTTTGATTTAGCATGTAGAAATTCATTTGAGAAAGAAAATAAAAATACCCATAGTTGAGGAAGAGAATCTTCCCCACCCATAAAGTACATAAAAAGGGAGAAGAAAAAGGTCAAAAAATATTGAGTAAAGTGGTGAGTTTGAAGAGATTGCATTTCAAAGGGCAAGTGGCAAATTTGGATTCATAAACGTTGTGATAAAGTGTAGCAATATTCTTGAGCACTTTATAGGGCCATAAACAAACCGACTCTACAACCAAAATGCTTTAGGGACCATGCCAAACAAATTAGCTATCATGCCAATCAATTTTGATTTCTCTTTTAATTTATTCAAAATGTAAAATAAAATTATATCATTTTCTTTTGAAAGTGTCAATATGAAAAACAACCAAATTGGGTGTAGAAAGAGATAGTTTAAATTAGTACCTATAGCACTAAGTAAATAGAGCTATCCAAAAATTTGGGTTGAACCGTATCCACATAGTGACTGAAATCTATTATTCATTATTCATATAAATAGAAACATATTAGAGAGTTCATAACATTTCTAAATGCTACTTTTTTTTTTTGAAGAAAAAAATGAGTTTTATATTAAATCACGAAGAGCAATATCAGAAGTCCAAGCAGGAAAGCTCGACTTTCAGATCATTACACCCGAAGAGCACATAATTAGCCAAATAATGGGCAGCCCGATTAGCTTCCCTACGAACATGACAATAATCCAAAACAATAGACTCTTTCGCCTTAGCGAACACCCCCACAAGATCATCACAAAGAGCATCTCTCCCCCTAACATCCTCCTGCACAACAAGCAACGGCCCAAGACTATTATCCAAGCAAAAGCCGATCCCAAGCATCATCGCATGGAGTTCGCCCATCAAAATAGTCTCCATATTTCCCACCCGATGCGCCTATTTCTAAATGCTACTATTCCTGATTTTTAAATTATTCGCTTTATCTTCACTTATACTAAGAAAAATAATTCATTATGTTTAGTTTAATTTCTATATATTGATTTCTTTGGATAAAGGACATGAAAAACAATATCAAATAAACACCCTATTTAATCTATTTTTTCATTATAATTTGTCCTCGACCACTAATTTTAATTAGTTATCAAAATACTATCACTTGGAATTTAATTATTGACTCATTGCATATATATAAAGGTTTTGCGTCGAAACTCAACGAACTAAGCACTAATTGTTGTATTATATTGAAAGGTTTCTTAAATATTGGGGAGTTTAATATCTTGTGTAGAGATATGGTGTAGACTTTGACGATTACAATTATATAGAATCAAAGAGTGGTTATAATTTTGAGAAATTAATGGAGTATATAATCAATATAAAAAAAAAACAGATAAGCCCAAAAAAATTCCTTCGAGGCCCAACACAGCCCTTAATCCATCATACTCCCTTCCTTCCATAATGGTTGGCCCATTTAAGTTTTTGCATAAATTGGTAATTAAATTATACTACATAGTAATTTTATATTAATCTGCTTAAAAACTAAAAAAATGTATTTGCCGCCTTTAGAGAATTAAAAATTTAAAAGTATTCAACACAACTAAACTAAGATTTTCAGCATAAATAAGCCCAAAAACGAGTGTCTTTTTTTATATTAAAAATATGAGTCTTAAGAAGGAAGGAAAATATCCATTTAGCCATGTCAGTTGGTATCTATTTTAATTTACTTGTCGTGTGTCACTTTATGATATAATATACTACTAGTTTATATATGAACGTTACAAAGTTTCTTGTAAATGCCACTTTGGTAAAAGCTCACTTTGTTTTATTAAAATTTGTTGCAGTTTGTTTTTGTTTGGTTTATGGGTAAGGATCCTCTACTGTGCACAGCATGGTGCTGTGCACAAAAACAGGGGGAATTGGTAGTTTTGGATTTTTTATTTTTATTAAAATTTTAATTATTTTCTTCCAATTTGAATGCATTTGGATGCACATCACCCTGCTGTGCACAGCAGGGGATCTTTTTCCTTGGTTTATTCATTCTTTTGAGTAGCTTATTCATAAGATACTCGAGAATTTACCAACTCTATAAAAGTATTTGTTATTTGATTTTTTTAGAACTATAATACTCCCTCCGTTCCACGAATCTTGACACGTATTCCTTTTTGAGTCGTTTCACGAATTTTGACACATTTCTAAATAAGATAATAATTATTACATTCTATCTCCTTTTTTTTTTGATCAAGCAAGATTCATTAAAAGAAAACAAAAGGGGTACCAGAGGTACCAAAACAATGTCTTACAGGAAAAGCGACATAAGATCGTCGCAACACCACCTGGATAAGTCCATATCAGGATCCAAGATACCAAAAATTTTGTTCCAACACCAAGAACGGATCTTAATCTCCCTAACCAGAGTTTTTACCTCCCATTCTTTTCCTTCAAAAATCTTCTCGTTCCGTTTTCTCCACATAAGCCAAATGCAGCCCACCCAAATTGTCTTGAGCAAATTCCGAACTTTCTTCTCTTTTCCACACTCGCTGAACACTATCCAGTGCGCAGCGGCCGATGAGGGCCGTGCCGAGCTAATCCCAATCCATCTCTGAATCTCATCCTAAAGTTCCTGTGCTTTTGAACATGTAAGAAACAGGTGATTCAAATTCTCACCGTGAGCGTGACACCATGGGCAATCTTGGTTCACGTCTCCCAGCATGATATTCCTCTTCCTTAAGCTGTCGGCGGTTGGTAGGCGGTTACGCAGCAGTCTCCAAGCTGTGACGAGAGCTTTTTGCGGTGCAGCCGTCTTCCAAACTGACGCCAACGTTTTCACCTCTGATCTTTGGTTTTGGATCACACTCCTCTTTGATTTAATCGTGTCGTAGGCAGATTTAGTGGGACGGAGGGAGTATCATATTAAAAAAAAACCTACTTTATCATTTTTATTACCTCCTACTTTATCACTTTTATACTTTATTAACTGCACACTTAAAACACTAATCTACAACTCCTTAATTCCTGTGCCGAAATCAAACATGTCAAGATTCGTGGGACGGAGGGAGTATCATATTAAAAAAAAACCTTACGAATTGCAAGGAACCTCTCTAAACCGGTTTCATAAAAGTCCAAACAAATATGTGATTTTAGCAATTACCAATTTCTAATTATCAGTCCAAAAAATAGCCGATGAAGCCTAGCGCAAGTAGCAAAGTTGAGACACTAAAAAACTCTCCTTTATAATAGGTTTTTGGTTTAGTCCCACTTGTATGCGGGTAGTGTTCCGCCTGCGTGCGGTTATTTTTCCACCTTTGTGTGGTGTAGGCGTGCAGGTTGCTGATTTTTTTTATATATTAGACGTGTCTTGTAATTCTAAAAAGAAAAAAAAATTATCGGTCCAAAAAATCAGATAAATTTCTCATAATCCAATTGATTTACTAGAATAACCAAAGCACATATATAATTTTGTAATAATGAAGTGGACAGAAAGTGCGGTTAATATATTTGTTTCCTAAATATCATTAGATTCTTGACTTAGGTACCATGTGCCTGTCATTATTTTCATTAATAGTGGTGAATTTTAGAAATTTAGAATTATGAAGGTACCATGTTCTAATCATTTTTGAATATGAATAAAAAGTTGTCATTTTCATTATTATTGAATTTGTACCGTTTTTTTTTAAACTCATTTCTATTTTATATACTCGAATTATGTACATTAACAAAACAATGAAATTGAAGACATATAGTATTGAGTTATGTTAAATAAATTAATTGAAGAGTTTATTCATGGAGTAACATAAAATCCAATCTGCAAAAAAAAATTATTAGCAAAATAGTCAAATTGTATTAGAAAAATGTAATGCTTTTATCATAGCTCATTCGACATTCACAACATGTACTCACACATATATCATGCTTATATGTGTAAGGATAATTTTAGGGTTAATATATAGTTGTTTATGGTATAATTTTTGGGAGTTGCAAAAGTAATTCAACCTTTAAAATATTGCAAAAACAATTTGATTTTTGACCCGAATTGCAAATATGACTCGAATTTATATTTTTGGGTTGAAATTTTTTACTTGGAATATTGGAATCTGACACGGATTATATATTAATTTATTTTATACATTATGTGGAAATATATTTTCACTTGAGCATCCAAATAACATTATTTTGATGCTCGACGGTATTTTTATTTTGAAAATAATCCAAACGACATTATTTTGATGCTCGAGAGAAAATATACTTCCACATAATTTGTAAAAATAAATCAGAATATTCATATTCAATTCAAGCCCTCCTCTTCAGAATTTCCATTCAGAAAATATAGGTTCGACTACATTTACAACTCGTGCCCAAAGGGCAATCTTATTTTTTCAATGTTTTAAATTTCAAATTATTTTTGAAATTCAAACCAATGGTGATGCAGTAAATATAGTTAACCCATAATTTAACTATAACAACATTCACCATATCACACTCCATTCGTTCCCAAAATAACTTATTAGGAGAGAGGAACACGGGTTTTAAGACAAAATGTGAAAGTGTGAAAAATAAAGGTAAATATTAATATTGAAAATAGTGAAAATATAAAAAATAAGGGTAAATGAGGTATTATTAATAGTAGGGTATAGTCCAAAAATTAAAAGAGATTTTTTTTGGGGACGGACCAAATGAGAAAGTTAGAAAATTATTTAGGGGACGAAAATAATATACATTTACTGATCCAATGATGACTTTATTAACAATGCATTGATTTACTATGATAAAACAAACAAATGAATAAATTATACTCCCCCGTCCCACTACAAATGTCTCATTACTTTTGGGCACGGAGATTAAGATATGTGTAGAAAGTTGATAAAGTGAGTTGGTGGAAACGATTTAAATATTAAGTATAGAAAGTAAATATATTGACAAAAAAAAATGAGACATTTGTAACGGAACATCTCATTATAGAAAGTGAGACATTTGTAATGGAACGAAGGTAGTATATAATATAGTAGGATGCAGAATAATTCACCTATGAAGGACAAAAAGAACAAAAGTGGTAGTAATTAATTAGTTATCCTAAACAAACAAACACTCTTCCCCTTAATTATGAGCACAATAATTAAGATAGGCGATTATATACCAACTGGATCAATCCCTTTCAGAAATGACCTGGTTGGTACCAAATTTATAAAGTAAGTGATCGCTAATAAAAGTTAATAATTGCTCTAAACCTTAACCTACTCCTAGAAAATGACACTTTGTGAAAAAAATCAATCAAGTGCTCATAAAGAATATTAGCACATCCAATTTAAGTGTGTTACTTTCTTATTCCCTTTTAGTTATTTTTGTTGCGCTTTAATTTTATACTTCATCCGTCTTATATGAGCGTGCTCTTATTTTTATTTTGGGACGTACCACGAGAATGTGCATTTGTCATTTTTGGACACTACCCAACCACTGTCTCCTTATTTCTTACTCTTATTTTATAATAAAGTGAACAACTTTTTCAACTTTCAATACACTCATCTAACATTTTATTAAAACTCGTGCTACCAAAAATGATGCACAGTCTTGTGGGATGAAGGGGGCATTTTATTTTATTTTAGTACTATATATTATCAATATTTATCATGTAGTATAAGACATGTATACTATTGGAATGAATGGGATAATTCGAATAAATAAGCACAATACTATGCGAGCTGATTATTAATTTTGATACAAGTAATTAAGGTGTATAATATATTTATTATAATATAAAAAAGAATTCATTTACTCATTTTTTTCTCTTAAGTATTTTCAAATGTACAATGTGTTAAAATCTCATCTTAGAAGTCTAAAAAAAGAGTTAGAAAGTAGAAATTCGACCTTACGCCAACTATTAGTAAAATAAAAGGTAATTATATTAAAGCATCTTTGATCTCCATCTTAGAGCCTTCACTCCTTAGCTAATATGTCTATGATTTTTTAGACAATTAATCCCAAAAAAAATCCACAAAATCTCTTGTACATTCAGGTGTACCGTACATTCGGATTGATCCATACCCAAATTCTGACCCACATGCTAATTCAAACCCGCATTCTGACTCAAATCGTATAAATAGCACTATTCAATTATACAAGTGACACTGCTTATAACTGGCACTGTTTATAAATAACACGGGTTAATCCGAATGTATGGTACACTCGGATGTATCCAATACCAGCTCAAAAAAATCTCATATTTTAGCATGAGTTGTGTATGATTTAGTGGTCGTGTGCTTAGATTTTTATCAACAACAAAATAAATTATAGTGTATTTAATGTATTTGGTATTGACATAAAATGAGCCATACCGAAGTAGCTGAAACCGTGTCTCAATTCATTTTTCCGACCGTTGAAAAATGGCCCCAAAATATTGTCACAGATTAATTTGTGTTGGCATGCAATTGAAGACATATTCGTTAATAATCAAAACAAATAAATCTGAATATCTACCTATTTGTTTGGATTCGAGTTTAATGTATGTTACACCAAAAAACCTAGTTAAACCAAACAAAATAAATAAAGATAAACTTCTTAAATAAATAAACATAAAAGATAAACTTGAACTTAAATTATTTATCGGATAATAATAACTCATTTGATTTATTCTATATAATTAAATTAAGTCAAACATATATATTCCAAAAAAAAAAATAGCTTTATGTAACTTAAATTACTTTTAGGGGTTTTGGCAAATAAAATTACGAACAATTTCAAATTTGTAATTTTAACGCGATTTTTGAAGTGTGGCGAATTAAATCACCATCTTTTCAATTTTTGCAATTTCGTCATCCCAAAATTTTTAAGGTCGCCAGAGTGTTGAATTGGAGCTTATGGAAATTAGTAAAGACGAAATTATTTTTGTGAGGTCAAAATGATGTCGTTTCATACAATTTCAATTAAAAATTTCTCCAAAATATAAAGGAACTATATCCTATATTTGCACCATAATTTCCAATATTTAGTAATTTTATTCCAAACGACGTTGTAACATGAATATTACGTGGAGAACTAATTCACGTAAACTCCAACTCAACAATACGACGATATAAGAAATTGGAGGGATGAAATTGCAAAAATTGAAAAGATGGTGATTTAATTTGCAACACTTTAAAAGTCACATTAAAATTGCAACTTCGAAATAATTCATGATTTTATTTGCCAAAACCCCTTACTTTTACTTTAGTGTAATATTATTTGTACTACTTTATTTTATAAATTTTCACCAATAGGCCGTACAGAAGTTAATGCACCAATAAATGAAGATACTCTTTCGTTTTCCCAACATTTTATGAGTAATTAATGAATGTTGAACTTCGACGTGTAAGGGCAAATTGGTACCTAAATATTCTCTCGGTCCAAAAAAAATAGTTTTAGAATTGAACGATACAAATTTTAATGAAAATGGTTTAGTTTATTGTGAGTTGGTACCTAAATATTCTCTCGGTCCACAAAAAATAATTTTAGAATTAAACGATACAAATTTTAATGAAAATGATTTAGTTTACTGTGAATGGAAATAAATTCACGTTTAAAATTGATGAAGAACTCATTAGTCACTAGTATACCTACTTGTGTATGAGATTGCAATTGAAATCTCGTCAATACATTTTAGATCGAATTATTAATACATAATCATAAAAAAATAAAATCAACGATAATTCTATTCTGATACTCCCTCTGTCCCAAACGAAATGACCTATTTCTTTTCGGCACAGAGATTAAGAAAATGTGTATAAAGTAGATAAAGTGGGTTGGTGAAAATTATTTAAATATTAAGTATAGAGAAAGAGTGTATTGCCAAAAAAGGAAACATGACATTTCGTTTGGGACAGCCCAAAAAGGAAAACATGACATTTCGTTTGGGACGGAAGGAGTATATCTTAATAAGAGGAAGATCTTCCTTATAAAAATAAAAATAAATAAATAAATAAAATTAGATTATGTATTAATTTAGTGTATCATAAAATAAATTATACTCCTATTTATAATAATTATATACTAATACTTTATTTATAAATTTTATATTAGTAAATAAATAAAAATACATGTTTTTTAAAAAATTAAAAATAAGGTAAAATGGAAAACTAAAATGTTTAAAATAAGATTTACAGTCTCAAGGAAAATATTATATATCAAAACTTGTTTATATGATAAAACTTTAAATTATCATAATTTGTTCATTTTAAATCATTTTTTTACGTATCATAGTATCAAATTAAAAGTCATTTTGTAAACTTTAATTCAAGATGTACATTGCATATTTTATTCAAAACACAACTAATATGAAAATGAAAAAAAAAATGTATCCTATCTACGACATAAAAAATGATTTTTTTTAAACAAATTTAAAGATTAGTGATGGTTAACTGAGAGAATAATGGACGATTAATTTTAAAATTTACATAAATTATAATTTACAAAGTTAATATTAAAAATTGATTTAAAATAAATTTTAAATTGAAGATTCCTTTAGTATAGTACTATGAATTATTTATTTGGAGGTATGTGTAAGTCGAGTAAATTCGGTACAGAAATGTTAAATTTAATTTGGTTTTTTTTTTTTTTTCCTGACTCAGAAAGTTGGTAAATACCAAAAATGGGATAAGAATATAATTTATTCCGTAGATTTTAATTATAAAAATAAGAAAAGGAAAAGCACAGGAGTGGGACGCTTTTTCTTTTACACAGTGAGAATTACACTCGGACACACACACACACACACACACTTCAAGTACAGTAGAGCTATAGATTCTCTCTCTCTCTCTCTCTCTCACACACACACACACACACACAGAAGCTCGCCGGCGAATAACTTTCACCGGCGGGAGGTTTTCCGAATTCAATTCGATATCATTTCCGCCAAATCTCTCCACGAGAGAAGAATTCAATTCAAAATCATTCTCAACAGACACACACAGACGTATATGAACACTCAGCTGCGCTTAAACCCAGCAAATCGAGATTTCCGCGCTCCCGCTCCAATTTCGATTTGCATGTCGGTTTCTCCACTTCTCTCACTACTCTCACACTAGACAAACTGAAAAACGCACAGTGCTCGATTCGCGGCGAAAGATGTCGGTGTACGATGCGACGTTTGTGAACACGGAGCTGTCGAAGAAGACCTCGATCTTCGGCCTTCACCTGTGGGTGGTGATCGGGATAGTCGTCGGAGCAGTCATTGTGTTAATTCTCTTTCTATTGTCTCTCTGCATCACCGCATCGCGCCGCCGAAGCAGCGGCAAGGGTAAAGGCAGCCGGCCGGTGAAGCTCTCCGGCGGCGCCGAGATTACTCCCGTCGTGTCCAAGGAAATCCAGGAGATCTTCCACGAGACCTCCGTCTCCGCCGCCGCCGATCACCGCCCAATTGGAACTCAGGTATAATGATTACGAGATCTAACTTATTCTATGCGATTTAATGAGAGCTGCAGTTTTTTAATTATCCTATTTTACTATTTATGTAATGGACTCATTTTTTGGGATAAACTTTATCTTGCTGTGAGGCAGAGAAACGTATATTTGTTAATGAAGTGAGTTACTGAGCTATTTTTCAGGATACGTTATTATGCTCAAGCTGGATATTAAAATGCCAAAACTGATGATTCAGTTGTGATTGTTATAAATTAATGTTCAATTTATCAAATCATCTACAAAGAAATTGAATGCAGCTTGTTCGTTTCTAATATACTTAAAAATGTAATAACCATCCCTCCATAACTGAAAATACAATAACAGGTTATTTCCTTGATTTGTATTTCCACTAATCTCTGTTCCGATGGGTTTTTCGTATTTGTGTTCATCTTAGGCTGCTCCAGAGATACAGATAGATATGGGAAAAGTGGAGCACAGGGTGGTGTTTTCTGATAGAGGAGCATCGAGTGGTGAGAGCAGGGCCACGAGTGGGGCTGACACTGTGTCGTTTGGTGGAGGTAGTGGGTCGTTGCCAGAGGTGTCGCATTTGGGATGGGGAAGGTGGTATACTCTAAGAGAACTCGAGGCAGCCTCAAATGGATTGGCAGATGAGAATGTGATCGGGGAAGGTGGATATGGTATCGTGTATTATGGTGTATTGGCTGATAATACAAAAATTGCTATAAAGAATTTGCTGAATAACAGGTGAGAGAATTCTTTTGTTTGCTTTTATTCTCGAATGCTTCCTGCAATTTTAGTTGTCATGGTAACTTTTTCGTTGGGGATAGAGTTTCTAAGGTTAACTAATGGTTTAATGAGGATGGTTGATTGAACTTGAAGTCCAGTAGCACAGTTGTATGCTTTTAAATTGTAGTCCTTCATTTTGATACGCATCTCTTTCTGAACTCGGAGTTGGAACATTTTCTCATTTGCATTATTAAATATTTGAGTTAGTAAATTAAGAACGCATTTTAATCAATTTAATGTCGCATGTGGGATGGAATATGTGTTCGGGAGTCCAGTCAAAGTCATGCTTCTTTTGGCTCAATCCCTTGCTTCTTCGCTGGAAATCTTAATCCCTTTTCAGTTGTAGGTCTTAAAGTTTTTAATTCTCCATGATGTGAATGTATATCATTTTGCTTCTGAGCTAAGCCATTGTCAACCATTATTAACAGGGGTCAGGCTGAAAAAGAGTTCAAAGTAGAGGTTGAAGCAATCGGGCGAGTCAGACACAAGAACCTTGTTCGGTTGTTTGGCTACTGTGTGGAAGGGGCTTATAGGTATCATTACTTATTTTGTTTTGCTAGTCGACAGTTGATTTGCACTCTAGCATAAAAAAGATGAGCATCATTTTGTTCTAATATACATTTTCTTTGATATAGGATGCTAGTTTATGAATATGTGGACAATGGGAATTTGGACCAGTGGCTTCATGGAGATGTTGGGGAAGTCAGCCCATTGACATGGGATATCCGCGTGAATATAATTTTAGGAACTGCAAAAGGGTATGTGGACTGAGATTAGTATGAATGTATGATCTCTTGCAATGTGCAGCTTAGTTTTTGACTATTGACCAATCTTCAACTCATCTCTGTGGCAGCTTGGCTTATCTACACGAAGGTCTTGAACCAAAGGTTGTTCACCGTGATATCAAGTCCAGCAACATATTGCTTGACCGTCAATGGTATCCAAAGTTGTCAGATTTTGGGCTTGCCAAACTCTTGAATTCAGAGAGCTCGTATGTGACAACTCGAGTAATGGGAACATTTGGGTTAGTGAAAAATTCTCTTGATACATCGACATCTAACTACACACTTATATTTTATTATTTTTTTTGAGATGAAATGAGATAAAACTAAAGTTTAATATTATTCATTTCATTTGCTAGATATGTTGCTCCAGAATATGCTTGCACTGGTATGCTGAATGAGAAGAGTGATATTTATAGCTTCGGGATACTAATTATGGAGGTTATTACGGGAAGATCTCCTGTTGATTACAGCCGGCCACCTGGAGAGGTTAGTTCTTATAAAAAAACTGAGAAATGTCTGATGTTGTGCAATTATTGTTTATAAGAAACGACTTTTATTTGCGACTCTCACTGAGGACATAATAATTACAGGTTAATCTGGTTGAGTGGCTGAAAACGATGGTTGGAAACAGAAAGTCGGAGGAGGTAGTGGATCCCAAATTGGCTGAAAGGCCAGCTTCAAAAGCGCTCAAACGTCTAATCTTGATAGCCCTTAAATGTGTTGATCCGGATGCCCAGAAGAGGCCCAAAATGGGCCATGTAATACACATGCTGGAATCCGAGGACTTGCTGTCTCGTGAGGTATGCCTCAAAAAACATCTCAAGTCAATGTCCTAATGTTAATAATCTTCCTGTGTTTATTAAATGTTGCCTGAAAATTCAGGAAAAACGAATTGCTCGTGAATCTCTGAGTTCCCAACGGGATGAAAGTCATCAAGGTTCAGAGCTGAATAACAAACAAAGCAGCGAAGGTACATCTGATATTAGTGAAGGAGATAGCAGTAGGAACCGTCACGTGCCTAGTTGGAGATAGTGCACGGATTCGTGACTTTCTATGTATGAAAAAAAATTCCCATGCTTATTTATACCGTTTCATCACCTGTTCCATTCTATCTATCACCATTTTTTTTCTAGTTAGTGCCTAAAGCATTGTTGATTAGCACTCGCGAAATGAATGATTCATTCTTGATCCTCTTTATAGAAAGAAACGATAGCAATTTGTTTCACATTTCTTTCGACTTAATTGAGGATGGATGTTTCAGACACCGGGAATAGCAATACACACTCGGCCTTGACAGAGACGGGCAAGTAAGGTACGCATATTATGACGATGCTTGTATCATGCTTGCGCGGTGTATTAGCATTGCTTGTAGGATTATGCTTAGGAGAATATCCTAGTAGTAGTGCAGATGAAGTATGGTGTATTGCATATTATGTTTGTCGTTGTTGGGTGATTGCTGCTGTGTAACTAAATTAGGTGAGATATTTTTAGTAAAGTGGAATGTTTTATTTATATACTATGTTAATGTCATCATGCAATGCAAGTTCTTTTCCTTGTTGATCTACGACAAGCTTAGCTATGCATTCACATGTTCTGTCTTAATATTGAATTAGATTTTTATATGGGAATGAATGCTAGCTGGCAAATGGATGTATTGGGCAGCTCTTGCAACAATTATTTATTTATTTACTCCATTCGTCCCGCCCAAGATGCTACATATTCATTTTCAGGCCGTCCCAACGAAGATGTTATATTTCTATATTTGGCAAAAATAAGTAATTTTAAACACATAATTAACACTAATTAAGTATTTCTTTATTACCTTCGTTTTCCTACTTTATCACTTTATTACTTTCTCTTTTTTACTTTTATCATTTTATTACTTTCTATCTCCTACTTTATCACTTTATTATTACACACTTAAAACATTAATCTACAATTCCTTAAATTTCGTGCCGAAAAGCAAATGTAGCTTCTTGGCCGGGACGGAGGGGTATTTATTATTAATCTCATGTATATCATGTAATCACTATATTCTCTATTCTCTCCGGCTCTTAAAAACACGCGGCGATATGAGTGGGATAGTGTTAAAAAATAAAAAATGCACGATTGTGTGAGACGACCCAAAATAGGAAAAAAAAATGCATGTTTTTAAGAGAAGGAGAGAATATTATTTTGGCGTGTACATGAGGTGAAATATGATAGTCACTTTTCAAATGGAACACGAGCATGAAAGTGACTATTCTATGGCCCTATGTTTTAGGTGGGTGATCACGATTTTCTCCAAATTCACACATGCTATAGTTTATTGATTTTCAATTAAAATGTAGTATTAAATATTCAAATAGGATTTAATAAATCGCGTACCAACTTAAAGATAAATTGACAAAAAAGGTGATTACATGAAAAATGAATTGCTTTATTGTTTGGTGGTGAGGGAATTGTAATTACTAATTTAAAGCAAATCGTAAAATCAATACAAAAGTAACAAACACGAAATAAATATGATCGAGATTTCCCCTCCTGTAAAAAGTAAAGGAAAGAAAGAAAAGAAACATAAAAGGATGAAGAAATAGGGGTCCATCATCTTCAACGGAAACAAAAAGCTAAAGATCTTATAAGAAAAGGGAGAGAAACATATTTTTTAAAGAGGTAGGAGGCTATATTAAATTTGCAAATAATTGTATACAATTTTTTTTTAGATACTAGTATTGGATACAGAGAAATGTTATGCTACATACTTTATGTGAGCACCACTCACATTTAACCCTCGTTAGTCTTGTCTTTTTTGTTTTAGGCTTTTATTTTTATTCTAATACTTCATAAAATGTGATTGAGATCATTACTTTTATAAATTACATAAAAATCAAAGTTCAATTTGTTCATATTCCCTTTAACTTCAAATTATTGATAAAAAATAACAAATCAGAATTTGATTTTTATGTAATTTATAAAATTAATGATCTCAATAACAATTTATGAAGTATTAGAATAAAAATAAATGGCTAAAACAAAAAAGACAAGACTAACGAGGGTTAAATATGATCGGTGCTCACATAAGGTGTTCATATAAAGTATGTAGCATAACATTTCTCACTAAATACATATCACGAAATTAAATATTGTATTAATAAATAAATCAAATAAAGATCAAGTTAATACAAATTAGATCAAATATCTAAATAAATGAAAATACAACCTACACAACCTCACATGCGACTTCCAACAGTAAATGACTTGGAACTTATGCTATCTATATATTATTTATTTTAAATCAATTCTTCGAATGTAATCTTATTACGTAGTACTATGAGATTTCACCAAACCTCAAAAAAATAATTCTTTATGCTTAGTTCATTTGATACTATGCATTTCTGTAAAAAAATAATTTAAGCTCATATAATCAATGGTATAAAAAAATTCACACTCCAACTAAGAAAATGGATAATTAAGAGAATGTAATGCGTAGGAAAACATAATTATAAATATAATATGCACATAACCACTTTTTTCGATTGGAAAATTATTGAAAAATTACTTCCTTTTTTTTTCAAATTAATCTTTTATTGCAGAAATTCCCACTGTAAATAAACTTACACGAGTTTTTTTTATTTGAAGAGAAAAAAATTATCTAAAAGTTTTAAAATTAAAACACAATTTCACCAAATTTACAAATAAAAAAATAATATCCTGATCTGACGTCATCGTGTGATCCACGGCCGAGAAGTAACGGTCGGTTTTCGGGCCACTATCTCCTACTGGCACCCCTACCATTACAAAAATTGCACCCTCAAAACCTATTATCCAATGGCATTTCGCCACGTGCCCCGTTTGTATTTGATAAATTCAATTCATTATCTCTTAATCGCCTCCCACTAATTTCCTCGAAATTTCATTCACCAATTTCTCTACGCGTCTCCGAGTACTGTTTCAGCCTTTCAGCTACGACTTCCCCTCCCTTCTCTCTTCTATAATCGGTATATATACGCTTACTTGTGTGCATCTATGTTTTGTTCGTGTTTTATTTTCATCGATTGTATAGTTTTTGAATTTTTTTAGCTTAATTTTGGAGGTGACTGCGAATTTGTCCGCTTTCACTGTTTTTTATAGGTGAAAGTATGATGAATTTGGTAAGTATTTGTTCAGATTGGTTTTTCTCTTCCTCTATTCATTTCTTTTGAAGGAATATCAGTTCGTTTTTGGTCAGATAGAATTACTCCTATGATTATTAGGCTTAAATGTAAAATTTGGGGTTTAATTGGAAGAATATTGAGTTGTTTAGTAATTGGTGTGAGTTTTATGGTATTATTGCTTGGTTTGTGCTTATTCTAGTTGATTATTTTTGTCGTTGTCGCTTTGTGGAAATCGGAAGAAAATTTTCAAACTACTGCAGTTGGAGAGATTTGCTTTTTTTTTTCCCTGGATTAGATTATATTTCATACTTGTTTACTAGAAATTGGGGATTGAGCTTTTACAGGTGTTAAGAATGGTGGATTTTGTAGTTTTTAAGCCGTGGAATATCTGTGCATCTACTGTGACTTGCATTTGTTTGTTTATTTTCTTGATAAGCAACTGCTAGTTAGGCTTGACAAGAGCGTCCAATTTAAATGTTATAATTTAGTGCATTAGATATCCTGAGATGCAGTATGTTGCAGAGTGCTAGAGCATGATATTTTGCTATCTTTCCCTTTTCTAGTGTTACATTATATGCTTTTTTGTGCATAGAATCATTTTTAATTTTCAAAGGGCTTTAAATTTTTGCAGTGATATAGATAATCTCACGCTTTTACCTTTTGTTGATCTCAAAAGATAAAGTAATATCATGGTGTATTTCTATCCGGCCTTCGTTTCTCCCCCTCTTTCCTGTAATCCCATTTAATGTATGATTGTTTTCATCTCAGGATTTAGTGCATCAAATGAGTCGCCCGCAGGATCCTCACAGAGGTTTCCTCCCATTCGGAAATCCATTCCGCATGATGCTACCAAAGGGATCCTCACTGTCACCGAAGATGCTCGATTTGTTAAATGCTTTCGAGGAAAGCATGGCGGAGAAGCTTAGAAAGCTTAAGCCTCCGGGCAAGGAAGATGTTCTGTGCTTGACATGGATGAAGAGTGCCATGGAGCTACTGTGTGAAATCCACGCTGACATAAAAGTTCTCATCACTGCTCTCGAACTCCCTGTCTGCGACTGGGATGACAAGTGGATCGACGTGTACTTGGACAATAGTGTGAAGTTGCTGGACATCTGCATTGCCTTGAGCTCCGAGATTTCCCGGCTGAAGCAGGGCCACCTTTTCCTCCGGTGCCTCCTGCACGACTTGGAGAGTGCGTCCCCAAAGCAGTTTATTCAGGCGCGTTCCTCCCTGGATGGATGGAGGCAGCATATGGGTTCGAAGAATCCCAGGCTCGACAACATCTTCTCCGTCATGGACAGCCTCGCTCAAACCCTAGACCTCCCAAAGATCAAGAACTCCTCAAAGGGGAAAGTCTTGATGCGAGCCATGTATGGGGTCAAGGTGGTCACCCTCTTCATTTGCAGCGTATTCGCTGCTGCATTCTCCGGTTCTGCAACAAAGTTGATGGACCTACCAGTTCCCGAGACCTGCTTGTGGGCGCAGGCCTTCTCTGATCTCCAGACTCATGTGAATAACGAAATCAGAAACACGAACCCGGACAAGGACAAGGACAAGATCCTCGTCTTCCTGAAAGAGGTGGTAGCCGTTGAGAGTGGCGTGAGGAAGGTATACCCCATCGTGCAAGACGGCGTGGAGAGCCCCGTTGAAGCTCAGGTGTTGCAGAAGTCGAAGCTGGGTTTGGAGAAAGCAGCAGGAGAACTCTGTCAAGGACTCGAGCTCGTTGCGAAGGAGGTGGATGGTTTCTTCCGAGTCGTTCTAACCGGACGCGACGCGCTGCTTAGCAATCTTAGGCTTGTTGGTAATGTGTTCGAGCAAGGCGAAACTAGCATCCAAGGCCCAGCAGTTAGGTGAAGGAAGAATAGCTATGTATAAGCTCTTGGTGTTTGTATACAGAATATCAATGCAATGGAGTTTTCATCTTTTTTTTCAGAGTATATATTGTATGTTTATACATGTGTATATTTACATGTATGTGAATGTGTATGTGTGTGGTCTGTTAAATTTAAAGTTACTGGTGAATGTGGAATTTCTATTTATTGTATATAATACAAACATAAATTGTGATAAGATGTGTGGTATCTTTTGTACTCCTAATTTATGTATCACACTTATGTCCATTTTTAATTTTGTTTAATTTTTTATATTTTTTTTTCCAATTTCAAATTTATATACTTTAATTTAATTTTGTGATTTTATCTAGAGTTATTCCATCTATTTAGAACATATAATTATTTTTCATCATTTAATTTTACTCCCTCAATCCACGAAAGAACTTCCTATTTTTCATTTTTGGGACGTCTACAAAAGAATTTCCTACCTATTTTTGGACTATACCCCACCACTTATAATCCTCTTACTTTTCACTTTTCACAACTCTCAATATTAATTATAGTAACACATTTTCACCACTGTCCCAATACATTCAACTACCTTTTATCCACTCTCAATACACTCAATAATATTTTTTCTTAAAACTCGTGTCACTCCCTCCTAGGAAGTTGTTTCATGGACTGAGGGACTATTATCTAATATAGGTTGATAATTTCAAGGTTCCGGTATATATATTTCTTAAATTTTAGTTTTTTGAAATAAAACTTTAAGTATAGCTCATCAGGGACGGATCTAGAAATTTAATAATGATCGGGCGAGATTTCACCGGATGATTCTAATAAAGTTTTAATAAAGAAAACGAGTTGAACCTTGACTAATTATTTGAAATGACACAATTATGACCGGGCGAGATTAACATATATAGATAAAAAAAAATTAAAATCACACATTTATAGGTAACAAAAAAAAAATTTGACCGGGCGACGGCCTGGGGTGCCTGGCCTTTAGATCCGTCCCTGTAGCTCATAGTATTATACAAATTTTACTTTAATAAAAGATATTATTAAAATAATAAACACAAAATTGAAACACTGATGAATCTCATTATAGGAAGAATAACAGAAAAAAAAAAAAAAAAATCTTGTGGATTGAGTGCAAGAACTGGTTTATTTCCATAAGATGCAGACGAGGGACAAGGGGAATTAGGGCTCAAGGGGAAACAAAGATAACATTGCCACCCATTATTCTTTTATTATCTCTTTATCCTTCTTGAGCTCTAATTTCCCTTCTCCCTCGTCTGCATCTTCAATTCCAGAAAAAAAAGGTATTTATGGAGGATGATTTCACCTTACATTTTCTTTTTTTATGGTGAAAATATTGAATGAATTTTGTTGGCGTGATTATTGAAATCCATGTTTATGCCTAAAATTGCTGAAATCACGTTTATTTAAATATCCCTGCATCTCCCCATTCCAATGTGTGCTGAGGTAAGTTATGAGAGGAAGATGATCTTTCAAAAATGACTGTTGTTTGATGATCAAATGTAATTATATAAACAATTTACTGAAATTGTTTGATGGTGGTCTGCTACTCTTGTTCTAAGATTATTATCTAATTATGTATTTTTCATTGCAAATCTGTGTTACTTTGGTTAGCTTTGCTTGACTCTTAAAACTTAAAATTGGGTAGTTAATGAATGTTGTTTGATGGTTTATAATAGTTACTTGTTGGCCTTGTTTCCCTCAACTGTTTAAAGCTTATCTTTCAATTAGTAGATCATAAAAAAATGTGTATATTTTCTTCTGTAGCAAAGCAAGAATTGGATATTGGCCTTTGCAAATTGGAATTCACAAATGTGGCTTCACTGTTGCAGATTATTGAGCTTTTCCAGAAATGCCATATGGATCATCCTCTTGGGAAGTTTTTTGGTGGATGCACGGAGCTTGATAAACGTTTCCGGCAAGAGGTACGTCGGAGATGAGGTACGAGGGGGAGCGTAAACGGATCAATGACAACGAAAGGGTCGAGCGAATTCAAGAGATGGATTTTGAATTCAAATGGATGGAAAGAGAGATTTTAAATGGAGCCTGAAGAGAGTGAGAGGCCTATGAGGTAACATAAAAACTCCTGTGAAACCGGTTTTATGGTAAAACCGCCTTCATAATGATACTACTTCAACATACAAATGATACTTTATAAAACCGATTTTACATGAGACCACCTCATGAGGTAAAACGGGAGGGAGTAACTGTTTTCTTTGAACCAACGAGGAGTCGTTTCCTCTCTCTAGGACTCGAGCTCGTTGCGAAGGAGGTGGACGCGACGGGGCTGCTTAGCAATCTTAAGCTTGTTGGTGATGTGTTGGAGCAAGGCGAAGCTAGCATCAATGCACAAGGCCCAGCATTTAGGTGAAAGGAAGAATAGCTATTTTCTAAGCTCTTGTGTTTGTGTCAATGCAATGGAATTTTCATTTTCTTTTTTAGAGTGTATATTGTATGTTTATATTTGTGTATATTTACATGTATATATATATATGTGTTTGAACAACTATTTATTGTAAAGAAAGAAAGAAAGAATAATAGAAAAGAGAAGAAATTCTTATGGAAATTTCAAGGAAATGAATATGGTAGGTAGCCCAGAATAGATTTTGACTACATTTGGTCTTATATTTGTAATGTGAAATGTGGAATGTCTTTGGACTTTGGCAAACATATACAAATTCTATTTGACTACATTTGGTCTTATATTTGTAATGTGAAATGTGGAATGTCTTTGGACTTTGGCAAACATATACAAAATTTCTAACTCTGTTTTATTTTAAACAATTTATGTTTCCATTTGTGATATGAATCAATGTTCAATATTCGATTTGATACACAACACGGGTTCAGCACTCATTTTCTTACAAATCAATGTTTAATCCTACTCCTTTTCATACATGTACTTAGGGATGTCAATCGGGCCAGCCCACCGAGTTTTCGGGCTAGCCCTATCGAGTTCCGGGTTAGTCGGGTGCGGACTAATCGGGTTGGAGATTTTTTCGGGTTGTAAATCTTCAACCCTAACCCTAAACTTTCGGGTTTCGGGCTAGCCCATCGGGCTAATTAGGTTAAAGGCGTAAAAATAAAATTATCATTTGTATTTTATTATTTCTAATGATCTAATGTATAATGTATAAAATATACATAGATATTAAAGATATAAATTATATAGCAAAGCATGAAATGCAAAAATATAAGATATTCAAGATTACATAAACAAAATTATATTAAAATGAGATAGTAAAATTTAACATGTATCAATGCACTAAAATCAATTTGAATTATTACTGAATAACTAGTGGATTTTCCATGCACGTCTCATTGACAGGAAAAAAAAATGGTATCACTTTAAAATGAGATACTAATAATTAATTTTTAACTAATGAGATACTAACAATCAATTTCTACAAAAAATCCGTAATTAATTTCACTTTTTTTAATGAGATTGCACACACACACACACATATATATTCTAACTAATTAATTTCACTTTTTTTTAATGAGGCTACATATATATATTTAAGCAAATACCATGCATAGATCTAAACATAGCAGAAGTTGTAACTGGATGTATCAGTCACAATTCCGTCAGCCCACCGGGCCAGCCCATCGGGTTTTCGGGCTAGCCCTATCGGGTTCCGGGTTAGTCGGGTGCGGGCTAATCGGGCTGGAGGTTTTTTCGGGCTGCGATTTTTCAACCCTAACCCTCTAATTTTGTCGGGTTATTCGGGTCGGCCCACGGGTTTCGGGCTGCATTGACATCCCTACATGTACTGTAATTTAGTATTTTTTTTTGTTTTATTGACTAAATCCTTAAAAAAAAATTACCAGAGGTTATTTAAGCAGTGATACTATGTAAATAAAAATTGTCAGAAGTTATTTATGCAGCGATACTAAATTAGGACTAGGAAAATACTTACCGTCGGAAAATACTGTAAAATACTTGCCTAAAATATCGAACTTATGACTAGAAAATACGATAAAATACTAATGGGAAAATACTTACCGTCGGAAAATACTGTAAAATTCTTGTCCATAAATAGTGTAAAATATCAAGCTTATGACCAGAAAATATGGTAAAATGCCGAACTTAAGGTATAACGAACTTTTCAGTAAAATATGATAAGATTTTCGGTGAGATAAATGTATAGATTTTTTCGATAATGAAGTATACGAGTGTATATAGATATACTGCATTATATATCGGAAAAATCAATAATTACCATATTAAAAAAAATGTATATCAGAACAAGGTATGATACTGATATATACTGAAAATTGGTGTATACCAAAAGAAGATATGATACCGCATCCGTGTAGTTTGCATATACTAATGTATATAATGCATTTTACGAATTCCCACGACATAGAAAAATAGTTTAAGTAATGCTCAAGATCAAGATCCAAGGTTCTGGGTTCGAGTAAATGGTGATTAAAGCAGTATATTATGGTTTGATAAGTTGGGGGAAAATGGGGGTTTAAAAGAAAAAATGAGGATTAATGGATTATTGTTAAAATTAGAAGAGTCAACTAAGTTGTAGAAAATATATGGTTGTAGATGCTTCACGGGTAATCTCAAGTCATTCCAGTTCAAAAGTTCACAGGCAAAGCAAATATATTTTCCTCAAGAGCTACATAGTCATGAGGAAAAACGCTCCAAATCCAACAACCTGACAAAAAATCCAGTCTTTGAAACTGGGCTTCTTCGATTTTTCTTATTTTTTCCTTGGATAATTGAAGGGTCTCGCGCTATGTCGGCTATGTCCAAGGAGTCGAGCTCAGGTGATCACGGTGGAAATAATTTCCATGGCGTGCCAACGCATGGCGGGAGATATATGCAGTACAATTTGTACGGAAATCTCTTCGAAGTTTCTAGAAAGTATGTCCCTCTCAGGCCCGTCGGCCGTGGGGCCTATGGCATTGTATGGTAATGATCGGGGCAATTCTCTTCTCTTCTCTGCTTTGTTAGAATCGAGCTGCTTGATTTGCTCTGAGAATGTTGGTTTACTGTTGAATTTGTGGTTTGATTTTGGTGTTGACTTGCCTCTTCCGTCTGTGGTTGACTTGGAAAGGTTGATAATTTGTTGTTAAATGTGATTTGATGAAGTAGGGTTGGGGTAGTTTTGGGGGTTATTATGATTGAACTTGAGATCTCTGATGATTGTTGGCTTTTGTTGTTTCTGCTTGGTGGTGTTTTGAATTTGATGAAAATGTGAAGGGGAGTTGTAAGAGAAAGGAAGTGTAGAGATTTCATGAAATGGGGTTGTGACTGTGATGTCGAGTTTTTGGAGTCGTTGCTTTCGCGCCTTTTGGTTTAGCTGAAGTGAATTGAATGCGTTTGAATGACTTGAGTCTAGGTAAAAATGCTGATGCATAGTAGGTTATGAAGCTATAAGAAGTATGTATATGCCAATGCCTCATTCCAGATGAGGTGCTGACATTAGAGAGCTGATATTTTGCTTAGTCGGATTTATGTAACGAGGAGCTCCGGCTTTTCTCTTGGATGATCATTTTTTTTTGCTATAATATTATGCACTAAATTTGTTCGAAATTGGATAACTAAAGAGGGTAAACTGGTAGTATAATTAAATAATTTGACTTGTGGAAACTTAGATTTTTCAAAGAGCAAATAACTAATGAATGGTGTTTTTTTTTTTCTTCCCGAAAAACATATTGATTTAGAGTGCAATCTGATGCTCTAACTTTACCGGCTTCGGTTTATAATTGTACATACATTTTTAGTGTATCAGGATAATCGTCGAGCCTTTCCCCTTATATCACTGTCCGATGCTATGGCAAGGCAATGGGATGGGGAACGAGGATGCATCTCATTTTGTAGCTATCGGTTTATGTTTTATTTTGATGATCTAATAAGTAATAGTTCTTGAGTTTCTCTCCAAGTTATCTTTGTGCAGATGTTAGTAAATTTTGAGACTCTGTGTTATTTGGTTATATTCACTTGTTAACCTCTTCAAAAAGATTTTGGATTTGGTCTTACTATTAGAATCTGAAAAAATGTTAGTTTGTCATCTTGTTTGCAAATTTTTCTCTGAGTTTATCAATGATAAGGGGAATTGAATCTTTTTCACTTGCTTCAGTGCCGCTGTAAACTCTGAGACACGTGAAGAAGTCGCCATTAAGAAGATTGGCAATGCATTTGATAATAGAATTGATGCAAAGAGGACATTACGAGAAATCAAACTTCTACTTCACATGGATCATGATAATGTGAGAATTTTCACCTAAACCCTATAGATCGTTAGCTCTTAGCACTTCTGTCTTGTTCGGGTTATGAAAGTTCTTCTCTTGATATGAAACACCGTGTGATTATTCTTTGTGTAAATTTTTTTGAATGTATCACGAGATTCAATTTTACAGTGGATTTCAGCAATTAGTTCTTCCCATTTGATCCGTGCTCACTTATTTCAACTGCATTCTTGTTCTTTTGATTTGTAATATTGAGTGTCTCATCGGTTCCATTGTTGACAACACTCGGCTTTATCAGCTTGGAATTTCTAACCGGAATGTAAAATAGTTGTGGCATTGAAGCTAATGAACCAGACTAAAGTTCGAAACAGATAAAGAGCTCTTAAGCACATTTCTAGGTGAACAGGAAAAATTGCAGACCTCACTCCTCGTAACCATTAGGTTTTCCTTAGCTATAAGTTTTTTTTTACATAATCAGGGACATATTTCTACAATTTATATAATGAGTCATGAAGTGTCTGTCAATAGTTTTCTGGTAACAACTATTATCCATTATCTAAATCTTTTGTTTTTCTTACGTTAACAGGTGATCGCAATTAAAGACATAATACGGCCACCACAGAAGGAGAACTTCAACGATGTCTACATTGTTTATGAACTTATGGACACCGATCTTCACCAGATTATCCGGTCCAATCAACCTTTGGCCGATGACCACTGTCGGGTTTGGCCTCACTTTCTTATGTCATAGACAGTTTGTTCTGTATCGTACATATACACGCTAAATACACCTCATGCCTTCATTATTTTTTTTTATTAAAATTGATTTCAATAAACTTGTAACTCAATTGATTCTGATTGAAAATTTGCAGTATTTCCTTTACCAAATACTACGGGGACTTAAGTATGTCCATTCAGCAAACGTCTTGCATCGAGATCTTAAACCGAGTAATTTGCTCCTCAATGCTAATTGTGATCTGAAAATCGGAGATTTTGGTCTCGCAAGGACAACATCTGAGACTGATTTCATGACGGAGTATGTTGTTACTCGTTGGTATCGAGCTCCAGAACTGCTCCTAAATTGTTCAGAATACACTGCTGCAATTGATATCTGGTCCGTAGGTTGCATACTCGGTGAGATCATGACAAGACAACCTCTATTTCCCGGAAAAGATTATGTTCATCAGTTGAGACTCATCACAGAGGTATTTCTGCTCAAACATCCCAAACACAACATTCTAATTGAATATGTTTTGATACAATAATGATTGTTATTTTTTTTTAGCATCACTATTCATTCTTTATTTGAATAAAAAAATAAAAAATTATTATGTGCAAATTGCAATTTATGTGACTAAGCTTTCTTGATATTACACATCCTTGTACGTTTATTAGCATGATACATGACAATATTTCTACTAATCTGGAGGTTATGCTCGCCTATACAAACTGGTGGCATAAGCACAAAATGATTCTAAATATTCGTGTTCAAGTATAATTCAGTTGATTTACGATGATATGGTGGTCTCCCGCTAGTTTGGGAAGGTTCTGCAGTGTATATAGCAAGATTGAATACGGATTTACAAATTGCAACCTTGCCATCGCATATTCATACGTTTTCGTTTTAACTTAATTTATATTATATTTTTTTGAAGTTCTCAGTGTCTGTTTATACTGATTTTGTGTTCTCTCTTCATTTTGTGAAGCTAATTGGCTCTCCAGATGATGCCAGTCTCGGGTTTCTTAGAAGCAATAATGCCCGAAGATACGTTAGGCAGCTCCCGCAGTACCCAAAGCAACAATTTTCTGCCAGATTTTCGAATACTGCTCCTGGAGCTCTGGATTTATTAGAGAAAATGCTCGTGTTTGACCCAAGCAGGCGCATTACAGGTATAGTTCCCTATTTCGGTAGAAGTATGGTTATGTATCTCCTCGTGGACTCGTATAGTTCATGGAAATTGACCATATCTTCATGTATCTAAATATTATTTCCTATGCTTCCTCAATTCCCGAGGAAACTTATTATAGCTTTATTTCCCCCATCGAAGGATTCGTTTAGAATTGCGAAGCTGAGGCCTGAGAGTTACCTAGAGACTTCAAATAATCAGAATGGCATATTCTTCTCAATTTCAAAAAAATGGTTGTGTAATCTAAAGAAGCCCTCACCTAGCGCTAGCAGCGTAGCAGTTTTGTGAAAATCTTGCCCAATTGGATCCTTAAAGCTGTATTACTCAAACTATGCTATGCTATATGCCCTCTTGTTTTTGTTTGTTCGGGTCATCCCGTCTCTTTGCATTAATGCTCTTATGCTGTTGATCGCTTGCAGTTAATGAGGCTCTCTGTCATCCGTACTTAGCACCCCTTCATAATATTAACGAGGAACCTGTTTGCCCTCGGCCTTTTGCCTTCGACTTTGAGCAGCCATCGGTTACTGAAGAGCACATCAAGGAACTCATATGGAGGGAGTCTGTAAGATTCAATCCTGACCCAACTTACTGAAATATGTTATTGTGTATGTTCTCATGTTTGTAGAATATGTATATCTTCATAAATATCCCCTAGATGGAGATATGTTGGCATAAAAGGACTGGTTTTTAGGTCATAGCGTGTTATTTGCGTATATTGCCTTTCGCGTGAATGTTTATACGGCCGTGCTTAAGTAACATAAACGTACCACCAACTACTAGTTGGTGTCTTCTGTAATTTTCTGAGTGAGAAATTCAAGATCCCTCGTTGCTATGTCGAATGTTTCATATGGATAGCATCATCATGCATTGCTAGTTTCATTGTATTCAAGAACTAGGCTATTACAAGTAGTTCTTCACATAGGAGCATTTTTGTAGCTCTAGATCATCGATAGGTAAAGTATCCGTAGGAAAGTCACACATGGCCCGTTTGTCTCGTCCCTTATTGGGCAGCAAGCTACACGGTGGTGGCACCACCCCACTCGTGACCCCCTCGACCTCACTGCATGTCCACGGATACTTCTTGGCCTTCTTCGCCATCCCAATCGTCACATTGGACATACAGATCCCGGTGAAGGGATCACCGGATATCCCCTCCAGCCTAGCAGCCATTGTCACGTTCTCCGCCACCACGTCCCTGTAGTTGATCCCCTTGATCTCCGGTAACGCGTTAGGGTCGTAGTGGGTGTCGGCGTGGGAGCCGTAGTTCCCAGTCATCCAAAACACCCATTTCATGGTGTGCAGGCTCATGCCCTTCACATATATGTCTCTCACATACCCTCCTCTCCCGACGGCCGTCTTTATCCGGACGCCCGATTCCGTGCGGATCGCCGTTACGTCTTCGGCTCTGACGTCCTCGATCCCACCTGACATTTCGCTGCCCAGCGCAATGGCGGCGCTGTAGGGCGAGATGCAGGTGAGGCGCCGGATTATCAGGTGTTTCGTCGGCATACCGTATTTGATACCGTACTCGTCCCAGCCGCTCTTCACCGCTATGCAGTCATCCCCAGAGACGATGTAGGTGTCCTCTATTCTTGTGCTTGTGCAAGAATCTGTAGAGCATTTGGATTCAGCATCATTATATGACTAGTTTTGATGGTTAAGACAGAATTTTGGGTGGAAAAAGTGAGATACCTGGATTGATCCCATCTGTATTTGGGGAAGTTACTGGAGCTAGGATTGTGATGCCTTGAATAATTATATCACTGCAGTGTTCATAGGGTTTTTAGTTACTTTAGTGTGTTTGTGTGTGTGTGTGTGTGAGAGAGAGAGAGAGAGAGGCTAGCTCACTCTATTTTGGACTATTTTCGGTTCTGGCCGGTCAGATTGATTTTTTTCGAGGCTATAAATTTTCAGCTCTAATCCTAAATCTTTGGTTTTCGGGCTAGAAAGTTTACCCAAAAAAATTTACCCCCCCCCCCCCAAAAAAAAACCTTGTATGAATTTTATTGAGACCATATTTTTGTAAGGAAGAATCGGTTGTGTTTTCTTTTAATCAATACACTTGATGATCTTGATCTCATATTAGATACAAAAATAAGTATCATCTTACCATCAACTCGTGTAATAACTAATACTGTATGTAACTTCGACAAAGTTAGTGGACACAGATAAAATGATTACTAAGTATAATTTTTAAGTTTTCATATTATAAAGATTTCTATTAAGGTGGCGTCTACTTTTTCATGATTGATAATATAAACGATTGATTGTTTTTATCCTCATTATTAATAAAATAAAATTAGCTCGAATGATAGAAATTATATAGAATTTTAAATATTTTAAAATTTCAATCTATCTTATTGAACAATAAATTAGCTTATACTCCTTTCGTCCCATTTAATTTGGTCATATTCTTTTTCGAGTTGACTTGGCATGTTTCCTTTTATTTATCTAGAGTAATCTTAAACAATAAACGCTCTTGCACGTTGGAGAAAAATCAAAACAGTTTTAACAAACATTAAAATCCTCTTATCAAATTCGAAATAGTAAAATTTGACAATTAAGTATTTCCTCGGTTTTCCAATTGCATACTCATTTCTATTTTTAGTAAAAGTATTCCACATAACCCCATAAAAATGGGATCCTTATTCCACTTTAATCATTTAACACTGTCATAAGGTGGATGCTTTTTTATTCCACTCACAACATAGTTAATAAAATTGAGGGATGAAGATAATAATATACTTACTTTTTAAATTAATCGGATCAAACCCATTTGGATTTTAGGTCAATAAATAGAGTTAATGAGAGAGAGAGAGAGAACCTGGTGTAAACAGGATGAACATTCCATGATGGAGAATTGAGTAATGTGAGATTGGAAATTTGAATTTTGTGTGAGTGCATGATTTCAATGAGATAAGGTCTTGTGTATTTCAGCTTTTTCTTGTGAAACTGCTGCCACCAAACACCACCTTGACCATCAATTGTCCCATTTTCACCTGATACACAACAATAACAACAACAACAATAGACCATTCCAATCCTCATCATTCTTCATTGTCTAATTCAAAAAACACACACACACACACTCATAGACATAGAAACATAAATTATTACCAGTGATGACAACATCAGTGAGGTTTGTTCCAAATATAAGACTGATATACCTTCCTCCTGCTGTATCCCTTCCATGCCCGTACGACGGTAACGGATCCACCACGCCCCACGATTTTATGTCCTAATCACGTCAGAGGGCGTTTACTTTTGAGAATTAACGTTAGGCTAATTCATTGTTTAATACGATGAATTGGAACTTTGAAATATCACAAGACCTTTGATAATCTCTATCATTTGAACTAATTTTACTCGATTCATATCTCATAGAGAAAAGTGAGATGAAGATAGAAACATTCAATCATATATCTTATTAATAATGAAAAGTAAACACAACCTTACGCTCCCTCTCAAATTCGAACTTTTGCCTAACGCGAACTTTGAAGAAGAATGAATTCGATCTGAACCGAATTCAAATATTCAAAAAATTTAATAATCAAATCCGATCCAAATCAAAAAATACGAAAATAAAAAATCTAAAATATAATATAATAGGCAAAAATCCAATATATATATATTACAAATATAATTCGGATTTCGATTTTTTCTATTTTGAAATATATCGGTTCGAATCAATCACAAATTTTAAATTTCAATTTTATTCAAATTGAATATTCGAATTTCGAGTATTTTGTCCAGTCCTAAAAATAACTGTGTGCTCAGGCAATCGAGGAAATTTGATACACGAACACGATAAATAGATAGATAGACAGATAGATAGATACCTGAGAAGCGAGAAGAATTGCGTCTTTGTGGAGATAAAGAGTGAAATGGCTGGTGAGGTTGAAGCTTCCGGTGAGCCATTTACCGGCGGGGACGAACAGCTGCGCCCCGCCGTCTGATGCGTGCTTGCTCAGCTCGTCCACCGCCCGCCGGAAAGCCGCCGTATTCAGCGTCTTTCCGTCGCCGACGCCTCCGAATTCCACGATCGATGCGCTGTGGCCTCTGCAGCTGATTGCTGAATACTCGAATGACTCTGCAATCCTTCCTTCTCTGCTTCTGCATTCAACTCCTCCACTTGCAAATATCAGCACCACCGCCGCCGCCGCCGCCGCCGCCACCATCGCATTCATGATCTAGCACCAAATAGCTTTATAATTATGCATCTTTTTTAAAGAGTTTTTTATAAGAAACGAGAAATAAGAAGGTGACAAGAAAGAATGAAGTGTGTGTTACTTTTTCAAAGTGTTGTTGATTTTCTCCACAATCCTTTTATTTTGCTTGGAGTGTAAATACCTAAATAAGCACATTTATAGGTGATGTCTAGTTACCACTGTTTCATCAAATTTGTTATAATAAACCGATCATTTTACTTGAATTTTAAACTTTAAACTATAAGGTATGAATATGTATTATTAATTATTATACAAATTTATTGATTTTGAAAAATGTGACAGTTGAGTCCATCACACTTACGAAAAATGAGACGAGCTACGTACAGAGGTAATTATGTCTTTAAATTACACATGATAGAACATTTTTTTACGAATGATTCGTTAATATATTTTTGTATGCTTATAATGGAATTTACCTAATGTTTAATTACGTCATTTAGAAGGAATTTCATTTAAATCATGTAGACGGTTTCGACTTCTACCTCGAATATTTATTCGTTGAAAAATATTCATCATGTGTAAAATCACATACATAAAAGTTCGTGTATCTAGAAATGAGATTTTAAATTCACGTGCAAAATAAAAAATATGTAAAAATTTGTGTATTTTAGCGCTATTATCCTCTATGGTGTCTAGAAATTAAGAAATTTATGTATAATAGAACTCAATTGTGAATATTATTACACACAATAGTTCACCTCAAAAAAAATATTACACACAATAGTCTCTTGTTTACTTCTCAACACTACTATAAAATCATTATTCTCTATGTACCATTATTGTTATCTTAAAATTTTTGGGCACGATAATTAAGAAGAAGGTGTAAAGTGATAAAAAGTGGTAGGACTCATATTTTTTGAAGAATTATTTATTATTTTATATAGAAATGAGACAATAATAGTGGGACGACCCAAATAGAAAAGTGAGACAACGATAATGATACAAAGGGAGTATAAGATTCGGTCTTAAATACTGTACATACTATGCAAATTAATGTACTACTCCATCTGTCACACTATAAGTGGCTCAAAATTTTTCGACACGAGAATTAAGGAAAATGTGTAAATGTGTTAAAAATGGTAGGATCCACATTTTTTTAAAGGGTTAAACTTTGTCATTTATAGAAATACGTCACTTATAGTGGGATGACCCAAAATAAAATAGAGGTCGCTTTTAGTGGGACGGAGGAAATATTAGTAATATGGTTAATGCGTTTATAACTTTTTAAATAAACAATAATAAAATAGAAATATGAGTGTAGTGAATTTGGTGAATTTCAGTTGGAAAGTAGTTAGGGGGACCCACTCCCATGAGTCCTAGTACTGTTGATATTGGGAGTGGCGCCTCCATATTCGAACCCGTGAGCCGCCGCCACTACCACTACCACTACCGCCGCGCCGACGTACTGGACGCCATTGCCTGTGCCGCACTACACTGCACTTTCCATGCACCCTCACCACAAATGGATGCACATCTTCTTTTTTTTTGGGACTATAATATTGATAAAAAATTTGCTTGTAGTTCACTAAAAGTAAGCTTAAATTAAGCCTACCAGTAGTAGAGTTATATGCTTATTCTTTATTTCTTTCTGTGCTTTCTTTTTTAGAAATATGACAGACATTGTGCTGAGGGTAGAGATGTAAATGAATAGAATTATTAGTAAGTTATTTGAGATTCGATTTGAATTTGAGTAATATATTAATTAAAATTAATAGTATATTGTGAATATTTATCAAATTTTTCTTAAATTTTTTAACGAGTTCGAGCTCGAACATCATGTATACAAACATCTATCGAGTCAAGCTCGAGCTCAAACTCGAATTCAACATTATCGAGTATCACATGAGTCGAGCTCAGGGGCGGATCCACCATGGAACATGGGGGTGCAGTTGCATCCCAAAAAAAAAAAATTTTTTTTTACTAGTATTAATATTCATATATAAATTATTTTAGATTTAGTTTTTGCACTCCCAATTAAAAGTTTTAATCCAAAATAAAAGAAAAATTCAGTTTTTAAAATCCTAAATTCCATTGACCCAACTAAAAAGAGAGCTCACAGTCTCTTTCTTTTTCATTCTTTTGATCAAGCCCATCATTTAATCAATCAATTACCTCAATTCTTAATTAAACAAAAAAGTTGAAAGTATACATTTTGCATTTGAAATGCAAAGTTATTACTATTATATTTGTATTTTAGTAAAAAAAAATGTCTAAAATGTATCGAAGGCCTAAAAAAAAAATCTCGGGGGCCGTAGAAGTTCAACTCCCTCAAAAAAATCCTAGCTCCACTAGCGTTTATAAGATTATTTTTTGCATCCCCAATTTAAAAATCCTGGATCCGCCACTGGTCGAGCTCGAGCTCAGTAAATGAGTGACGAGCCTAGCTCAATCAACAAGACGATAAGATCGAAGACCTGAATATTAAAATAAGTTGAATTTGAGCTTGCTAGTATTCGACTAGGCTCATCTACGGCCCGCGAGATTAGTAATTTTCAATTAATTTCGTCAATCCAAAAGAAAAAAAGAATAATAATGAGAAACATGATTTAAAAAGTTAAATAAAATCAATACATAGATTCTACTTAGTGGATAATGATGATGAAGACGACGATGATAGATGATAATGACGAATTATATAATACTTCTAACTTGTAAGTAACAATGTCTTCTTGGTTCCATATCGTATTGGCGTCAAGCATTGAAAATATGGGTAGAGATTGGTATTATATTTGTATAAAGATGAGTAAAGATCTGAAAATATTACTAAAAAAAAAAAGTAAAGATCTGAAAAAAATAAATACATTTCCAGTATATCTCTAATACTCCTGTTTAGAAGTCACAACTCTCTAATATTTTCTTGAAATTTGTTTAAATATTCACACAAGATTTTAATGTAAATGAATTTACACCAGTCACGATATCGGAATTCGAAAACTTAAAATCACCATTTTAGTATTATTATTATTATTATTATTATTATTTGCACGTTCAAGCAATAAACAAAATGTCAAATTAAATAGTAATGATTACATTTCTGTCAGGCGTAGGCTGGTGACCACAGCAACCTCACAAATTCCTATTTTTAAATTTATAAGGAAATAATTGCATAAAATTAGGTTTTGATTGATTTTTTTCTCAAAGAAAATTGATTGATTTTGCTTCATTTTCAATAATAATAATAATAATAATAATAATAATAATAATAATAATAATAATAATAATAAATTTAGGTGTATTAAAAAGGTCATTTATTAATCAAAATATACTTAAATTTTCATTGAATTATAAATTTAGGTTCATTCTCTATTTCAAGAGCTTGGTTCTTCTAATCATCAATCAATCATCTCCACGCATCTCATTAACTTTTCGATATACTTAAATTTTCATTGAGTTATAAATTTAGGTTCGTTCTCTATTTCAAGAGCTTGGTTCTTCTAATCATCAATCAATTATCTCGACATATCTCATTAACTTTTCGATATATTAAAAAGACACCATTAGGTGTGTGATTGGTTCAGTGATAGAAAGATCAAAGTTCTCGAGTTTAATGCGATCTTAATTTAATTATTAATTTATATATATAAAAAAGACTCAATTAATGTGTGGGTGTATTAGTTTAATAGTAATGTAATTAATGTCTGAAGCCAACAATCTCTTAATTGAGTCTTAAGTTAACACGATTTTTAAATTTAATTGTCAATAAAAAAAATATACAATGAGAAGCTCATTAACATAGATAAAATTATATTGAGTTCATAACTGAATTAAAGTTCAGTTTATGAAGTTTGGAAGTTGACTACAGATATATAGTGGTATCAAATCTAATTAGAATTCACCAATTTTCAATTATGATTTATCAAAATTAAAATATAATTAAAGTGGATACACCAAAGTGTGCCTCCAAACAAAGATAACTTCAAACTAATCAAGAGTAGAAGCATCATCTCTTTTCACCAACTCATATTATAACACTAAGCAACTAATCATGTAAACAGCTATTACTTGCACACAAAAAGAGGCTAATTTTGATTTCATTTGATCTCATCTTGATCTAAACTATGCTTGACTTGAAAGTTCATCATGTTTTTGGGTTTGATTTGTTGTAGATGCTAGGCTTTAAAAGCTGCTTCAGAAGAGTCATTTTGGGCACATTCCAGTGTTCAATATGCCTGAAACATAAACACGGGTAATTACGAATCCGTGAATTCTATGTGAAATATGAATGAATTAGCTGTGAAAATGGAGTATATGAATTCAAAAATTAAATTTTTCGCTATGGATTCAAACAAAAGATCGTGAATTTATCAAATAAAGTGATGAATCCGCCGTAGATCTTCTTCATGATCTAAGGGTTGATCGTGGTTTTCAGTTTATATTTTAAAATTATTTTTCCCATTATAGTATGATAATGGTAAATATGGATACCAAATTAAAAGAGTTGAGAAATACAAAATGCATACCTGCATACTTTTCCAGAATTTTCATCAAAGAAATACTCTGTAAAACCAGTAGCTGCAAAATCCCACAACAATCATCACTCTCAACAAATGCACACATTAATTGGCATATATAAATAGATACACATACCTGATAGAATCGGTTTCCATGGAAACGACATCACGCAGCTGAAACGCCAGTGCCCGATCCCTTTATCCTCAAAATCCTCCCATTTCATCAGCTTCATATTCGATCTCTCGATTAAGTAACCAAAATTAGTACAATTTCTTTTAAACCGACTCAGCCCTCTGAATGAACCCGCTGGATCCGCGAATTCGCACTCGTCTTCATAAGCATCCGCCGTCAAATTTCCTGCAGCAATCGCGGAATCAGCATACTTAAACTCAATCAATGCGGTGCGTGAGTGCGTGCTCAACTATAAAATTTACCTGTCACAAAATAGGATCGATCGAAATCCTGTTTGATCCTCTCCACAACAGCGGCTCGATCGATCTTCCCCAATCCGTCAGCACAAAGCTCCACGTCAGCTCCTGAATCCGCACTTTCCGGCGGAGAGCGGAGGAGAGAGGCTGCTATCCCCAGGAATTCCGATCCGTACCAGGCGATTTTCAGCAGCACGTTTTCAGGTTCGGCTTTCTCTGTATTAATTGATGTATCGTTGGTTGGATTCTTCGCGCAGAATCGAAATTCGCGGAGCTTTCGGCGGTAGTTTGGACGGAAAATCGGGCGGCGGCGGGGCCAGCGGAGAGACGGCGGAGCGATGATAGTTGAAGCTAGAGAGTTCGCCATGGAAATGGGGAAAAGGAAATAGTCGAATTTGGAGTTATCTCCCGCGGTCTGTTTTTTTTTTTCCATTTTGAAATATCCTCTGCCACAACGAATGGTGGCCATGAAATTATATTTACACTCTCGACCATTAATGGAGTTTGTACATGTGTTTAGTTATTCAAACTTAAATCTTATATTAATAATAAATAAAATTATATACATACAAATATAGTAATTTAAAAAATAAAATTAACAATAATTAATATATTTATATAAAAATGAATCATACTTACAAACTACTCCCTCCGTCTAATTACAAATGTCTCACTTTCCATAATGAGATGCCACATTACAAATATCTCATTCTTTTTTGGCAACATATTCTCTTTATAATTATACCTAATACTCTTATTTAAATAATTTCTATCAACTCACTTTATTTATTAATTAATCTTTTTTTAACAACATATCATCTCTCTATACCTAATATTTAAATAATTTCCATCAACTCACTTTATCTATTACTTACATATTTCTTAATTTTTGTGTCCAAAAGTAATGAGACGGAGAGAATATATTTTTAATATAATCCCTTCATCCGCAAAGAGTATGTGGTGAAGTGGAGGGTAAGAATTTTAATAAAAAAGTTGAAAGATGTAATTTTAATGTTAAAGGGTAATATTAAGCCCACCAAATTGTAAAAGTATGGCGTGGAAGATGACGAACTGGTGGAAGTGGCTGAAACGGAGGAAACATGACCCCTTGCTCTCCCTTTGCCGTGTTTTCTTTGATAAGTTTGGATCGGAGGATTTTGAGCTTTTTAGCGTGGGATTGTGGTGGAGCTGGAAGTGGCTTTGTGATAGAAAGCATGATAATCCTTGCCATGGGGTTTTCGAGATCTTGGGCAGCTGCGAGCTTTTCCTATCAAATTTCCGGGAAGCGCGTGCTGACACCGCTGCCCAGCAGCAACTCCTGCCGCGGGTTGGAGATCACCGGTGGATTCCACCTCGACGCGGCGTTTTGAGGATGGACGTGGATGTTTCTATTCACGATGATGGAAATTTGGTTGGTGTTGGGTTTATTGTGCGTGACCATGCTGGAGCGGTGCACGCGGCCGCAGCGAGAAGAATTGGTAGAACTGAGACTACCCTTATGGGAGAATTGCATGCACTCTTGCTGGGGATTGGTTTTTGCTTGGAAAATGACCTTGGGCCTTTGATGGTCTACACTGAATCTCTTCTGGCAGTGCACGTCCTTAGTGACAAACCATCTGGAATGGATTCCCTCTGTGATGATCTCTTTCAAGCTTTCATGCAAGCTAGGGAGAAGATTGTTCTTCACTTTTGTCATGTTCGTAGGAAAGCCAATTTGGCGGCCCACTGTCTCGCGAACTTCGCCGTTTGGTCGAATGATGTTGTAATCTGGAAGTCGGATTTCCCGTCCTGGCTTACAGATATTGCGAATAGGGACGTAATATAATGTTTCCTTTTCCCCTCAAAAAAAAAAAAAAAAAAAAGTAAAAAGTGATACTTTAATATGTTTTTAATGAGACGGAGGTAATATATTTTAATATATATAGATAATAATTTTAATAACAAAAAATGAGTACTTTTTTTATCGTATATGGCACAATCACAAGAATAAATACTGCATGTCTACCTTAAAAGATTGCAATATAAAGGGGGAAAATCTTGTGTGAATTTAAACATTGAAGATACTCCAACTCAAAACATTTTTCCATGGAAATTATCTTGAAATCGAGTTCATACTATTATATAAACATTTATATTGAACGATCTTTTCGATTAAAAACAAGAAGAAGCCAAGACTGTACATAATTTGAATTTAGCAAACCTACTCCTAACATTTGAAAACACCACTCAATCAGCATTCTCTGCGTCAAGCTAACAAACTTCTGCCGTGCTATCCAGACATACGATACAAGGCAGCGTTTCAAAACCACCACCAAATGCCAGTTATGTACATACAATCACACCGTCATCCATGGCTGCAACCGCCACAGAGCAACGAGCAGAAACATCTCCACCAGACGACCCCATTTGGAAGATAAGCAAGCTCTTGAGGTTCAGATTCAGATGATGCTTTTCGACAACTCTATGCAGATCGGATCTCACTCCCAGCCCGGACATTTTCAGTTGCCACTTTGTACGAAGAGAGCAACTTTCTCTGTCAACAATCAAGGTGATTCAATGATTAAGGGCACAATAGACTAAAACTACTACTCGAAAGGTGATACCGCATATCACACTCAAGACTTTAAGCTAGCAGATCCCTGTTGGGGTTATCAAGACGTATGATGTTGTACTTGTACGCATATCAGGCGTGAGGGAAAAGTTCGATCCACTTAAAATAAGTCCAAAAAAAAAAAGTTCTGGACTTTTTCATAAGTACTAGTATGTGAAAGCTGAAGAATAGGGAAAAAAAATTGACAATAAACACTCACATGATCCTCAAATTCAGGGGTCACCAAATTGACGCAGAGGTTCTTCATCAACATGAGCACCTGCAAGACTAACAGTTGTTAAATTCTATATCTAAGTGGATCAGAGTGAGAATGCAAGTCGATAATGGCAAGGCTTCTAACAAACAAGTATCAAGTACAACCCACCGTCTCAACATTTATAGGCTCCATTTTCCTTAGTTTTTTCAAGTGATCAGTTGCAGTTGGATCAAAGACGCTACCAATGAAACCATAGACTTGAGCAAAATCTGGCATAACTGCAGAATTAAAAAGCCAGTGATAAGTTTTAGTTATGCCATCAAGATAAACCATAGATAACTCGTTGGTTGAAAATTGCAATATGTATACATCTTAATAAATAATGACGTTCATGTGCCCGCTAAAAAAAATAACACTCATGTAATCTGATATCAATCCTTCCAATATGGAACACACGACAAATAAGACACACATAGCTTTAAACATGGACTATTCAAACCTGAACACAACGGTTTTTTCTGCATTTTTAACCAGTAAGTTGATTTCACTGACAACAGATGCAAATAACAGACAGTGAGGAACAGAACTCGTGTTCTGCTGCATCCGTCTCGCCCTCACTTCATGCTGCATAACTAAATCTGAGCACGATGTTTTTATTTTCCACATTTTTCTCAGGTATGATGATCAAACAAACTAACAAATGAAATTGAGAACAGTAGGGAAAAGACCTCTTGCTGTGTTGCATTGCCCCGCTTTAACTTCATGATCCATCTCATTAGATTTCCATCCACATGGAGTGCTATCATTGCTGCTGCTGCTATAATTATGGGCAACACTAGCTAATCCAACATCATCTAAAACATCAAGACACGCAATTCATCAGTGACATCTTAAAACAAATGGCAGATCAGGATGCTCGCTAATAGAAAATTACCTTTTGCAACATTTGACAAACATCCTGCTGGCACAACATTGTAACTCCAAGAAGACAAAGGTGAACCGTTGATGGGATTTCTGGGAATTGAAAAGGGATCGCGCCTTACAGCGTATCCAGCCTCCACTTTAGCAACTGAAGATTGCACAGGACCTCCGGTTCGAGGTACAACTACACAGGACCAAAAGAAAAACAATCAAACGTCACGGGACGTACTCAAAAAAGAAAAGGAGAGAATAAAATTCACAGGAAAAATCAAAGACATCCAACCATTTTTCGCGGCCTTCTGCGGATAAGGATGAGCTGCTTTTCTCTTTGGACGTGGGGGAGGTACATGCTCGCTTGTACCGTTCTTCTGGACTTTCAGAAAATACTTCTGGGCATGGCTGCGTATCTGCAAGATGACCTCTGGTTAGTCTCAGGAAAACAAAGTAGCAGGTACAACCTCTTTCTTTAAAAGAGTCTCCTATGCATAACCTTGGAGCATAAATCATCTACAGTAACTAAAAATAGTCGATTATCCGGGGAAACAAAATTCAAAACTTGACGAAACTATAAAAGTTGGCAGATATGAAGACCAACCTTGCCAACTAAGAAGAACAATAAAAACAAGGGAAGAAAACAATTCAACCACCATACAATAGAAACAGAAAAATAATAGTCTTACAAAAAAGAATCCAAGCAGGAGAAATAGAAACTACGGGGCTAAATTAAATCATTCATCTCTATATAAAATGAAGGGATGAACCACATGCCTCATCCAGGAACTTGCTCAAATTGACCATATCTACCATGACACAAAATATTCCACACATCCTGACTCTGTTAAAATAGAGATATTATAACTAGGTCAGAATGATTATTCATCACCTACACAATGAATATCAAGAGGATAACTAGTTCAATACTTCAAGCATTCAAAATTTAAACTATAGAGTTACTACTTTGCATCACATCATCTAACTGTAAAAGTTAAGTAAATTCAACCTGGATAACTGTCTTTGACCCAATAAATGCTTCAATCTTTTTCCAGTCACGATCAAATCTAGAATCAGAAGAAAGTAAATCAGAAAACAATAGCACCAAGTCATCAACGATAGAGAAAAATCAAATATCAAAAACTTATTTCCCAATTTAGTCTTCAGTCTAACTTCAAATAAAGTAAAAAATTTAAGAAAACAGAGCAGAAACCCCAATAATTGCAACATTCAAAACTTAACAAGCTTACAAACTTAAAACAGTATTTCCTTCCTATCTCTCATTACATTCACTGCAGCAGGAGAACAATTAATTTTCACCATTTCTGGATGCTGGCCAAAATACTATCACTAATCCAAGAAAAAAACTAAATTATACACTTACAGCTGAAGCGCTTCGAGAAATTTATCATGCTCCTGCTCACTCCAGCTCTCTCTGGACTTCGTGATCGTGTACGGCTTTCGGATCTTCTTATTCGGATCATCCACACCCGAGGCCGTATTCGCATCCGTGGCCATCGGAAGCAGATTACCGTCACCTCCATCCGCCTCCGGCATTTTCAAGGGATCACCGCCCACGTAGAAACCGTGAAAATGCGAAAATTCCTGATCCGGCGGTGGACTCCGGTATACCGACACCATGTATGATCAAACACTTTCGAACTCAGCCCCAGACGCGGAAACCAAAATTGAAACAGCAAAGGAGAAGCAGATATGAAGAGCGCGTGTGGAGCGTAGAAGGAGAAATCGAAGCTCTGGTTTCGGAAAATCGGATTGAATTTGAGTTGGTGGAAATGAAAATTTGGGGGTTGAGTTTTTTGTATGGTTTTTGGTGAGAGAGAGGGGAGAGATGGAAAGCGACGGGTTTATGGAAAATAACCGACTTTGTGTGGGGGAGAAGAGGGAAGAGATCTGTCCCGCACACGTGTCGAGAGATGGATGATGGGTTGTTATATTTAGGCAGGGTGAGGTGTCAGTCTGTGTTTGGATGCTTTCTGCTTTTACCGACTTCATATTGTGTTTGAAAATAAATATAGTTTGTCTTATATATATATTCGATATACTCCATCCGTCCCACTGTATATGAGACCTTTTTTTTTATGCGGAAATTAAGAAAAATGTATTTTGTTTGTAGATGAAAACATGAAAATGTGTTTAAAGGGTAAAATCTTTACCAAAAAATGAAAGAGTCTCACTTACAGTGGAACGTCTTAAATAGAAAGAGTCTCAGATACAGTATGACGGAGGGAGTAGTTTATTTTTGCCATTTTAACGTGTACATAAAAAAATATTCTCTTCGTCCACAATAATTTTTTTTAAGAAGAAGTGATATGGATTTTAAAACGGGATTATTGAGTATATTGAGAATAATAAAAATATATTGTAATTAGTATTGTGTTGTTTTAATTTATATTGTGAATGGTGAAAAGGAGAAAAATAGGAGTAAATAGGAGTATTATTAGTGATGAGGTATAGTTCAAAAATAAAGGATATTTTTTTTTTGTGGACGCCCCAAAAATGAAATTTATGAAATTTTATTGTGGACGGAGGAGTTATCTTTTTATTTATTTATTTATTTATAGTACTACCCTACAACATATTAGTACTTTTTATATATCAATTTATTTTCCTATTTTGACATATTGTGGGCCACTTTATCTATTTATTTACAATTAATTATCATTATTAAAATTACATGAGACATAGGGCATTTTTGCCTATTAACATTTTTCTCTATTCACAATACATTAGTTACTTTTATTAAAATTTGTGTCGTCCCTTCTAGAATAATTTTTCAAGGACGAAGGGAGCATAATTTATGTGAGCACCGTTTTCTTTAATATTTTATAAATTGTTATTGAAATTATTGATTTTATAAATTACATAAAAATAAAAATTCAATTTGTTTATTTTCTCTTCAACTTCAAATAATTAATAAGATGAATAAATCAAACTTTGAGTTTTTTATGTAATTTAAAAATAATCATGTTTCTAAATGAGATGTGCAAGAAAACGAAGAAGCGGGACTTGCTGGTAAAAGCTTCCTCTTCAATTAAACTGTTGGAGATTCGAGTCTATTCGATTTGAAGAATTATATATAATTAATTTTATGTTATTATGTTTAATTGGATGAGTATGACCCGATATTTAATCTCTAGATATTACGAGATGATATTACATGTGATTAATCTAGTTTATGATTCACAATTCTATCAAATCACCCATGATTCAAACTATTAAAATAAATATTAAATTAATTTTTATTAAATCATAAAAAATAAATATGAAATTTATATAAAATATAAATAAATATTGAGTGAGTTGATAGTGAATTCATAACGATGTCAATAAAAATTTAAATTTGATTAAATATTATTGAGAATGAAAAAAAAAAAATTGACGTTTATAGAATAATACCATAAAAATCTTAAAAAATTTAAAATGAAAAGGCATCGCCGAAGATGGAACTAGGACAACGTGAGGCTGCAGACATGCCCACTATAGGCATTGATTGTACATGTAATTTCTATACCCATGTTTTTTTTTGTTTATTACACTTACCTTAAATCCATAACTAGACCAAGCATGTGAGTGGAGTACTAAAAGAATGTTACATCAACCTATAAACTAACATATGATAAATTACGGGGTTAATTTGGTATAAATTCACCAACTTTCACCGATTTTAAATTTAGACACGAGCTTTGAAATTTGTCTGATAATACTCAACCTTTGCACCCATTCTAATTTTTGGCTCGACGAAATTTTCCGGCCAAATACGTGTCATTACTTATCCGACGTGTGCACAAATTATCTGACGTGTATAATCTAAAGAATGACATGGCATTTGTGATTTAAAAACGACAGCGTTTTAATTAGGTTTGAAAAATTGACACCGGCTTGAGAGCATCAACAAATTAACATGCAACAAGCTTGAAGATCCGTTGAAGAAGTTGAAGGGATTTGATTTGATTATATGCCCATATTCTGGTGCAGAATCAGATAGTGATAGCTTGGGCGGTTTAGATTTTTCAATGTTTGTAGAATTTGTAGATGTGTTTTAAATAGAAGATGAAATTGGCCAAAAAAACGACGTCGTATTTCATATTGTAAAACGGCATAGTATCACTCACCGAAAAAAAAAAAAAAATGCCACACAAGATTTTTGGTTGCCACGTCACAAGAATTTTTAAGTTGCCTGAAAATCGGGTCAAAAATTAAAATGGGTGCAAAGATTGAGTATTGTCAGGCAGATTTCAAAGTTCGTGTCTAAATTCAAAATCGGCGAAAGTTGGTAAATTTGTACCAAATTAACCCTAAATTATACTTCCTTTGTTCACAAAAGTACGATAGCTTCATCATTTTTAGCATTCATAAAAAATATAATCCCTTCGTTCCATTTTAAATGACTAAATTTCTATTTTGGATTATCCTACTTCAAATTATCCAACCAAAATTTAAAAATAAAGTTAGGCATTTAACACCATTTTTTGGGTTGTTTCACCACTATTTTACACTTTTATCACATATTTCTTAATCTTCGTGCCCATTTTTTTTGGGTCATTTGAAGCGGGACGGAGGGAGTAATATTTTTTTAAGATATGATCCCACATTTTTCTCTTTATTTTTTTATCATTACAAATATTATTTATTTACAAAAAAATCACATTTAATTCAATCTGAACTACTCAATTCATACAATAATGAGATTAAACACCCACTATAGATCGATTTTCATTTCTTATGAGTAAATATGTAATAGTGAAGTAAAATTAAAAAAAAATATTTTCAAGTCGGTCTGTTTTTGTCAGCTAAAATAAAGGGTGCAGTCGCAAATTAAATCAGCTTACAATTTCATATAGGAATAGAGTTTTTTCCTAAAACGCGGCTCTTCTTATAAACTAAAAATGCTGTGCATAAATGCAGGTCAAGATGTTGCCTTCTTTAATTTAAAAATGTTTATAGGATTCATATTTTAATCTCATACATGTGAAATGTGTCAATTTATGTTGGGTTTTTTTTTTTTTTTTTGAAAATTATAAGAAGGTGTCTAATATACTACTCCCTCCGTCCCAGCCCAATAGGCTCAGTTTCCTTTCTGGGACGTCCCACTCCAATAGGCCCAGTCTAAAAATGGAAATAATTAGGGGCTTTAATAAAAATCAATACTACTTAATTAAAGGGGATATACCCCTTAATTTCACTTCAGATTTTTCCCCCCTCTCTCCGGGAACCTTCCCCTTCCCCCTTCCCCCTTGCCCTTTCCGTCAACTTCCCCACCGCCGCCGTTCTCCGTCACCGCCGCCCCCTCCCCCTTCTCTCTCTCTCAACCGCTGACTCTCCAGAGCTCCTCCGCTTCGCCGTCGTCTTCCTCCAGCGGCTCCTCCTCCGCGGCATCTTCTTCGTCCTCCTCCTCGGCCAGCAGCAGCGCCGACGAAGATGAAGAAAACGACGCCAATCGCGGCGAAGTGAGGTCCGGCCACACAGATCCGCCGCCGCCTCAAGCCGCCTCCTCTCCACCCTTTTCTTCTACCTCTGCCGCCGTCTCTAGCGGCGAGCGCCTCCACCGCGTGTACCGCCTTCACCGCCTCTACCCTCCACCATCTCCACCGCGTCTTCGGTCTCCACCGCCTCCATCAGCCTCGTACACCGGGATCCCCAGATCTGGTGAGGGAGACGATGATTTCTCAGAGTGGGTTGCAGATCTGGGTTCTTGATTTGTTGCTATAAATGAGTTCTTAGAAATTTTCATGAAATGGGTAATTATCAATTGATTTTCGTTGATTTTTGTGAAATGAGTTATTGTTTCTTGATTAGTTGGAGCAATTTTCTGTTCGTCACATTTTTGGAATTTTCTCTCATAATTTGCTGAATTGTTCCCTGCTCAATTTGATCTTCCGTTTTGCCCTAACGCCGGAGAAGCACCTTCTGGCTTTGATCGGAGATGGTTTCACCTGAGAACACGAATTGGCTCTACGATTATGGCTTCGAGGATATCACTGTTCCAGATGCCAATTTCGCAGCTCCCAATTTCTGCATTTAAATGATGAAAGTAATCAAATGAGATTAAGGAAAAATAAGGGAACATTTAAATCCTTAATTATTGGTGGACCACACCATTTACCTACTAAAAATTGAGTTTCTTAATCTCCGTGCCGAAATGAACTGGGCCTATTGGCCTGGGACTGAGGGAGTATATACTATAATCTAATAAGAAACCCGCACGCAGGTGGACCTTTACACTACACAAAGGTGGAAAAACAACCACACGCAGGCGGAACCACTATCCACATAAAGGTGGGAGCACTACTCACACAAAAGTGGAAAACTACCCGCACGCAGGCGGAAATTGAACCCAAGTCCTCTCACAAACGAGAATTTTTGAGTGCCTCCACTTTGAACAAACAATAATAGTAGAGTCTAGGTGAAGAGATTCGAGATCGAAAATGCATGATGTTGGGATTAGGCAGCAATCATTAATTACCCTTTTCGTCGCTTCAATTGCAAGACAGTTTGGGAGACACAAACACACACTGCGGGTGAGAGAGAAAAATCCAAAAACATGTTTGGTTGAATACCAAACTCCCTTAATCCTTGGGAAACTTAATTGAAAGCATTTAATTTCCTCAAAAAGAAACATTTAATAGAATTGGAATTCGAGAACGACGGGAAACTGAAACCAAAACCTCAATTAGTTAATCTAAGTACAATAAATCTATGCAGCCACATTCTAGTTTAATAGAGAAAAATTGAATTTATTTAATTTATTTTTTAAAATAAAAATAGGATTTAGTTATTTTATTGTATTCTCTATATTGTAGTTATTTTTTGTAAATTTTTTTTTGCATTTTTTAAATTGATTATTTAATAAAAATAAAAAAGTTACAAAAAAATATAAAAAAAATAACTAAAATGTAGAGAATACAATAAAATAATTAAATTCTATTTTTATTTTAAAAAATAAATTAAATAAATTCAAATCTATATATTATATAAAACACCAGTTTAACGGCAAAATTTTAGCGCCATATTTTATCTCTCACACGTTCTCTCTAATTCTTATTAAGCACGATTGGATTCTTTTCTCCCACAACTCAACATCAGAAACTCTTTTCATCAACTCTCTTCTATTTCGGATTCCATAACCGCTTCTCGCCGATCCATTGCTCACCAAACTTAATCGAAGATTCGGCCGTCGTTTCTCGGTTCTTCAACTGTCGCCCTAGCGCCACCGCCTCATACCAACATTGCCCAAAATGGTAAAAGCAAAACCAATTAGTTTCTTCATCTCTCTCTCTGTTTCTATTCTTTATGATTTGATTCTTCTCCCATGATTTTAAAGAAAAATTCCCAATTTCTGAAACCCCTTTCGTCAACTTTTTTCCAGATTCCGTAACCGCTCCTCGCTGTTCCATCGCTCACCAAACTCAATCGAAAACTCGGTCGCCATTTCTCGGTCGTCAGTCGCCGCCCTAACGCCGCCGCCTCAGACCAACGTCGCCCAAAATGGTAAAAGCAAAACCAATCAGTTTCTTCCTCTCTCTCTCTCTCTCTCTCTCGCTCGCTCTCTTTCTCTGTTTCTATTCTTAATCTCTTATTCAACATATTTGAATTCACATGTGAGTGTGTGTCTGTACAGACATTGAGGGCCACTGCATCAGAAATTAGAGAAGTGTTTCTAAAAGTGCTGGTACTAATTTCAATTTCAATATTTTCGTGTGTTAATTAAAATTTAAATTGAAATTTTGAAATTGGGTTTTTAAAATCAAGATCAGATTTTGGTTTGAAAACAACCAACATCAAACATGGTGGTTCAATGTTTATCATCTTGAAATACTGCAACGTAGAACTTCGGCTGATGCAGCCCTCCATGTGTGGCGGATTCGCCGATTGTAAGGGTGCCATGTTCGTGTATTTCTCTGGTGCAGTGGCAGCTATGGTGCAAGGATTATATTATCTCTTTTATTTTAGTGCTCTTTTTAGTGGTGTTTCACTCTTCACACATAACTGTTGGACTAATGTTTTAATGATTTTAGAACATAAAGTTGAAAGAATAGTGTTTTACATATGTATTCTGCTCCTTGAAGTGTCCATATATACCTCTAATGATTGATTCTTATGTGCTTATAATTTGTAATTTTTGCTATCAAGGAGATGGATTCTGGACACATGAATTTACTTAATGGTTTATTGTGACGTCTCTTTCTATTGCCAATTTTGCTTGATTTCTTTGCCCATAGTAATGTTATTAAGGATAGTTACTTGCTGCTATCAATCTTAACATAGTTGTGGCTTTCTTGAGACGTGGTTTATGAATTAAGGTCGTATGCATGGCTTTATCTATACACACTGCTTCAAATATCTGAAATTGTGTCATTTTAGGATTATGGATGGATTAAACCAAGATGGAAACAATGTGGATTCTTTCTTACGGAACTACAAACTTGGGAAGACTCTTGGGATTGGTTCATTTGGCAAAGTTAAAATTGCTGAACATGCATTGACAGGGCACAAAGTTGCTGTCAAGATTCTAAATCGTAAGAAGATAAAGAATATGGATATGGAAGAAAATGGTTAGGCAAACCATATTCACTATCTGTTTATTATAGTGTGCGGCTCCTGTCTTTGTGCTGTTATTCCTCCCCTTTGTAAACCATATGTTTTCAGCAGTTAACTTTTCCCCACAAAAATTATCTCTCGCACTTTTTCTAGCTACACCAATTTTCTCTCTCCCACGCTAAGACGGTTATCTCACTCTTTTCTCACGGTTCTGTCACAATATATTTGGAACGACTACTATTTCTCTTAAGCATATCGATTCTCCAACTGCTATTCATTTTTTCGGCAATTGTTTTCGAATTTGAAGCACTGTTTAACGACTATTCTTGATGGTTCTAATCTGGTTGGAAGGGTTCCTTGGTGAGGTTGGAAGAATTTCGCACACCGATGCTTATATCCCGCAATTTGTTTTTAGAATTAAGATTTTGATTTCTGCTACATGTATATGGAGAGGACTTTCTTGGCTTTCTTACATCTTACGATTTGATTTATAATTGTGGCTTCGTATATTTGCTTGTGAATTTCGGTCGAAACAATTGCAATTTATCATGCCTGCTAAAGCATTCAGAATTAATTTTTTAATGTGAAATGTGTGGTGTAATGTTTACCTATGAGAATTTGGAACTACTATTTTATGGTCAATTGAAATCTGTAGAGATGGCGATTTACATATCTTTACAAGAGTGGAGCATAGGGGATTGAAGTGGAAGACCATTGATAAAGATATCAATTGTCGTAAGTTATATCTTCCAAGTGAACTGGTGTTAATATTTTCCAACACATAATCATCTTTTATTTTGTTGAATCTGATGGTTTTTCTTATTCAGTTTGTCCAAACAATTTGATGTAATTGATACAATCCCATAACATATTTTTTTGATTATTTATCAAAATTTTCATTCTATATGTGGCAAGTTAAGCTGTCATATGTTCTGAAAGTGTAAATAAAGGTATTTATACACATCATGGATTGAGGTCTTTCTGATTTTCAATTTTTGACACTGAAGTTCTCACATTCAACATCATATTTGTCAATTCTTAGATCATATTTGTGAAGCCATTATCTTAGTTTGTATTTCTGATTTACTTGAGTATGTATTTTCTTACATTAGTTGACAAATTTCTCGCATACTGGCAACATTTGTGTTTGAATCCAAGATCAGCTAAGCTCTTTGAAAAATCCAAGAAAATATGTCATGTTGGAAATATTGCTGAACAAGCAGATGAAATATCATTTGTAGGATGTTCTTATTTTTCATATCTTTGCACCTCCAATTAATAACATACGTATTTATCATTGCAGACTATAGCCCAATTCAAACATTGTTGGTGTTTGTAGGCGATCGAACCGAGGGCGTTGCATGCTTACTCCGCACCCCTCAAGGTGTGCTATAGGATCAATTACATAAGAGTGAATTTCGAAAAAATATGGGATTTGGAGCTATTTATTTTAATATGTTTTTCTATAATGTTTTTCTCATTTGATAATAGAAGTTACTTTTTTCATACCAGGAAAAAAAGATTGCCCATAGCTACAGGAGCTAATAGAAAGAGAGGGTTGATTTATTCATAATTACACAGAGATATAGCTAGCTAGAATTTGCAACAATGTTTGAAGTTATGATTGGTGGGTGGTAAGTTATTGTTAAATAAATCTAATTTTGCAATAGTTTAATCGTGTGGAGATGAATCTTGATTTGAGTTTATTCTATTTGTTAATATACATGGCTTGGGCCAATCTACTCCAAGAATATTTGCATTTACCAAGGCAAGAGTTGAAGATGATGAGGCTAGCTTCTTAATATCTACTTGCATAATGTTTGTAAATATATTTGAGATACTATGATTAGTCCTTTGAGACTCATTCTTTCTTGCAATTTCATAACTATCGTAAACTTTACTTAGTATATACTTGAATTTCATTTCTTTCAACTGCTAATGGTGGACCTTCGTCAGTTAATGAACGATTGTGAAAGCTTGAAAGATCGGTTGCTTGTGCTTTTGATGTTGTGAGATTACGACAAATGATGCTTTTAACTATTGTCTATCTATATATAGAAAGAGTATATCTTGAATTCTTTTTAGTTGAAATTACATGTGCTTTAATATTAAAGATTTGAAGATACCTCTTCAATATTTTGAAATAGTAATTAAAGGGATTTTGATCTTATTTTCTCTCACACTATCTCCGTCTCAGATCTCTAATGGCTGCCGGCAATGCCCCATCTGCTCATGAAAGAGAATAGATTATTGAGATGATGGAGAAGGAGATGGAATACAGGGTGGATATGTTTAACAAGCTTACACACAAGTGTTTCGGCAAGTTCATCGAGAACAAGTACACAAGGAAGCTTGAGTTAAATATGGGAAAAACAACTGCATTGACCTGGTGCTTCAAAATATTGGCAGGTGACTAACTTTGTTGGCCAGCTGCTAGGCAACAGTCGAATGTAGAGAAGATAATTTTTATTTTGTAACTGTTTGAGATTGATTGATAGTTTGCATGGAGGAAGATATTAGGTATGGTTTTTACTTCTTTTTCTCTCATTTTCTTTTCCACTTTGGTTTCTACAATATTACATTTGGTTTGTATATGTTAAAATTGAAGGGCAGAGCTGCTTTGATTGAGATGGGGGTTTACACATGTGAGTTTCAGAGGATTACGAGGGCTATTCGGTGGAGAATTCAGCTAAAGAAGAAGTTGAATGTACCTATCTTTTTTGCATTTGCTGAAAATATCATCAATAACCTTCAAATGGGCTTATACTATTTAAGACCAACCAACTTTTGTTTAAATAGTACTAGGTCCGACATTTCTCTGCATAGTTTTACAGTATTTGGATGTGGATTTATTATAATATATGCAATAGATCGCTTTATTACTATTAATTTAATTAATAGTTCTCCTTTAAACATTAAATTAGTAATATAGTAGTACTATAAATTTTCCAAAATAAAAATAAATGATGGGCCGAGAAAACAGAAAAAAAGAAATGAATTGGTTTTAGTGGGCTTCTATTATTTCAATTGAAATGTGTTTTCTTTACAGACAATATATTGTGGTATATTATCGTAAAATATAATGTTTGTTTGTATTTCTTTAGATCTTAACTTTTTTTTAATCATTTTAATGCTACTATGTTTTAATCCATGCTTACCTCAAAAAAGTTTTAATTCATGCTTAAATAAAAAAAATATAATGAAGATTATACTTAATATTCAAGTTTGTTAATTGTTGTACTTAGTTTGAAAATATTGTTACTATCAAAATTTACATATACTAATATAAACTATACAAAAATAACTACAAATGAATAAGTTAAGATTATATAAAATGTCGTTTTATTTAGATGTCCACTGCGCATTGCAAGGGCAGACATATATAATTAGTTATATATATATATATATATATATATATATATATATATATATATATATTAAAATATAATTTCAAATATGACTTTTTGTTTATGTTTGTCTATGAAAATATTTATTTATTTATTATGATGCGTAATACCCTATATCAATAAGGTGAAATGCTCATTTTCATTATCAAATAACTTTTAATATTTAATAACTATAATTATCATTACACTTTATACAAATTCAAATTCAAATTTTTATTGGGTAATTGATGCTAATTATTTTATTTTATTTTAAAATATATGTTTTATTTGCTTATATTTTGATTTTAATTTTATTTAATATTTATATTTATATTTATTTCTTTTAATATGTCGTTTAATTTCAACGCTCACCGTGCATCGCACGGGAGAGCATACTAGTTTTCTCTATTAAATTAGAATGTGGGTGGTCACAATGTGACATCTAATATTCCATCCTGCCCATTTATAATGGCTCCATTTTCTTTTTCGTCTGTCCCATTAGTAATAGTCCCTTCCAAAAAAGAAAACTACACTCTCTCACAAAAAGTTGTGGGTTCCACCACTATCTATCACTTTTATTCTTTAATCACTCGTCTTCTTAATTACCGTGCCCAAAAAAGTAATAAGTCATTCTTAACGGGACAGAGGGAGTAACAAATCCAAAAAAATACGTTCCTTTAGCCTCATTCATGGACTACATTTCCACTCGTATATATTCTCCATTCCATTTTTAGAAATATGTTAGAATATTTAAATAAATATAATTCAAATTTTGAACTTAATTATAATCCATTTTTTAATATTGTGAGACTAAATAATGTATTAAATGAAATTTTCATTTAAACAAAAAATATCACCAAGTCAACTACAGGATTAAACAAGTCATTTTCCCTAAAAAAATCCTAACACCGAAGATCTTGAAAAAGTAGTAAGCAAATATCAAATCCAGAATTTAGGTTCGGTTTTAGAAGTCAAAAAAATGTGGGCTAATAAGAGCATGAAACAAAGTGAATAAAAATGGAATATCTGAGACTCAAAATAAGCAAGCAAATACATGAGACTTGAATTACAATAGGCCTATGTTTTCAACTACAACAATATTATCTCAAGGAGATGATTCGAAAAAGGAATGCATCCATGTTTTCAATAGAAATCTTTACAGAAATAAATGTGTCTTACATGTGTTAAAAGGGCTTTAACATGAGTAGCTCCAGCGGCTAATCGAGCCAGCGAGTGATTCCGTCTTCGCCTAGAGCTGCAACAATTTCAATGCGTACATCCAACACAGCCTGCATATTACCAGAATTGGCATATATCTTAGAGAGGGAGAGAGTTTAACCAGATTTGATAGTTCCTCGCATTGTTCCCTTGTGGGATTAAGGGGGAAAAAAAATTAAGCATAAGTTTGCTCAATAAGCTCTACGTAGCAACGATTAATTAATCTAATCATACTGCAAAAGATGGACGTACCAGAGGATTTCTGCAGTTCACCAGCCTGCACTCTTCAAGAGTGCCCTCAAACGTCCAACTCTCCCAAACGTCAAAGCTGTGACTGGCGAATACGAATTCCATCCTTCTATTTATCTGCAAAGCCAATGTGAAAGCTCAAGCAACAGAAACTGCAACTGTTTAACCAGTGTGTTGCCAATATATCAACTCCAACGAGAGAGAATATTTGGCTTATTTAAATTAAAACATCAAAATACTTAATCACACAGCCTGGTTTCCATAAGCACTTCAAGATCAAAGGTATGGAAACATGCACCAATTTTTTTGCTTATAGTCTCCTGTAACGACTGGAGCAGACCCTAATCGCAAAAATTGATAAACCAAAAATTAACTATTTTCAGTAGCATATGCTGCATCTTTTAAATATTTATCTCTCCAACCCCTCCGATTCAAAACAACAACCCGTCAAAAGAAAGTGGAAGACATATCAAGGAGTCTACCTGTAATAACTTTCCTCCAGCAGTAAATGATCTAAACCCAATTGTATCCTGCAAATAAGAGCAAACGAGGAAACTCAGGGGCCATCTTCATGGTAATTTCTCACCTCATCTCAACCTAGGACTAGCACTAGTTCCCATTTTATTTCACTAGCGAATCTCACCAAAGCCAATAAAAATTGATGAATGAGGGCATAGCCAAAACAACATGTAGCTTCTTATCGAAGTACCTTGCTTCTATACACAACCAGGAACTGTGCTGCAGGGTCTCTTTTTGTAACATTTGACAATGTATCCAGGAACCAACCACCGCCTTGGACTCTTTGCCTAGAGACATGAAGTGCAGGATGGTCTCTTGCGTGTAAAGATACAATATAGCCATCTTTCAGCAGTTCACCCGATTTTTTAACAACTTCTCTGCTTGATTTTAGCGGCAGCTCTGGAGTTAATTCTGCTTTTGAATCAACTGGTGTTTTCCTATTCCTTGAATCTTCACTAGAACTCAGAACTTGATCTGTGCCACTCATAGTAGCATCATCTTCTCTATATGAAGAACTTTCTTTCTCAAATGTCACAGCATCATCTGCTTTATTTTGAGATTTTTGCCGGCCATGCCTCTTCTTGGCCTTCTTACTTGATCTGTTTCGCTTTGTTTCAGATCTATTTGACGGACTTTGAGACAAAACAGAACTTTGATTTTGAGAAGAAGTTTCTTTTGACTGATTTAAGACTTTTTTCTGGGAACTTTCTGCCAATAGCTCAACATTTTCAGTCGGTCTATCACACACTGAACCTTGGAATGAAGTTTCGCTCTCTAACATGCGACTCTGTTCATTCTTACTTTCCAACTCCCTTTCTTCCTCTTCCTCGTCAGATATAGCATTCTTTGGAATGACATTATCAATGACGAATTGTTGTAGTATGGAAATTGCCTTTTCCCTAATCTCCATCCATACTTCTTCACTGTAGTCAGCACTGCGAGGAAGTATCAGAACATTGGGCATCTCCCTTAGCTGAAATCAACAGACCATAGAAGTATTAGTTTAGAAACGCACAGAGAAAAAACAGTAAAAGCAAGGTCCAATGTAATATTAGGATCTTGGAAGATCATTTCTAGCAAGATAAACACATACAAGAAAATGGAGGACCTTCGAAATAAAGAGCCAAAGAGGAATTGTGCATAAAAGCAAGTAAGCAAGCAGAATGTAGTAAACTTCTGAACTACCCTAATACTATTCATCATACCCAGGCTTCCATCCATTGTGGACCTTCAGCACCATCAAGGGCACAGCCTGCAAGTGTGCCATCGATCAAAAGTTGTTTCACAGCACAGTCATCCAACAGCTGGCTGCTCCCAGTATTTACAAGAAATGCCCCTTCAAAGAAGCATCATTCAACTCATAAGAGAGATATTTAGAAAGAAGCACTGAAAAATCCTCATGAACAAAAATTGAATAGTTTACCAGGCTTTATATGCTGTAAACACTCTGCATTGATAATTTGAATCGTATCATTAGTCAGAGCACAGTGCAGAGATATAAGGTCACTTGCAGCAAGCAAGTCATTAAGTGTATCCATTCTTCTAGCAGCCGCCGGAAATCTTAAAGAAGATCTACTTACTTTACCAATTCCCTACAAATATTCAAACCATATGTCGTCATACCACAAACTTACTTGTAAGAATATACTGAAATTAACTTCTCCAAATTACTACCACCAATATATTCAACTAACCATAAAAAGAATGCAGTAGAAAACTGAGACTCCAGATATAATAATGCTATTAATAAGTTGAATATTGTCTAAAAATATCAGCTAATTGATCATGGAACACATTCTATCAGTGACATGAGCAAAAGAATTTATAAGGATATATACTAAATAAAAACAACAAAACAAAAAGGCAGGACTAGTTTCATATTGCACGACCAAAAGCATGATATGAGCATTATGAACTACTACTTGCAACAATGTCGATGAAACCGATACGGAAAAACACACAAACACAGCTGTAGAAACATATAGATAACTAATTAGCAGGAAGAATATGTAGAGCATCATAGGGCAAACAAACAATATCTAGGAAAGATGACGAAACATTTCAAGTAGTTACAATGTCAAGAATCTTCTAATAGCACCACAGCTCAGGAACCAGGGGTAAAAGTAGAACATAATAGATTCTAACATATCATACAATTTTCATAATTTGAATCATATAAAACCCCCAAGTATATATATAAGTACCATATTTCAGCGCGAATAACAATCAACCAAAACCATCTGTATGCAACCGCACAACTTTGACAAAGAGTAAAAAGCTACGTCCATAAACTGCATTTATTAAAAAATGAAACATATGTTTCTTCAGATTACTAATTAGCATACCTCTTGCACATCAAAGTACAACACACTCATCTTAAACGCCAAGCTCCTATTAGCCAAGGACGTCGCGGAGGCAGATCTACCAACAATCCCCAAAACCAATCCACGACACCGTCGCATTCCACGGCAGAGCGGCTGCACCGAGCCGAGCCATCCGGAAGCCGAGAGCGCGTGCCTGGAGAGCAGATGCGTGCGCCTCAGTAGCCCCAAAATAAGCGCCATCACAGTGTCCGCCACCTCCTCAGCTCGGCTCACGTCCACGTGGATCAGCCGGTTCAGCCCGAGCTCCGCGGCCAGAGCCGAGTCCACGGCGCGGTCGGACGATCCGAGGCACAGAATCAGCTGCCACGGCCGGAGCCGGCGCTGCGCGGCGCGCGGCAGGAACGAGAGCGAGTGGATGAGCACCGCCGCCGCCGATTCGATCCGCGACTCCGCCAGCCGGCTGAGCGACACGTGCTCCACCTCCGCCACGCCGCTGAGGCATTCCTCCTCCAGAACCGTGTCCTCGATGCAATTGAGCGTCACCACTAGTGGAAGCGGCTGCGATTGGCCCCCGCCGCCGCCGCTTTGAGGCATTGCTGCCGGAGATCTCTCTCTCCCCCCCTCTCTCTCACTCACAAACACACAAGCAGTAAATCTGGTTCAGAAATCTCGCAGTAGGAGGCGTAATTCTTCCTGCTATGCGTGAAGAAGGCGGAAGCGCACGCACTGCTTCAGATATTTTTTTTGAATTTTTTTTGGAAATGAGCAGTTAGAGGTATTTATAGAAGAGCTGTTTCTTTCCAGTTGTTTTGGACGACGAAAGTGAAAATGGGAGAGACCCTACTCTGCTATCTTTCTACTATCACTCCATCTGCGTGAATTTTCACTTTTACTATGTGTTGCCAAAATGCCCTTGGACTTTGCTTATTTCCACTTGAGCCCCAAATGTCCGGCAATAAATAATCTCCTTTTATTTTTTTCTCTTATTTTATTATTTTATCAAATTGAATCCATCAATTTGGTCCCAATTAATAAAGTTTAAAACCGAAATTTATTCCGATTTGATTTGGTCTTATGGCGGTATCCATCATGTCAATTTCAAAAAAATTAACAGTTAAAATATCTTCATCACATTGAATTTTAGTATTAAACAACAACCATTCCATTTCGATAAAGAAGTTCAATCAAAATTTATTTCAATTCATTCTCAAATATATATATATATATATATATATATATATATATATTTCAGTTCGACTTCCCATTATTTTAGTGTTATTTTTTCATTTCAATAATCAAATACTATGTCTTTGAAAAATAACTAATTCGGTTTAAAATTATCAAAAATGAATTAAATTTTGTATTCGGGAGATTAATTAGGGTTGATTTAATTTGTTTAGGATCATCTAATCAGCTAAAATGGATTGCTGATAAGATTTTTCTTAATCCGTTAGTTTGCGCTTTGTGCCTTCAATGGGTTATCTCTATTTTTTTTCTTTGAACTTTTCTTGTTTTTGTTTTTCAATTTCGTTTCTCAATAAAAATTTTAATTCATCAATCAGCTAAAATGGACAAAGTTAGTATTTTACTGATCATAATAATAAAATATATACTACTAATATTGATTTTCATATATTGGGAGTATTTGTTAGGTAGATACTCTTTTTTCCGCTTAAATATTTTTTCTGCATTTTCACCCACCCACCTTCCACAATTGTTTGGGTGGGGAGTAAATATTCCTCTTATGTATTTTCCTAATTTTATTTCAAGAAATATTTTTAGTTTTTCCTTTATAGAATGGTACATTGCTTGGTGGGAAGTAGTTGGATCACTGACTATTCATTTCTCTTTCCAAAGTCCCTTTAATTTAAATTGAGACTTTGAAGGATTAGATTTCCAAAAAGCATCCTTCAAAAAGAGATCAAAACTTAGGTAGGGAATTTTGTTAATGAAATAATCACATAACACAACATCACATAAAACAAGAAGAGTGATGGCTTATAACTGTGACAAAACACATCAGGTATATATAGTAATCACCACTCATTTATACTCAAAATGTAAACATTATGCATCTATGTATAAATACCTGTGATCAGAATAGGGCAAAATCACATTTAAACAACAAACAACATCACAAAATAGGCTGCAACAACACTAGATTAGACATTCAAGGGCACAGATAACAAAAGTAAGTTGTGACTGAGAGTTTATAAGAAAAATAGGCTACAACACAACAGTCATGGATCAGGAAGACCTCAAATTACAGCAGCAAACTACGTTAGATTAGACGCTGTCATGAATTATTTCTTTTTAGAATAATATGTCTTTATAATTTATATTTTATTTCACTAACTGATGGGATGCAGGTAATTTTGGAGGAACTTCCCGACCTGAGGATTAACGGTTGCTTCTCATTCGCTCGTACTTGTATCTTCCGATGGTGGTGCATGTCCCTCTACACAAGATAACAGATTTAGAATAGTAGCAGAAAATATTTGTAGAGTAGAATAGAGAAACAAAGTAATATTACAGCCATTCAGCAATTTTAGGCAAAGAAAATTGATCAACTGAATGTTTATGTTCAGGAATTACAGAAAAGAGAAAGGACCAGACATACCTTCACCTTCTGATGGTGCATAGGGAGACTTGCGGTACCGCGTCTGCTGTTGTGTAGGCTAGAGCGAAAAATATGGAACAAAGAATATGTCAGGACACAGGCAGAAGAGAAGAAACGAACACATCAAGTGTCAACCAAATGTTCATTAATCAGACCACCAGATACTATAACAACTACTAGTTTACCCCACTTTGCTACTCGAAAACTGCAACTATCAAAGATATCACTTTCATTCGATCTTATCGATCAATTAAATGATAGAAATTGGTCCATAACATCATTAATTTCAATGCAATATAGCTGAAACAAAGGGGAATACCAGCTATGAGCGGGAGCGCAGTATTATAGTATAAGATTAGCAATTGAAATGGGAAATGTTGGGTAAAATGAGATATTTATCCTTCACTTGCTAATCCAAAAAGCTTCTACCTTATTGTGTACAATATCTTGAAGTTGAAGCAAGCTATTAATACATCAGATACTCTAAAAAACTGAAGTCCCCTTTAAGGTAAAGACCAAAAGTAATACTGTATGCTATAAATACAAGCAGCAGAAACTATCATGATGGAGAAGCCATAATAAATTCAAAAATCTCATTAAACGCGCTGATATAATTCCTGTGAACGTAACACACACCACACAAAAAGTACACCTAGTCACCTGTAACTTTGGCCGCAGAGCCTCAAGTGGTCCTTTGGGCTTCCCTGCACCTTGCTGCGATCACAAGACATTGGCGACCACCAACTAGGTTTACATATCAAATTCCACTATGACAAGTTAACAAAACATAAACCGTGCAAAACCCAAATGCGAGTACCTTTCCCAAGGCCCAATCAGCAGAGTCAAAATAGGCTCGTTCATGATCCTGACATCATATGAGGAAATTATAGAAAGAAACCTCAGATAACGGACAAAATCATGGAAGTAGGGCATCAATACCTTAGAAATTAGTGGTGGTTTCTTCGGCATCATTCCTCCATATTTTTTCTTGACAACAGCCTCCTGCAAAAAAGGAACACATGATGAACCTATTACAATATGAACACGGACTGCCTTTACACAATATGCTAAAAGAACATGATCTGGGCACAACTTCCTGCTGTGTTGTCGGCAGGGACCTTTCAGCATCCTCCATGACGATTTCCCCCCGTTCTCTTTCTTCTTCTGCACAAAGAACACTGCACAAAGAACACCAGCACCATACGGCATCACCAATTTCATAATTTGTTCGAGCCTTAATAAGACTACTTTTGTTAAAATATAACTGATCACTCGAGTTTTTCACCTTTTTTTAAGTTCTGCAAGAAAATCACAAGAAAGACAGACAACATGCCTCATATTGGTGACACAAAATCCACATCGCACTATTCGATGAATCCAAACATCTCAATTTGCAGATGCAATTATATGCATTGACAAGTAGGACTCTACATCCAAATTGTATGGCAGCAACATTGCATATAGCACTACATATTCATTCAACCCCTAAAGCTATATAGTCTTAAAATAATGCAATTCAATGACTCATTCTTAGTGTCACTTCACTTGTACTACACCATAACAGCCCAGATGAAAATCATAACCAAACACATCTAAATCCATCCTTATAATTCGTCAATGACTCAAGATAAACACAGTACCCATTGAAGCTTCCGCCTCAATCTAAACCAATAAATGGCAATAGGTAAAAGATAAATCAAAACCATTGTTTTTCAAAAAGTCGTAATATCAAATCATCAATCGAAAAAATAAAATAAAATAAATCAAACTATAACTTCAATATCTGATCCAAAAAAAATAGAGTCTCAAATAAATTCATAAATCTCGAACTCTTTCCGCATCCATTTCATTACATCAGCCTAGATCATGGAGAGGTCTCAGAAATAACTAAATTAAGCTTATATGAATCAAACTGAGATACAAGCATGCTACAAAAACGAATCAGCCGAGCTACAACAGTATTAATTGAAGCAATAACATATAACAATTTAACTAAGACTAATAGAGCTAAAAATTTGGGATTGCAAGCAAATTAAAATAGAACTAAAATCCACAAAAATACAATTGGCGATCTGGAGTTACCTAAAGGAGTTGATTCAAATCTCTTTCCACTTTAGATCGATCGTCTGTGTGCGTGTCAGTTTCTCTGTTTTTGTAAGCAAGGGAAAAATCAATGAATAAAAAATCAAAAGGAATTAGATAACGAAATTCCTTTCATGCCCTGCTTATCTAGAACAATTTTTTTAACATTTCCTTTTAATCGAATATCCATTTCCCCTTGCTACAAATATGAAATAATCCATCATATTTAGACTATATTTGAATAAATGTTCCATTTTGAATTTTTATTTTATTTTGTTTTTATATTAAAGTCATGCTTTGTTTATGGTTAACAAAATTAGATTGATTTTTACCACATCCCTAGTTCCAACTATTTATAAAGAGTCTTCTAAAAAAACAATATATAAAGAGATAAATGTTATGCTATACACCTTATATATAATATAAGTATTTTTGCCTTTAGAGCATATCTTTTTTATTTTGTATAGTATTTATTTTAATTTTAGGCTTTTATAAATTGTTATTAAATTATTAATTTTATAAATTGCATAAAAATCAAAGCTTTATTCATCTATTTTCCGTTTGACTTCAAGTAATTAATAAAATTAATATTCTCAATAATAATAAGATACTTGATGGTTGCAAGACATTGTTCTTGATGACATTTCATAGTAATGTAGGAGTAATTTCTTTCTAGTTTCAAAAAAATGTTCCATTTATACTACGCTCCAAATAAAAAGTTTCATCTATGCTCAAATAAGTGTCCTATTTTAAAATAAAATTTAATTGTCTTATTTTACATGAAAAGTAATGTCAATACTTTCCATTTATTCTCGAATTCAATACAAATTCTTTTTTTTCCCCGGTATAATATAATGAAAATTCTTTAATACTCCCTCCATCCCACGAATCTTAACATGTTTTCCTTTTTAGGCCGTCCCACGAATGTTGACACGTTTCCATTTTTGAGTAATAATTATTACATTCTCTCTCCTACTTTATCACTTTTATACTTTATTAATTACACACTTAAAACACTAATTTACAACTTCTTAATTCCCGTGCCAAAACCAAACGTGTCAAGATTCGTAGAACGGAGGGAATAGTTTATTATTTATTTATTTTCATGTAATCATTAAGGGTAAAAAGGAGCAAATTCATCCATTTTTCTCGCACATAAAATTTGACTCTCGAGAACATTTATTCAAGAATGGAGATAGCAATGAATTTACCCAATATGAAGACAACTATTATTGGAAACTGGAAAGTATATGTTGCAAATCAAGATATAATTAACCAACAAAGATATGTAAGTAAATAGGCATGGAATTAAACAGAATAAGTGATCTCGAACAACACAAACAACTCTACAGCAATGCATTACAAAAGCAGCAATGGCTTGTACCGCAAATGGCTACTTATTTGGACAGTGAAGAGAACAAAATTGGCTTAACATGTCTGGACTTTGAGAGTAAAAAAGGAAAAAGTAAAAAAAATAAAAAAAAAAATAACTACACAAAAATGATCTGTTGGGGGAAAAGACGATATACATCTAAGAGGGAAGATACACAAGAGTACTTCACACAAGGCCAATTATATCACATTCGCTACACAAACATTACCCGGTGGCACACACATTGTTGGACGACGCCCTTCCTCAAAGCGGCAGGCACCCTTTTTTACGAGACACGACTTTTGTAAACAACCCCGTGAAATGCTATATACTATAGAGCTTCTCGCCTCCTAGGCTGCGTTGTGGTGGTGGTAGTATGCTTCCATCTCCAATGCGATATTCCTACGTTTTTCCCTAAGTGAGGATGACCGAATTAGAAGAACCTCCTCCTGAAACCCCTAGTCGTGGCTTGGTATGATCTCATCAGCAGCCCGACACCTATCCCGACACCAAGGCACATCCCTAGCCCTATCCCCACACCAACCCTTACACCAGCATTGAACCACGAGAGCTGCCCGTCTTCACCAGGATACATATCTTCAGAGTAATAGCTGTATGCAACTTTCCCCTCCGACTCCTCATCATCCATATCAGCTGCCATTAACTGCAGAACAAAAACCATCCAGTTAAACATGAAAAATTAACATCAAGACACTGAGAGTGAAATCTCTCTCAACACCCAGTCTGGAAAATGGCTACCATGTGAAGCAGAGCTGGATAGCCTAACCAGAGAAACAACATATGATTAACATCTTTTTCTGTTCTGCAGCGTAGTGGAAACAAGAATCGAGCAAACAGCCGAAGTATTTCTTAAAGCACTCTATTATGTCATTTATGTGCTTCTGTTATGTCCAACATTTCTTCTCACAAGCTTCACTCACTAGTATTTCCACCGGACAAGTGACGCCTTCAGGAGATACTTGCAGTGCGCACACATTCAAAGGTTTACGAGTTGGCTATAATTAGCCTACAGGGGATCAGGTTTCTCTCATGTTCCTTCCAAACAAAATCCGTGGTCAACCTCATGTGATCTCCGATGTCATTGTACCATGTAAACAAGAGCATTGTTCTACATCTAGTTACCTTACATGGATGGTATGCCTTTTAAAGTAGACTACCTACCCCAAATTCATTACTCTTGCTTCCTAATTTGGAAGTACAAAATAAGACTCAATTCAGAAAATGGGAATTATCACCCAGAAACTACCCTCTCAAGTAATGGTCAGTTTACAGCCCCTACAAGGAAAAAGGTGCAAAGTAAATAGAGCAAAAATTTTGTACCCTAATTTACAATTACAACTTCATGCAAGGTGAAATTGGAGTCAGAATCTCGAGACAGGGAGGTCCTGAAGATACCCATAGAAGATAAATTACATTTTGATTAACTATGGCACATAACCATTACTGACTAACTTGTTAGTCTGCAGATCCTCAACCTTACTGTTGATGGGAAGGAAAGCTACAATGTTCCTCAATCATTTGGAAAATCTGATACTCTGATTAAAATTGGAAAGTATAGAGCATACACTAAAGCTTCTATATATAGCAGTGGGTAGTGAGAGATGAGCCTAGAGCACGAGTAATCACAGAAACTGGAAACTACACTTTACCTTTTACGTAAAAATCCATAAAATTCTATCAACTCTCCTTGACTAAAGTGCATTTTCTAGGTTGGCTTCTTGCAACTAGTACACAATTGATTGGACCTTGAAAGATGTAATTGAACTTTCGCAGCTAACCGTCATATTTTCCATAAATCACTCAATAATGATACATTAATAATGCTAAAGTAGAAGGTTCATACACCAGGATTTCGCAATAGAAGTAGTTGTTTCTTGAACATCCAATGAAAAATGGGAAATGTTCTAAAAGGCACTAGAGACGGCTAGGGCCAAGCGGCCTAGGCAAGTTTAGGCGGAGACAATTTGGGCAAAAGCAAGGTCTGCCTGGTGCCTAAATGGACCTAAGGTGCCTACCCTGGGGGCCTATCTGACCCACGCAACAGCGAAGTACAAACCAAAATGAAAGATATATGGAGGAGAATTGTCATTAACAAAAAAAAATACCTTCAGTGTGGAGATTCAAAGGAGATGGATTTTTGCATTTGATACATTACTGATACACTTCTTTTAGGACTAAAACATAAGGGAAATCTCACATCATATTGATTAAAAGGTACAACTACTGGCAACAAGCCTCAAGCATATCATCTTTTTTGTTATATGATTGAGTATTCATTAAAAGGATGCGCACTTTAGATACATAGGATTAAGTATTTGAAGCATTACATGATCCAACAAGCTCAAAGTTGTTCAATCCATCAAAATATGTAGTGTTTGTATCTATAATCTATACATGCTATATAGCCAAAGTACACTCCCCCTAAGTGGAAAGTAGGACTTATCTGTTGGTTCATGAACTTGTGTCTTACTATTCCTATAGGTAGTAGGAGAAAAAAAAATTAGAATGTTTCTCTTATTACATCATACCTAAGAGGGAGAAAAGACAGAGTTGCCTTCAACATTGAACTATATATGATAAGATTTTCCTTTAGAGAGAATCTCCAAAAGAACTAACAACTAAAAAAGCTGCCATTATCATGGGATCATAATCAAAACCAGCCCTATGCTCAGCCTAATACTAATCTTCAGTTTCATGAGGTACACAATTTAACTTACTTATGCAGAAAAAAGAGCCTAATTTGATTCCTAACTAATAGCCCACTCTAATTTGATGTTTCCACTATTGCTTTGCAAGTAATTGCTTCAACTCTCATATTTGCAACATTTCTTTTAACACTGAATAAATGACACCATGTTTCAGATATATTAATCATAGCTTAAATACCCAATCATATAAAAAAAAGAGCTTAAATCCAAATTACCTGCAATTTTCGCTGTCTCACCAGCCCATTACACAAATTCCCTTGTTCCTTCCCCATCTCCTCGTCCTCGGGGATTGCATCAAGCATCATTCCTTGCCTCGCCTTCCTCCGCGGGCTAACCAACACCGTCTTCATCAAAATCACAGGCGTTCCGGAGCAACAACCGGCTACATAAACTTCGATGGATGGGGAGCATCCCCCTTTCCTCGGCTGCAGGAGCGCCGAGCTCTTATTCGTGATGGGCGTCGCCGCGTAGCACTCGATACTCCACCCCGATTTCGAATCGTTATCCAACGCGCTCTCATTGCTCCAGGCGTCAGCCTTCTCCAGCGAGCCACAGAGGATCAAATCCAAATCATCCCTCTCCTCGCACACCTCGAACTCCGCGGGGCCCGATATCTTGACGCTATCGGTGCTGACGTACGTCACCTCGGAGGAGTCCTTGTTGACGCGATCGCGGCGGAGAGTGATGGAGACGGCGTCGGACGAGGGGATGCGCGCGCCGTTGATCTCGAACGAGACGCCCACCTCCCGCCTGAGGTGGCGGAGCTTCAGCTGGTCCGGGAGGTTCTCCACCGCGCAGGGGGCGATTCGGACGTAGAAGAGGCGGATTTCCAAACACCCGCCGGTGAAGATCGGCGGCCTGTAAATCGATAGCTGCAAATCGTCCTCGTTTTTGCCCATTCTCCAAAAAACCCTAAGCTTCGAACAATCTAATTTGGAAATTCTCGAATAAGAATCACTGTGTTTGGCTCATTTGGGAATTCAGGAATAATCAAATTGTTGTGGAATTTAGGGTTCTTTTCCGAGGGTAATTTGAGATTGAGAAGATGGAAAAGGAAAAAAGAATAATAGGGAGAAAAGGGAGAGGCACAAGGACAAGTGGAGCGTGATGGTCACACGCGTCGAGCGCGGGTGGGATCTGACAGGATTGCGGGAAAATCTAAACGCGCCCGCCCACGTGGGGCCCATAATGTGGGGCTGCGCTTCGCCGGGTCCCCACCCGAGATTTCCACACACTGTGATATCCGGGTCGGGTTGCGCCTACGATCCACCTGTAATTCGGGTTTGGGTCGGCTCCGGTTATTACCGATTATTAAGAACATAAACGAGATCAATATTTTTTTTTTTTTTTTTTTGATCGGTCAAAGTCATGTTAGATGTTAGTAGTTAGTTCCCCATCCACTCCAAGAACCACCTTATCTCTCCATTCACCAAACTCCACCTTATATCTCCAATCACCAATTCGTTCCCAAGAGGGATCGAACCCGGGTCACTTCACTTAAGTGAGGACCCGGTGGCCAGTGGGCTAAGCCCCCTGGTTCATAAACGAGATCAATATAATATCATGAATTTAAAAACATGCCATTATAGACTAGTCTATAGATTTTTAATTCATGCATTTATTACTCCCTCCGTCCCTAAAATAACTTCCTCTTTTTTCATTTTGGGACGTCCCCCAAATAACTTCCTCTTTCTTTCTTTCTTTCCATTTTTGGAAACCTACCCCACCACTAATAATACTTTATTTATTCTTACTTTTCACTTTTCACCACTCTCAATACTAATTATAACACTTTTCACAACTTTCAATAATAATTATATCACTTTATCTCCACTATCAATACACTTTACAACTTTTTATTAAAACTCGTGCCGTCCCCAAAGAGGAAGCCATTTCAGGGACGGAGGGAGTATTATTTTAGATATTTTTATTTGTGTTTAATGCATGCTTGTAAATAAAAATATGTTGAAAATTAATTATATAATGCATAATATTCATCGAATATCATTCTTATTTTACACGTTATTTACTAATAATTAGAAAAACAGATATTTTGAAACATTCTCTCTACTTACCATGATCCTTGTTGGTATGCTTTTCTATTACAATACTCACAACGATTCTATACACAAATTTTAAGATTGATAAATATCATATCTTTGAATTTACGATATGGAGTTTAATTTATTATATCTTTAATTAGCATCTGCAAAAATAAGTGGATCGATCCTAAATTATCGGCTAGACATAAACCAATGTCTAGGAGGTGTGACAGGTGTCCAAATATTTTATACAGCTTCAAAACATGTGAAAAAGTGAATGAAAATATATGTTTTTCAACATTTTTCATCAAATATAATGCATTCTTAAAGAAAAAAGAACACATATATTATGAATTTATATCAATAATATTATTATTGTGAGAACATGCAAGCAGAGCACTTTATATGCAAAAGGAGAGAGATTTAAGGTTCAATAATTTTATTTTGTGTTCTTAAAATAAATTAAACGAAACGAGTGATTTTATGGCCCATTTCAAAACTTGGTTGATAAATGACGAAAAATTGCCCAATTCTAAATTATTTGGATTGCGTCTAAACCGGCCCGTGTATAAATGAGATTGATAAATGACGAAAAAAAAATTATGAACATTCTTTTTGAAAAAAATAAGCATAAACCTATGTATATTTCAAAGAGGCACTCCCCCGTGCAACCGATTGCACCGTGTAATTGGTTTCTGAATAACACTACTTCAACATACAAATGACAGTGTCATTTGTATGTTGAAGTAGTGTCATTCGAAAATGTTCAAGTGTCATTTCTCGAATGAAGTAATATCATTATAAAAATCAATTGCACGATGCAACCGATTGTACCGGAGTATTTGTGTATTTCGAATACCCCTTATAACAAAACCTTAGGATCGATATCTAATGGTAATATCTAAAAATCTTATTGATGATGATGATGCTAACTATAATATTTTACGATGTTACCGACAAAAATTTGAAGGATCTACTAACATATTCACTAAGTAAATATTAAATTAATTCAAATCAAGTGCTACGTACAATACCCCTCCATAGTTCGAAATTAATAAAAAAAAAAACAATAATAAATATTTTATTTCTTATAAAAAACAACTATGAATATTTGAGAGACAAGATTAGTTTGACACCCTCTCAAGTCTCAACACTTGTCAGAAACACGAATATTTTAATTAATAACGTTAACCAGATGAAATATAAGAGATACTTCAACAAATTAAATAAATAAAGAAAATCCAAACTACATTAAAATAATACATGTTTTCTGCTCCAACTTGTATACGTAGTCGTTTCTTATTGAAAAATTTGATTATTAACACATGCACACACATGAATAATTAATTGCTGGTAGGGGCCAGCCAAAGGTGAAATAAATTATACTCCAAAAATAATTATATAGTTCTAAATTACACCAATATGATCTAAGTACAAGTGGCCTATATATATATAGTCACAACACCCATTTAATGCAGATAAATAGGTCGGCTCATTTCCCTACCATACCTCTGAAAAATAGAAAGGTGAATTCCTCAATGCCAAGTATACAAATCTATAATATGTGCTACCATTCGATAACTAATCAAATAGTGAATTTATGGCATGTAAATTATAAAACTAAGAATAATTTTTCATACATCATGATATTCGACGAGTCGAGTCAAGACAATTTTTTGGAGTTGAAATACGCATGGCACAATTGATATAAAATTTATAGTTTATAATCTAAATATAAAATAAAATTAATCAGGGCTGACGTAGAAGAAGTCTTTAGTAGGGCTATATTTTCTAAATTTTGATTTCGAGAGTTTCGAAAGACCTTTTTTTATGATTTAATTTAATGACGTTATAATAAATTACACAAAATATCGATAATTTTATGAACTGAAAAGAATAATAGTAAAGATCCCGTATTTATCCTCGTGTAAGTCCGCCACTTAAGAGTGGTAATTCCGATACGATTTTTTTTATACACTCGTAACTGAATCGTATCCAATAAGGATTCGACTGACCAAAAATTGCGATTTTGATTTGGATTTCAATTAGTGAATTCAAATTTGTTTGGTTAATCGATACACTCACAAATCAATGAGATATACACCGATTATCCACTTCCACACACCCTCTGTTCAAATCACGACACTAACATGAATTTTTTTTTTTGTATTGTTCGATTACCCCAGATCATTTATACACGTATCATGCTTATTTTTAGGACATAATCTCACTTTATCTTTTTAACCACAATCAATGATTTCTACATAACTTCACACTCAATTCAACCATACTCATTCATTTCTACACAGTGGAACCTTTTCCTCACTCAATACATTATCTACTAACCATTTCTTAAAACTCGTACCGTCCCCCAAGTAATACATTCTTATGAGACGAATACAGTGTTACAAAAATAATTAAAATAATACTCCCACCGTCCCACGAATCTTGACATGTATTTTTTTTGGGGCTGTCCCACGAATCTTGACACATTTCCAAATAAGGTAATAATTATTATCTTCTCTCTCCTACTTTATCACTTTTATTACATTCTCTCTCCTACTTTATCACTTTTATACTTTATTAACTAAAACACTAATCCACAACTCTTTAATTTCCGTGTCGAAACTAAACGTGTCAAGATTCGTGAGGCTGATGAAATATTTATCCTAAAGAATTTACTATACCAAACTACTTTCCCATGCGGAGAAATTAAGAATGTGAAAAAGGCAAAATCTTGGCCAGCTCGGACATAAACATGCAGAATCTGTAGATACGTAAGGTGTAATCAACAAAGCCCTCGATTCCGCGCGTGGGAATATTGCCGTAGCCTCTATTTATTACACTGTTTTACTCTCTCTCTCTCTCTCTCTCTCACTTCCCATTTCCTTTGGAGAAACGCGCACTGATTCCCATTTCTCTTCTCCACTTTTCTCATCTAGTGAGAGAAACAGAGAGGTGGGCAGAGATGCACTATTGTTTTTCTATCTTTCAAATTTTCCCCCCTGCGATATTTTTCTAAATTATTTGGTTTTTAGTTAAAGAGGCATTCTTGGTTGTTTTGTTTGTACCACAATCTTGTCTTGTATTTTCAAATAGCCCATAATTCAGCAGCCTCTGTCTCTTTCTCGCACCATCACTTTTTTCCCCATTTCTCTGTCTTCTCCCTCTTATTCTCAAGTTTTTGAACACTAGTAGCCATTTTTGATTCCTCTTCATCACTTATCTCATCTGCATTTTTCAGGCTCTCACAAATTTATTTCTCCTTTTTCAGCACCTCAACGAAACATGAAGGTTGGATTCTTTTCCCTTTTCTCGACTTTTGCATGAATCTTTCCCCTTTTTATCTTCTTTTTCTTAGAGGATAATTAGCTTTCTTTGTTTCTTCAATGATTGTGTGTGTGTGTTTCTGCAAAGATTGTTGCTTTATGTAAGCCCGAGATCTTGCACTTTTTTCTTTTTCTGTTTACTGAAAATAAAATAAAATCGTGGACTACTTTATTTCACTTATATATTTAAATTTATTTTTGTGGAAATTAATGTTTAGTGTTTCTGCAGAAGTTTGTTCTGAAACTGGATCTGGAAGAGGACAGAGACAAAAGAAGGGCTCTCAAAACAGTGGCGACGCTTTCAGGTTTTTGTTGTAACAAATAATTTCTTACTCTTTTATCTTCATAGTTGAAGCTAGAAAAAGAAAAAAAGAAAAAAAAATTGCTGCAAAATGGCACATGTTTTTAATGATAATTGAAACAGGGAAGAAGATTATTGTGATGTAGATAAGATTGAAACCAATGCTGGAGATGTAGAGATTGTTTTGATATTGTTTGGATCATGTCCAAATCTTGTTAAGTGGTGGTTGTATTCCTAGTTCAAATCCTCCATCATAATACAATGATTCACTATTGTGTTTAATCGAAAAAATACGTATAGTATAGCATGATATATATATTTACCACCCGGGGTGGTGTTCGATTTGGTGGATTAGATAGGATTTAGTCTCGTGATATGTTGTTTGATCGGGTGGACTCGGCCCGATACTTAGTCTTGGGACATAGTCATGTAGAATTAGTCTTGTCTTATGAGTTTTGAATCCCGCTATGACTCCATTTAATCTCGAGTAACCGAACACAATCTTAGTATACATGCATTTGGTGAAATAGATCGAAACCGCGAGATTTAGAAGTTTTTGGTTGAGGTACTCTTGTTTGGACTGAGGAAGGGAATGAAAGCGAAGAGAACTTAGAGACGACTAAGCGCAGGCTGTTGATAAGACGTTTTGATTCCAATCAGTAGGTTTGGGGTTCGAGACACCGTAGGGTGGGTAAGGCTAGTGTGTGTGTGTGTGAGTGTGTTTTTATTAATAGATTTAACATGTGCATGTTGCAAATGTAGATCAAGTGATGCACATTAATTGACATTTATGCCCTTGATGGTGCAGGAATCGACGAGATCACCGTCGACATGAAGGGGAAGACGCTAATGGTGGTTGGGACAGTCGATCCGGTGAGGGTGGTGAGCAAGCTGCGCAAGAAGAACTGGCGAGTGGACATCATCTCGGTCGGCCCATCCAAGGATCCGGAGAAGAAGGAGGATGGGAAGAAAGACGAGGCGAAGAAGGACGAGGAGAAGAAGGACGAGGGCAAGAAAGAAGAGCCCCAAAAGGAAGGCAAGAAGAAGGAGGGCGAGGCCAAGAAAGACGACGAGAAGAAGGCGGAGACGGACCCCGTTGTCGGCACGGTGATGCCGTTCCGGCAGTATTATCCGCCGATGAACACATACTACTATGTGCACCACAGCATGGAAGAGAATCCAAATGCGTGTGTGATCTCTTAAGGTGACTCTTGCCCTGTTTTCCCCTGCTTCAGAAAAACAGAGCAACTCTGCTCACGCATGATAAGGCTATAATGGTCTTTTAGGGATTTTGTCATGTGTATATATGATTGTAATAATGTTTTTTTTTGTTTCTTTTTCTTTATAAAAAAAATTTGAAATTTTATCATGCACATAATTTTGTTAGACTCAACAGTTGAGATCCTTGCTGTAAAGTTGGTGTGCTGTTTGTAACCTTCTCTGTTATATTTTATGATGCAGACAAAAAAAATAGAATGGGTAAAGCGAAATGGGTTGTGACGTCTCATTTATGATAGGACAAGCCATTTTATTTATATCTATGTGAATTCTTTTCAATACAAATTATATAAATTGATCAAGCTACAATTGAGCTAGTAGAAATTAAGTGAAATCATGAAATAAAAATACAACTCATATAGGTGAAATTTAACCAATAATCCCTCACAAAAGATAAAATTTTGAATTCTCAACCTTGTTGTTTAGACTAGGCTTCATAGAAATAATACCTAAGCAATATCATTGCTACTTTTTTACGTGTAGGTAGTTCAAGAATATTTTTCATGTACTTTTATAAAATATAACAAAATGAGGGTGAGAGTTTAATGAGAATCATATCTTTGCGCATGCATGTACGTATAAAATTCATGAATAAGAGAAAGTTAACGTGAATAAATAAATATAACATATAAATATAATTAAAAATCAACTATCGTGGTTGTGCATGTACAATGAATTTTATGTGTTTGTGTAGTATTCTTACAATTCTCACATGAAAATCACCTAATCATTTTCTTCACAACATATGCTACAATTACAAATTATTAAATATAAATGAGAACAAAAAGATGGTTGATGAATTTGTTTTCTATATGTGATGGAAAGAGTTGAACAAATTTTTTGTTGGTCACAAAGACAAGAACAAAATGAAGTTTTAGACTATGTTATAATTATGGTTTTGAATTGGAGAAATCACCTATCAACTATCAATCTATAATCATCATAAGGCATAGGGCTTTTTGACTTTATAGCTAAAACTTTGGGGCAAATAATAGATTAATAGTATACATAAAGAGAAAAACAAAAATTTTAGGGCATTCGACAATCGAAAGTAGTAATAGCCCAACCATTCGTGGTGGAGGTGACTTTGATTAAAACTGGTATTTACTCATTTTCTATCTTGTCCTTTTGTTGACTAAGAATATGATATTTCTTCAATGTGCAATTTTTTTTAGACTATACGAGTTTTAATAAAATATGGTTGGAGTTATTAATAAATAATAATTTTATTTTAAATGTGATTAGAATTGTGTGAAACATGTTACTATAAATAGAAGTAGTAAAATTTTCATAAACGGATCGAAAAGAAAATTGTGACAATTTTTTTGTGATCAGATCAAAAAAAAAATTATGACATTTTTTTCGTGTACGAATAAAGTAGCTTTTGTACTGTGTGTATAATGAATACATTTTTAACACTATTTTATACATAAACCATAAAACATCTTGTTCAATTTTAGTGATTTTAAATTAAAAAAAAAAGTTAGGAGGGAAAGAAGAATATGTAGCGCATTAAAATTTGAAAGTTCGAAGTCTTTTAAAAAGTAAAATCTGAAAGACATAGGTAGACATAAAATACTTCATTCGTTCTATGAAGCATGATCAAGTTCTTTTCAGCCACAAGGGATTCGAACTCAAGATCTTTGGCATTAGATATTAATTTCTTATCGTTTGACCAACATACACACACAAAGGACAAATTAAAAAGAAAACTTGATCATGATTCGTGGGACGGAGACAGTAAATTTTTAAGCAAAGTGCTCATCAAATAAAAATTCTCTTCAAATATTTCTTGTGATATCGACAAAATTAAATAAAAATTGGAAACCTCGCCTCTTCCTATCCTCAAACATAAAGTAATTATTGCGGTGTACGAAAATGGTCGGTTAAGTAGGGCATACCAAAGGCAAAATTAATTATTGGTTGTGAAATTTTAGGTACTCATTTTTCAATCAAGTTGATAATTAGAAAATGACATTTGCAGTTTGGCGTCAATTTTTGCAATAAAGTGAAAATGACACAAGATTCACTCCTAATTGCAGTAAATCCAAATAAAAAGAGAAACATGCATGGCTCAAATTAAGCGTGCCACGTCATCTTCATTTGTGCTTTGATTTTTTTTTTTTATTATTTTAAAATGTGTGTTTCGAATTATTTTTTTTTCATTTACTTAGTTGGTTTGGTAGAGACAATATTCGGTTGTAAATCCAATTATGCTTATGTAGTTATGTTGATGCCAATCGTAATAAATAAGAACGATTTCAAAATAGACATATGTCACCAAGTTTAGTTGAGAGCTATTATTGGTCGTTTGATTATTTGAAATTATACTAATTGGATATTACTCAAAATTAAATGAATTTAAAATTATATAAGATAAATTTAGTTATAGAGAAAAGATTAGGATTCGTAATCATGATTAATTTTACGTGGTATTGTCTCGAAATCAAAATATAGCCAGAGTCTTTCTAATCAAAAAACATATCATGAGAGTAAACCAAACGTCACCTATATTTATGATTATCTTTCAATGTGAGATGTCCCACAGACGATTCTAACTTTTTTAATAATAAAATATAATTACATATCCTAATTAAATAGAATAATTAATAATCACACAATTAAATTAAAATATACAAAATTATTATTGAAGAAAAAAAATAAAAGAAAATAAAAAAATGGACTAGGGATTCGAAGCGGGTAAAAGAAAATTAATACACTGGATTTCAAGTGTATTTATAGGGTCGACAAGGTTGATTATTTTTATAATTATTTCACGGTTTTTTCTTATGCTTAAATATAAACAAACCTCTAAAAAAAGTAACCAAATTTGCACCGATAAAAATAAGAGAGAAAAAACAAAAAATAAAAAAGAGATTACGCATGTAATTGGGCTTGGATGTGAAACTCTTATTGGGCTTTATACTGCAAAACAAATTCGGTCAATTATTCATATTCTTTAGGGAAAATTGCACCTAAATACACAAACTTTGTCGAAAATCCATATTTGACGCGAAGTTAGGATTTTACATTTTAATACACCAATTTAAGAAATTGTTCAATTTTGACACAATTTTGAATTCCGGCGACCGGGATATTGACGTGGCAGCCGGAATTGCCACGTCACACACACACACACACTCCACTCTCTCTCTCTCTCACCCCACTCTCTCTCTCTCTCTCCACACGTCAGCTCCCCCACCCCACCCCTCCCCCCCCGGTCGGACCCTCCTCCTCCCCAAATTGTGGCCACGATTTCTGGCGAGCAGCAGCGATCCCCCGCCGTCGTCTACAACCTTCTGGAGACCGACGGGCACGGCGACTCAGCGTACTGCAGTGCCTTTGACGAGGAGAGCGAGTTCGACTGGGAGTCGAGATCGTCGACCTGACCCGAGGTCTCGGCGCCGGTGGACGCAAGGGCAAAGCGGGCGGCAACCTGGATCTCGATCTTCGGCGGATTTTCGGGGAAATTGAACTTGGCGTTGCCCAGATCTTCGCCGAAGGCACACGCCGCCTTCTCCACCATGGTCAATCGGCGGCGGCGACCTGGATCTCAGCAGTAGAGGGCGGCTGGGGGCTCGACGGCAGCGGTGTGGGGAGGAGGAGGGTCCGACCGGGGGGGGAGGGGTGGGGTGGGGGAGCTGACGTGTGGAGAGAGAGAGAGAGAGTGGGGTGTGAGAGAGAGAGAGTGGAGTGTGTGTGTGTGTGTGACGTGGCAATTCCGGCTGCCACGTCAATATCCCGGTCGCCGGAATTCAAAATTGTGTCAAAATTGAACAACTTCTTAAATTGGTGTATTAAAATGTAAAATCCTAACTTCGCGTCAAATATGGATTTTCGACAAAGTTTGTGTATTTAGGTGCAATTTTCCCTATTCTTTAATTACTATGATATGCGTAAATATTCATTTTACATTTTCACTTTTTTATTTATCTAAGCCGATGCATGTCATATATTATAGTTACATATTTAAATTCCATTAGTTAAAGTAGTGGCACAATGATTATGCATATTTTACGATTTAAAATCCCAATTTTCTGATTTTTTTTCAACATTTCACCATCTTTATCTTCCCTCTCTTGGGCCACTATTGGGCTTGGGCTTTCTTTGTTAGCCTAAACATCCGTACTTTTAATTTTGTCGGTGAAATATGAGATGGCAAATAATTGATTTAATTATCTATAAACGAAATGTTTCTTGAATTTCTGTAATTCTCTTATTGAATTTTTTCCATTAAATTGTTATATACTTTAGCATAATTACTAGATTGGGAAATTAGTCAGATTTTGAGTAGCATTTTGGAAATGTTAGAAGCCGGCCGTCCCACTACGGTAGAAACCTCCTATATGATTACATTATATAAATTTAAACTCTATATAGTAATTAAAGATAAGGGTTTCGACTTGGGATAATTAAATTTAAGAATAAACTCCACATTGTAATTTGTAATGTTATATTTGTAATTTTGTATTGGAACCTCGTGTCTTTGGCTGCTCTCATGTTGGTTGTCTTGTCCCTATGATCTTTTTTTCAGTGTCTCGATGAGCTTTCTGTGCTTTTAAGGGTTCTTTCCTTCATTTTTTTTTTAGTTTTGCAATAAAATCCTAATTTAAAAATAATTGGAAGACATTTTGTCTTTTGTGGTGTATATAATACTCCCTTCGTCCCCAATAAATATAATTAGGTGCTTTCAGTACGAGTTTTAATGAAAATTTATTTAAAATATTAATAATGGAGAAAAATGTCTCACATTAAAGATATTGTTTAGTAGATTGTGGGTAAATACTGTAATATATAAAGGTAAAATTATAAAAATTATGTGTGACATAGTATCAAAAAATAAAATTGCACATAAATTTGGATGACATACCAAAAATGAAGGTATGCATAAATATGAGGGACGAATGAAGTAAATAAGTAATAATACTTCCTCCATCCGCCACATAACTTATTAGGAGAAAGGGACACAAATTTTAAGACGAAATTATTAAGTATATTGGAAGTACTGAAAAAATGTTATACTATTAAAGTGGTGCATATGAGTTATACTTAGTAATGAGAGTTGTGAAAATGCGAAAAGTAAAACTAAGTAGGATATTATTAGCAGTGTCCTAAAATAATTGAAAGAGAAATTATTTGGGGGACGACCCAAAAAGAAAAGTTAAGAAGTTATTTGGGGGCCGGAGCGAGTATATTTTAGTAGGAAATAAATAATATAATACTAATATTTTAAAAACTTATCAAAATTTATTATATGTATATAAGTTAATATTAAATATATACCTCATCCGTCCACAAAAAATAGTCCTAGAGAAGATGACGGCAAGGGTTTTAATAAAAATGATTGAGTTTATTGTAAGTGCAGAAAAAATCTCACTGAAAAGATAGTATTGATAATTATAATGATAATTCAATATATTATGAGGGAGAGATAAGAGCTCACCATGTAATAGAAAGTTGAAAAAATGGAAATGGACTAATTTTTGTAAACGTTCCAAAATAGCAAAAATTAACTATTTTTTGTGGACGGAAAGATTATAACACAAAAAATATCGGGTACTTATTTGTTTGTGCTATGTCGTTTGACTTGCTTCACTACACGTCTACACTATCTGTTGACATTTTCTTTAGATATTATCAACCATATCATATAGGATCAGTTGTCAACAATATATAAGTTCACTTCAATTAATAATGATTAATTGATTATATAAGTTCTAAGTTTCTACTCAAAGAAACCATTGAACTAGACCAAATATTCACATACATAGAATATATTAATTGATGTTCCGATCATATATATATATATATATATATATATATATATATGATTAATTTTAAAGTAATTCAAGCTATAACTCGATAAATAAAAATAAGAAATTATTCAACCTAGATTTAATTAGTTGATACACATAGCACCTAGTTAAAGCAATACAAAACTCAAGTCATACATAAATTTACATAAACTTTGGAGAGAGTGGATAAGTCACATGCATTGATCTTGACTCAAAATCAATAAACATTAGCTGGCACAGTCATAATAATATAATAAATAATGTTTTATGAGATAAATTATTAGTGTAGATAAGTAGTGGGATGCCAATGTATATGTGTGTGTGTGTGTGTCTTTTTTCTTTTTCTTGTAATTTTATTTTAGTGGAAATGTTAAAAGGTGGCTATGGTCGCTAGCTTGCGTATCCTATTGTAGATAAGTCCGAAATTCTTTATTTTTATTGTAAATTCTATCAAACTACATAATTGCACGGTATACTAAGTTATTAATATATGTTTAACATATAATTACAATATAAAAATGAATTGGAAAGAATAAAAGGAATAGTCAATTATCTAGAACTCAACTAATGTTGCTTTCAAATTGTTTGTTTTTTTAATAGTTCATTCCATTATTTGTTAAATCACGATTTTATTAAAAAGAAAAAAAAATCTATGAATCTTTAAAAATAATAACGTCCATAAGGATCGAATCTCATTGAAACTTCTTCGAAAAAAATTCAGCCAAAAAAAAATCCCTTGAAAATAAAAATAAAAATAAAAATATTCATCTATTACAACCAGAAAAGAAAAAGAACTCTAAAGTGTGGATCAAACCAAAATGCAAGCAACAATTAATATCCATTTTATTCCCCCATTTCATGAGTCACGGCTGCATTTTACTTAATTAATTATTTCACGCACAAACACATACATGACTTAACCAAAAAATAAAGAATTGTGCTATTTAGCTATTACGGCCAGCCATATTTAAAAACTGGTAAAAAAAAAAAAAAATTGATTCAAAATAAAAAATAAAACTATTTTTATTATTTGTCCACATAACTAGCTAAATCATGTTTTGTTTTGAACAGGGACGGATCTAAGAATTTAATTAGGACTGGGCGAGATTTCATCGGATGTTTTTAATGAATTTTTAGTAAAGAAAACATACCGGGCGACCGCCGAGATTTCATCAAAATATATACATATATATAGGTAATAAAAAAAAAATTTGACCGGACGACCGCCGAGGTTGCCCGGCCTCTAGATCCGTCTCTGGTTTTGAACCAAAACTCTTATTTTATATTTGACCAGTTTATGACTTACACACCGGATAAAATACTTACAATATTTGTTTTTTCATTAATTCAAAATAAAAAATAAAAAACCTAGATATCTGTGAGATATTTAGAGCTCAGACTGCTTAATATTCACACACAAAATAATTGAAATAAAATAATTTGTGCGCCGTTGATTGAGTCATTGGATTCGGTTGTCACGAAGAGCATGTGAGCACGCGGTTGCTTTGGCAAACGTCATGCCACCTCACGCTTATCTCATGGACCTTCAAGGTCCACGGCCGTCCGATTTTCTGATGCTCTTTTACAGCCGTCGATCTTGATCACAAAAGTCAAACATATCTTGTAGTTTGTCTATCACGCGCCTTGCATCAACCGCACCGTAATGTAAAAAAGCACCAAAAATCGAATAATTCCCAACTCTAATTGTTACCGACTTTAATACTACTATAAAATAATTTAAAATAAATAAATATATACACATATATATATATATATATATATTTGATAAATTACAAAAGTAAATAAAAAATAAATTTAAAGACTACACGACGGTGGACTCGAAACCAAGATCTCAAGCTTTGAGCATTAATCACTTACTACTAAGTTAAAATAATAAATTTTTATTTGTGAGTAATGTGGTGGTAATGTAACTTTTTCTTTTTTTCTTTTTTTGATCAGGAAAAAAGGCGAAATCTTATAACTCATGGTACCAGAGGTACCCAAATACGAGAGGAAAACAAAAGTACAAACCGAAAACAAGAAAGAGGAGAAGGAGACACCATGTTCATCCATCGGCCGTGTAACATGGCTGAGTGGAACCATCTTCTAAAATCAGGTAGGGAAGTCGGCGTGCTAAACACCTGCAGCCAACCCCAAACTCTCATCTTGATCTCGCCGATCATTTTATCTCGATTCCAAATGTCGTGGTGGTAATGTAACTAATGTTATGTATTTAAAGAGTCGGAATAAAAAGAATCAATTTCAAATTTAAAAATAAATATAAACACATAACATTATACTTCGCCCATCCCAATTTAATAAACATAAGGATTGGACACGAATGTTAAAAATAAATAATTTATAATAAAATATGAGAGTGAAATTAACTTGTTTTTTTTTAGGATATATTTATTCAAAAACTAAGAGAAATAAATGAAGATATTCTTTCTAAATGAAAAGAGAGTTAATTATAAAGAGAAATTTCCCTGACGAGCAGGTGTGGTATGCATGTACTTAGTGATGGAGCCAATCCCCGAAAGCGCACGACCCAACGATTTATATTTAAAGAATATTATATGTAGATTGTAACGTGTACTTCCTTCGTCCCGCTTCAAATATCTCAAAATTATAGGACAACAATATATATAATATTGTTCTTCTATTTTAAAATCCTAACTCTATGTCTATACATAATGAGCAGAAAATTTATTTTGGTGGATTTTAGTCTATCATAACCTGTGCGATCGAAGACTCGAACCCAAGACCGGCAAGCCAACACAGTCCACGAGCAAGAAAGAAACTTAATTTTAAGTAACGTGCATTGAACGTAGCTTGAGTCCCCACAGAACAAAAAAATATTGTAGTTGGGCAGAATATATGGTGCTTTTATAAGTGAATTAATCAATCAATTGTTTCTGTACGTATATGTCAAATCCCTAACGCATCATATGCTGCATTAGTCCACTTATATTTCATTTTTTATTATACTATATTCTTATAAGATGGATGATATTTGAGAAAATGAATATTTGACAAAGAGTAATTTTGTCACCTTCCCAATATATATATAAGGAAATATATAAATAAATAGAGATCAGGTACAATTGGTTTTAGAATTATATTACTGGTGAATTTTTGCTGCATAATTAATTTAGTGTGCTCGTAGTGCTGCGCCTGTTTTTTAGGATATTTTTTATAAAAAAATAAATATTGCTTTATTTTTAATTTTTGTAATTTTTCATGTTATACGTTGTCTCGATACAACCAAAAAAGAGTTGATTTTGTTCAATGTGCGTACAATAAGTTTGTATTGAAATATAAAAATAAAGTTGAAATATAAGTGATCAGCTAAAATAGATAATTGTGATAAAATATAATAATCCTTGCAAGTTTCAATGTTATTCTTTTTCAGCCACCTCCCAATCACCGGTTAACATTTATCCCAATACTATATTCACTATTTGATCGAATAATATTTATAATAGTATCATCAATATTAATCAATATATTCAAGCTTAAAAATCAATACCATAATTATGGAATAAATTATTAACTAACGAAAGGTATATTCTAAACCATCACAAGTTATTTATTACTACAATAATCATTGCAAATTTTCCCAAACGAAAATTCAGTACCTAAAATTGCGTAGGGATAGATAGTTACAAATTTAATGGGAATGACGTGAAAATACGTGTAAAGATTAACTTTTTTTCAATGCAAGTAAGTTCAAAATTATGTCATTTATATACCGGCCTTTTCTAAAAAAAGTAAAAAAAATAAAACTAAAAATTGACATTATGTAGCATTAATTCATCAATATATACACACATGTCTACATCATATTGTTCATGTAGTCCATGTAGTTTAGGTATTAACTGGCCGAAGTCACTAGTTCACGATCTAAATATATATATATAAAAAAAAGATATATATTTGAGTATTTAGTCATTAAAAATCACTCCCTTGTTTCCAATTGATTTGATCAGTATTTTTTTTTGCTTTGTCCCAACTAACTTGATCACTTTTTTTATATAGTATTCCCTCCGTCCGCCAAAAGTGGACAACTTTTACTATATCGGGCGTCCACAAAGAGTATACTACTTTCCTTTTATAGAAATGGTCCCACCATCCACTTTAATATTTTATCCTTACAAACACTCTTTATTTATAAAAAAAATCATCCAAAATTCAATCTCAACCACACATCTCATAAAGTGGTGGGACCTTTTCTCCACTACATCAAAATTATCATCAATTTTATTAAATCCCGTGCATAGCCAAAGTGGTCCACTTTTGACGGACGGAGGGAGTAATTTTTTTTCCTTTATTCACATTTTGATTTTTCATCCACCACACTTAGCACTAGCTCTTTAAAACCGGTGTCCAAAATAAAGTGATGAAGGAGTACAAATTAAATATTTAAAAATATTATTATTAAAGATGTAAATAAAATTAAATAATCTATTAAGTAGGAGTATTATATTGTATCCAGGCATAAGTTTTTTTTTTTTTCCTTAATCCAAAAATGAATTAAGTTAGAGAGGCGCACCCGCCCCGCCCCACGTGGCCTTGCCTCGATATCTTTTTGTCGGCAGCCCCCACCACGCCAAACACTAAACCGCGTAGACTTTCTCGTTTCCCCCCTTTGACATTTCCAAAGTCAACCCACTCTTGCAAAACCCCAAAATTATTACCACATTTTCTCGACACCACAGCAAAGAATCCCCCAAAAAGAAGATAGAGCAAAATCCTCTCTTATAGTGCCATCCCAACCACTTTATTTGGAAAAAAGCAATTATGCATACATACCTCACTTTCTCTCTCTACCCATAAAAAACCGTCCATCTCCTCTCTCTCTCTCTCTCTCTTCACGCCTCCAAAAGTCAGCGCGGGCGCCTTCGTTTTGTCTCTACATATCAGAGCAGAAAAAAGGAGAGAGAAAGAAGGAAGGAAAATTAATGGAGGATGACTGGGATCTCCACGCCGTGGTTAGAAGCTGCTCCTCCTCCACCGCCACCGCCACCACCGCCGCCACCGCCACCTCCTCCGCCGCCACCGCCGGCTGCCAAAACCTCAGCAGCTTCGAGCAAGATTGCACCTTTAGTTGGTGTAATAAAGATCCGTTTGAGCCCAGAAGAAGTAGAAGCTTCGTAGAAGACTTGCATGAGCTTTGGAAACCTTTCTTCCCCAAACAACAAATCCCCATTTCTCCCCTCTCCATTTTGCAAGATCAACAGCAGCAGCAACAGCAGCAGCAGAAAGAAATCAAACAAATAATTTCTCCCCAAAAACAGCAGCTTTTTTCCATCGTTAATGGCTCAAAACCTTCGCATCACCCCACACCAAGGTCCAAGAAAAGGTGAGCTCGTGCTTGTGTTGTGTATAATTAATTAATTAGCTTTCTATTTTTTTTTTCTAAATTTAGTAAAGTAATTTTGGTTTAGGAAAATTCACTCGAAGAAGGTCTGCCATGTCCCCGCAGAGAGCTTATCTTCCGACGTGTGGTCGTGGAGAAAATACGGCCAGAAACCGATCAAGGGATCTCCATATCCAAGGTAGGTTTGATTAATTTAGCATTAATTTTGAAGAAAATTTGAAGGTTTTGAAGGTAATTGATGATATCATATCAAAACTGGCTAGGTTAAAATTAGGGTTTTTTCTTCTTCTTCAAATTAGGGGTTATTACAGATGCAGCACATCGAAGGGGTGTATGGCGAGGAAGCAGGTGGAGCGGAACAGATCCGACCCGGGCATGTTCATCATCACCTACACCGGCGACCACAGCCACCCCGTCCCCACCCACCGGAATTCCCTCGCCGGCAGCACCCGCCACAGGGAAGCTAAGAAGCCGGAGACGTCGCCGCCGCCGCCGGAGAAGATGGAGAGCAGCCGCGAGGACTTGGCCGATGTCGAGGAGGAGGAGGAAGAGGACGACGATTTCTTCGCCGGATTGGAGGATTTCGCCGCGGAGGGATTGCCGGCGGCGGCGGAGGCGACGGCGGGAGGCGGTTGATGCTTTTCTTCTCGCTCACTTTTCTTTTTTACGTTTTTGTAGGCACGAGACGAGTTTTTTGTCCGTTGAGAAATGTAGAGAATCTTCTAAATCACAAACTCCTTTTTTTTTCTCTCTTTTTTTAAAATACCTTTTAGAGATTTTTAATTTAAATCTGGAAATTATAAAGGAGTCTTCTAGAGGAAAAGGAGAGTAGATTCGATGGCTCTTTTAGGTGTTGGTTGTATATGTGCATGTCTTCCATTATTTATCTAATTTATATATTTATTTTATTCAATTTTTTGTTTTATTGAAATAGTAAAAATCGACTAAAAGAGAGCTTAGCTTATAGAGTTCATTGCCTCGTAGCATTCAAATATTTTATAGTCCATAAAAAATACTAGTTACTTCTTGTTTTAAATATTTTATGGATGATTATAAAGTTGATCATACAAGTTTGTTTTAAATATTTATGATGCCCTTTTTTCATAACAAGGAGCTAACTAGACACTATAAAAAAACCATATGGAGAACCAAATGAAAAATTAAAATTAATAAAAGGTATATATGTGATATAAATTACGTGGAGTGATTATTTTTTGAATAATTATTTTGAAATAAACCTAAAATGTTACGAAAGTGCAGTTTTTGTCATTTATCCACCTGGACTTTTGTAATGGATTTTTATCCACCTGGATTTCACAATAGACATTTCTAGTATTCACACCTTTGAACACTTTTCAGAAGTGCTATATATTTTAATTTTAAAACAATTGTTAAGTAAGGAGAGTAAGAGTTTACTATTTATGATAAGTCTATGTTTAGATTAAGATAGTATAAATTATTTTTTAATTTATTAAGTTGGCCAGGTTTGAGTTTTGGGCCTATCATAATTTTTTTTTTTTTTTTGCATATTTGAAATATTTTTCTGCATTATATAGATATTAACATGTAAATACATAAACTTTTAGTCAATTAAATAACTTGTATATATATAAAGTTTAATTTTGATATGCCAATACATATATTTTCAATTTATTATGATTTTATCACAAAACTAAAATCCTCAAATTTAAATCCATTTCAAAGTCTATCAAGTTAATTAAAATCCACGACTTTAAGAAACAAGCTAAAACAATCCAAAAAAATGAAATTTTACAAACCATTCTCTTCTAATATTTGAAAATTTTAATTTCGTAATAAAGTCATAACAAATCGAAAGTTATTATACCAAAATTAAAGTTCACGTCCAATAAATTAACTAAATATTTGTATATTTACGGGCCAATAACCCCAATTCATAATCAATACATCAAATTAAAAATTAATCCTAATTAAGCTAACTTACCCCTAAAAAAAGAAGAAACTAAGCTAACTTTGGGCTTTAACAAAATCAGACAAACACAGAGCACTAAATCGATATGGAAGTTTGCCAAATTAATCGATAAAGATGAATCTAAAAATACGACACGAAATTTAAAAATTCGACGAAATTAAAATATTCGTTGCTATCGCGCTTTAAGCTAAGCCTCACGACTTTAACCACTCAAATAATCGTGAATAAATTCAAACACGTGACGACACTACCGATATAAGCTGTCAATTCACACTAGTGGAAACGGGCCGGGCCGCAGCCGCCCATGGCCCAGTTATTTTACGGGCCGCCGAAATCCAAACCCATTCTACCCGTCATGGGCCCATGGGCCTAGCCCAAGACTGCCAAAGGTTAGGAACACGATGATGTCTGGAAAATTGGCCACACTATTAATGATTCTTTCATCCACACCATTTAATAACACGTGTTTTTCAATTGCATTCTTGTTTTTATTTCAACTTTTTTTTTTGTCATTTTATTTTATTTTAATTTTAATTTATTTGCAAAACACACGTGACAGGAAAATTGTACATGAAAAATCAAATGTGACGTATTCAGAACTATAAAGGGGTTAGTAGATTTCGAACCACAGATTTTTTGACTTCAAGAATACCCACTTTACGCCAACGAGGCCTTGTTCTAATGGCAAAGTTGAGGAAGCAAAAAACTATCATTTATGAGACGTCTTGTATTCAATCCCGTCTGCGTGTGTTGATGTTTTCCCACTTTAGGTGGTGTCGTATTCCCGTCTACGTGCGGTGTTGTATTATTTGGTATTGAGGTCTCACACACAGTCAGAGTTAGAAAATGAGTTAGAAGCTTTACATTCAATCAATAATTCTCCATAATAAACTTAATTTAAGCTTAATAACCTTCACTCCCACACCTCACTCTCCTGATTATCATCCGATATCATTACTCGTATGCCTCATTTCGTCTATTATCTTCTAGCTCCATCCCAAAGGTAAATATTTAAACCTAATTTCATATTCGTATCTTAATTCTCGTTAATTATTCCTAATTTGATGTTAACTTTTGGCGATAATGAACTTCGACGATGCTTTGATAGAGGCACACGACAGTGATAACTTGTAATGCACCGGTTGATACAGAACATCTTTTTTTCTACTTATACTCTTTATAGCAAAAATATATCTTAATTTAGTGTGTCTCAAACCTAAGCTGCATTATATATACATAAGAAATAAGAGATAATGCCAACATCTTAATTACTCTATTATTTAGCGAAGAAGTATTAAATTTTAGTTCAATCGCACTGCAATTAATACAATGATTCAACATGAATAAAAAGTCCATCATAGTGCATTGGGTGAACTCACATTCTCATGCAATAGCTTGCAAATTACGAGATGAAAAATAGACGTTTTTAAATAAAAAATCAAATACGACGAACTTCAATAGCTTGCAAACCCACAAAATGGGTAAAACACATTTGAAAAAATAAGGTATGTCAAACTGAAACTTATAATTAAAGACGTGCAAAATCACGAAATGGATAAAATGGTGGAAGCTGATCAAGGCCATCTGGTCACTGCCGCCGAGTTATGGTGGTGACGTCCGTCAGCAGTGGATGTGGATGTCAAGGAAGGAGGAGAGGAAACTCAAAATGCCACCGCCACGCCCCCTCATAACTCTCAAAGAGTGCCGAAAACCTACTGCAACGACTGTCACCCCACCCCACTATTAATTGTGAATGAGAAATACTTTAATTTCTTGCTTAGTCAAGAAATGCGTTAGTTTTAAATCTTGAACATTACTTGGATAAAGTGTTGATGATTAGTTGTTTTTTCCGCGTAATTTTTTTATATATATATAATAACTATATTTCGTTGCATGTTCATACTTGCATGCTGGGATTTGGGGAATATTACTGATTAGTTTGTAAATTAAGATGAAAGTTAACCTATGACAGAATGGAAACATGTTTATAGTTTATAACTAGTTTTGCACCCGCACGGTAACAATTTTTTTTTTTTTGATCAGAAAAAGGATTTTATAAAAGACCGAAAAAATGGCACCAGAAATGCCAAAGAGTTACAGCGCATGAAGGTCAAAAAACGGTGACATCCAAGATGAGAAGCTAACATCAGCGTTACTCAACTTGAAGGTCTTAATCCAACACCAAAACCTAACCTTAATCTCACTGATTAACGCTTGAACATCCCACGTCTTTCCGTCGAACCGACTTTCGTTGCGGTTCTTCCATATTAACCAAGTAATGCACATCCACATTGCCCGGAGAATCTTCCTGTGCTTCTTCTTTCCCAGATTTGTGAAGGCCTCGAGGTGCTCCGTAATGTCATTTGGTCTTGGTCCGTTGATACCAAGCCACTGTTGGATTCCCGACCACACAGCGTCCGCCTTCGGGCATTCGATGAAGAGATGTTTACAAGTTTCGCTTCTGTGACAGCAAGCGTTGCACCAGGATTCTTCAACGCCAATCTGGATGTTCCTTCTTCTCAAATTGTCGCAGGTTGGCAACCTATTTCTAACAAGACTCCATGTCGTGACTTTTGCCTTATGAGTTGCCGGAGTAGTCCACACTTCCTTGAGGATCTCTGATGTGGGAATGGAGTTGGTGTTTCGAGTCTTTGCGGCTTTGACAATATCGTATGCAGATTTTGTAGAGAAATCACCTCCCTTTGTGGCCTTCCATCTCCAAGCGTCCTTCTTACCTGCAATTGGTGAGGAAGGAGTAATAAAATGAATAAGATCGTTAGCAGCCTCTTTTTCCCTCTCGAGGAGAGCCCGTCTCCACTTTAACTTCCAAAACCAAGAACCTTCTGTCCATTCCCCTTGCTCGCAGACAAAGGCCTCCTTTTTCTCACTCAGTCTGTACAGTCTAGGGAAGATCTCCTTTAGGGGTCTTGTTCCAATCCACCGATGTTCCCAGAATTTGGTATTATTCCCGTCTCCAAGCACCCTCTCGATGTTTTTAGCAAACCAATTTCCCATCTTCTCCCCGACTGTTGACAGTACACTCTGCCACCATCCCCTCCCTCCCCCTCCTTGTGATCTACCCTTTTTTGGCACCCCAATCCCTTCACTATCCCATTCTAACTCCCCGTAAATAGATTTCACAATTCTCACCCACAACTTCCCTTCCCCTCCTATTAAATACCGCCACACCCACTTCGATATTAACGCATGATTGAAGCATTCCATGTCTCTAATCTCCAGACCGCCTTGCTTGAAATCCAAGCTCAAATCTCCCCATTTAACCCACGGTATTGCCCCCGCACTGGCCTTTCCCCCCCAAAGGAACTTACCGAAGATGGAGTTGAGAGCTTTAATGGTAGACTTTGGGATGCAGGTGTAGGAGAATTGATACACCGGAATCGCCACGAGAACGGATTTTATCAGTGTAATGCGCCCAGCAAGGGACAGATTTTTGGACCTCCACCCTTGGATCTTCTTTTTGACCTTATCCACTAAATGATTCCAGTTCACCACCTTGTTTAAACCATTACCGATTTTCAACCCCAGATAATTGAACGGGTTTGAACCCACCTTACATCTCAGTTCGGCGGCCATTCTTTCCACTTTCTCTTTGTCAACACCGAGCCCAACAATGCTACTTTTATCAAAATTAACTGCGAGACCTGAGAGTAACTGAAAGATACCCAGCACATACCGCATTGCCGAAGCGTTGCTTTCACTGTCATCAAGGATGAAAATGGTATCATCCGCGTACTGCAAATGTGAGATCCTAACTTCATCTTTCCCGATAATGGCCGGTTGAACGAGCTTTTTCTCCACTGCTTTTGTCATGAGGGAATGGATGCCTTCGGCTGCAACTAGAAAGAGAAATGGGGGCAGCGGGTCTCCCTGTCTAAGTCCCCTTTCGAGGTGAAACTCCCCAGACGGCGACCCGTTCACCAGAACATTCGCCGATGCCGACTGGAGGCATCCTGAGATCCACTTCCTCCAAACAGGGTCAAAGTTAAAGCGGTCCAACATTGTGTCAAGAAAATCCCATTCGACGGAATCGTAAGCCTTCGCGAAGTCAATCTTAAACACAATTCTGCCCTTTCTATTTCTCTTTGCTTCTCCCACCACTTCATTGAGAATCACGGCGCTATCCAAGATATATCTATCTGTAATGAAGGCACTCTGATTTTCGGCAATGATGGAGTCCATGATCATCCTCATTCTCCCCGCAAGGATCTTAGCGATGATTTTGTAGATGCTTCCGATCAAGGATATAGGCCGGTAGTCTTCAAGTGCCCCTGAATCCTCCTTCTTGGGAATGAGTACAATAAAGGAAGAGTTACCTCCCTTTGGAATTTTCCCATACCTGTGGAATTCTTGCATAACCTTAAGGAAATCGCTCTTAATAGTTTCCCATGAGGATTTCCAAAAATTGATGTTAAATCCATCTGGTCCCGGGCTTTTGCTTCCATCACAACTCCAGATAGCTGTTTTGATCTCTTCTTCGCTGAACTCCCTGATCATCCATCTTTTATTTTCCTCCGTCAGCTTCTTTGCAACAAAGTCGTGTGGTATCTCGGGCATCACTCTATTTTTCTTCTTGTAGAAATTTTCGAAGTAGCATCTGATCTTTTCTTTGAGAGCCACCGGTTCATCTATCCAGACATTGTTAAAAACCATGCCTCCAATCTCATTTTTCCTCCTTCGACCAACGATAGCTTTGTGATAAAATTTTGAGTTGAAATCGCCCTCCTTGATCCATCTCACATTGGCCTTTTGTTGGAGAAGACTAGCCTTGTTTTTTGATTGCAAAAAGATATGAGCTCTAACTTCATTCCTGCGAATAGCCTCGTTTTCCTCCAAGCCAAAGGTATCGTCAATCCGATCCCACCGTTGTAGCTCTTCCTTCAAATCTGTAATCCTCTTGTCCATGTACCCGAAACTGTTCTTGTTCCACTTCTTGAGAGCTTCTTTCAATCGTTTGAGTTTTTCTTTAAGGACGAAGTAGCTCCATCCCTCGACGTCTGCTTCCTCCCACACTTTTTTAACCACGTCTTTGAATTCATGGTGAGAGATCCAAGCATTAATGAACCTAAACGGTTTGGGACCCCAATCTCTAGCTTTGGTGCTAAGCAGGATTGGGCAATGATCCGAAAGAGTTCTCTGTAAACCTCTTCCCATAGTTGTCGGCCAACACCTTCCCCATTCTTCATTCACTAAGAAACGATCAAGTTTGCTTTTGCTCCCGCCGTTGGCTTGATACCATGTGAACTTTCTTCCCTGGATTGGGATCTCCACCAAGTCATTTCCTCGAATGAAACTGTCGAATGCTCTAGCATCCGCCACACCGTAGGTACCACTACTGCCCACCCTCTCCCCCTGTTTTCGGATAGCGTTGAAATCTCCTGCGATACAGAGACACGCCTCCTTATTTTGGTCTGTCACTGTACCAATGACTCCCCAGAGTCTCTCTTTGTCTCTACTGTCAATAGGTGCGTAGATGTTGATGAAGCAGCACTCAACATTTCCATTTTTCCATCTCCCATTCACAATGACAGCTCCCTGAATATCCCAACAGCTTGACGCACAGAAAGCCTCCTTATTCCAAACTGTGATAATCCCACCCGATCTGCCCTCTGCCTTTCTCGCCGCGAAATCCGCATTATCTCTTCCCCACCAATAGCTACAAATGTGCTCATCAAAAGACTCTAGCTTAGATTCTTGAATAAAACACAAATCAACCTTTTCTTTCCTAATAGTGTCCCCAATATCGCGTTGCTTGACCGTGCTCCCAAGCCCTCTTACATTATATGATAAAATAATCATAAATTACCTTTGTTTTCGTCTCCAAGCTTCACACCACCTGTCGATTTTCCTCTCTGGTTCCTGAGGATGATCGCCATTTCTCGATCTGCAACCTTGCTCGAGAGTCCGAGCTCTTTTCCAAAATTCCACATCTTCATTTCGTCTTCCACCTCTTCCTCCGTCTCCGCGGCTTGATGAGTAGGCGAATTTCCTCTCCTTTCTTTGTCAGCTGGCCTTTGTTCTTCCGTCTCTTCTTCAATTTGTGAAATGAACTTGTTCCATCTCTCCTTATCTCTCTTTTTGGCCTTTGCCTTTGTCGTTTTTTTGTGTCTTCTAGAAGGGTCAAAGGACTTAGCAATCCCTCCTCCAGCATCTCCCCTCTTTCCCCCATGTTTCACGTTTAACCCCTGATTCTGGTCTGAAATCTGAATTGTGGGGCTGAAATTGGGGGTGGGCTCCCTATCCCCTTCAAACGTGATTGGGCTACAAGGAGTTGGGCCTGAAAATTCTTGTGTCCCATCTTCTGGGCGCATACTGGAGACCACATGATTACATGGGCCAATAAGGTCCACATTTCCTCTTGCGTCCTTCAAAGAAAATGGGCTCAGCCCAACTTGTGTTGATCCAGACTCGACTTCCACGTGAGCGTCTAAGTAATTAGGAGGCGAACAGTCGGGGCCCGCCTTTGTATGTTTGACATTATGAATGGGGCTTCTCGGGGACAGTGTCGCCGCAAGATCCTTCTTGGGAGACGTTTGGGATTTACCGTTATCATGAATGATTTCTGGGGGTTCGAGAAGGCCGCCTTGGGCATCTGAAACGTCGTCGTCGAGGCTTTCCCCAATCCGGTGAGTGACGGCCTGTGCTTCCGCCGGTGCCCCTAAGGAATCATCCGACGTCCACTGTGAAACTGAAACATCGTCCTCGTCGGACATCTCTTCCAGCGTGGGCGACGGAAAAGGTTTTCGGATTTCTTCTATTCTCACTTGGAAGGAGGCGCCATCAATCCGGCAATGTAACACTCTGTCGATGTTGTTTAAACCGGTGGAGATTTGCACAAGCGCCTCATCAAGTTCCTTTCGCAGCCTTGTGTTTTCATCGATCTTGAGGACCCGCCCTATTTTTGAGCAAGCCAAATTGAAAAATCTCGGGTTCCACGAGTGCATGGGCACTCCGATCCACCTAGTCCAAACGCACCTGTGCACATTAACATCAACGAAACTCCACGGTCTGCACCATTCAAACCAAAAGTGCTTCCATTCGCCTAGCTCATGCAAGATTGTCTCGACTGGCTTCCCAAACGGGCTTTGGATCAAAACCAGATTACCTCCCATTGAAGTAACCTTAAGGGCTTCGTTGCATTCCCACGTGATTTCATCTTTAATTTCTTCCCACAAGAACTCGTTCTTGATGTACCCCGTGAATGCGCCTTTCAGCCATTCTTTCTCCTCTTCGGTTGTCTCGAAGTGGAACACCTCTTCACTCAACGACGGGTCTGCTTTGATTCCGGACAGCGCCTCTTTGAATGAAACTCCCGATCTTCTTTTACTACATTTTGGTGGTGGGGTGCCTTTGCTCTCCTTGATCTGTACTGGTAATCTCCTCTCATCTGTCATGTTTCCATTGTCTGCACTGGGTCTGTCAAATCTTGGCTTATACACCCTCAACTTGTAGCTGCCAATCCACAAGTTATTAAGCTCTGTCAAGAGGTTATCTCCATTTTCGATACCTTCGAAGCGGACGAAACCGAAAGGTTTGCCTTTAAGGTCGCGTTTCTTTGGGCAGAAAATGTCTGTCGGCTTTTTCACCGTGCTGAACTTTCTCCAAAGGAAGTCGAGGCTGCAGTCCTCCGGCAGATTGTTGAAGAAGAAGGTGACCGCATCCTTCTTCCCAATCTGTGAGCAATCAAACCTGACATGATCAACTCTGGAACCACTGTTCTTTGTACAGCTGTACCCTCCATCTGCTCTCCGATATGGAGGTTTAGGTTTTCTACGGTTGGGGTATGTTATATGCCTCGCCGGAAAGCTCTCGGAACGGGATCTTCCTACTCCTCTCTTCCTCACCTCCCTCCACTCACCCTCCATTACTGCCAAACTTGTCCGCACGGTAACAATTATTTAACTAATTTTTTTTAAGTATAAGTAATCTATACTTTTTAAAGTTTAATGCTTTTTTATATTATATAACTATAATAAAATTAGTAATAATTTCATAACTTAAAAGAGAACATTCATAATTTTTTTTAACTTATAGATCACACTAATACTATAATTGTTCAAGGTGACTTTTTATAGTTATATGTGAGTCAAATCAATGACCAATATCTCAATTAACAATATATATATGCTATTAGTACTGTGTATATTTCAGTAGAAATTTTGTATAAGTTATTTTAATATAATGTGTATATATTATATCATCTTTAATTTTGTCATGTATGAACGAAATTAAAATTCAGGGCAAATTTCAGAATGAGCTAAAGTTTATGTATTTATATTGTAATTTTATATAATTAAAAAAAAATAGCAAAATTAACTAATAGTTTGTGAATTTACAGTCAATTAACGCCTCAAAAAAATATATATTATGAAATGCAAATAAGTAAAAAGTAATTAAAAGTTCCAAAAATCCTTTCAAAACTAATAGATAGTTTGAAAGAAAAATATCTAGATATTTGGGTGGAAATTTTTTAAATAGATAATAATAATCGTTAGTTAAAAAAGTTTTTGTCAAGATCTTGATCATTCATTTTATATCCTCCAATTATAAAATGGTTTTATCTTCATTTTAATGCTATTATCTTTATTAGAGCTATTTTATATAATAATATAAGTAACTTATAGAATTTTATTTTCTAAATATAATATTCTAAAAAATATATTTTTTTTACCGTGCATTGCACGGGAGTAATACTAGTTATGTATAGAAAAAGAGATTAAGAGATTTTAGATAACATGCAACTAAAAAAAGTCATTTTTTATAAGTAATGGAAAATTTTATTTTTCAATATATTGAGGGCCTTTTTTATAATTTCCGCCAGGGCCTCATTTTTCTCAAGACCGGCCCTGGATTCAAGAAATGTAATCGTCCTTTAAAATGCGTTTGTTTTTCTCTAATACTTTCTTGATAGTCTTCAATACTTTCTTGATGAATTGTAATGTTGGTGGCAAGTGTGGAATTTGATCCACGAAATGTAATCGTCCTTTAAAATGCGTTGTCTTCAATAATTTTTTTTTTTTTTACATATTTGAAATATTTTTGTGCATTATATAGATATTAACATGTAAATACATAAATTTTTAGTCAATTAAATAACTTGTATATATATAAAGTTTAATTTTGATATGCCAATACATATATTTTCAATTTATTAGGATTTTATCACAAAACTAAAATCCTCAAATTTAAATCCATTTCAAAGTCTATCAAGTTAATTAAAATCCACGACTTTAAGAAACAAGCTAAAACAATCCAAAAAAATGAAATTTTACAAACCATTCTCTTCTAATATTTGAAAATTTTAATTTCGTAATAAAGTCATAACAAATCGAAAGTTATTATACCAAAATTAAAGTTCATGGCCAATAAATTAACTAAAAAATTGTATATTTACTGGCCAATAACCCCAATTCATAATCAATACATTAAATTAAAAATTAATCTTAATTAAGCTAACTTACCCCTTAAAAAAGAAGAAACTAAGCTAACTTTGGGATTTAACAAAATCAGACAAACACAGAGCACTAAATCGATATGGAAGTTTGCCAAATTAATCGATAAAGATGAATCTAAAAATTCGACGAAATTAAAAAATTCGTTGCTATCGCGCTTTAAGCTAAGCCTCACGACTTTAACCACTCAAATAATCGTGAATAAATTCAAACACGTGACGACACTACCGATATAAGCTGTCAATTCATACTAGTGGAAACGGGCCGGGCCGCAGCCGCCCATGGCCCAGTTATTTTACGGGCCGCCAAAATCCAAACCCATTCTACCCGTCATGGGCCCATGGGCCCAGCCCAAGACTGAACAAGATGATGTCTGGAAAATTGGCCACGCTATTAATGATACTTTCATCCACACCATTTAATAACACGTGTTTTTCAATTGCATTCTTGTTTTTATTTCAACATTTTTTTTGTCATTTTATTTTATTTTAATTTATTTGCAAAACACACGTGACAGGAAAATTGTACATGAAAAGCAATAGATGATAAAATTATGAAAATTCATATGAACAATGAGATTACCATTTCACGAAGCTCTGCAATGAAAGATCAGAGGAGAAAGTTTGTTGGATCAAGCTGAGTTTTTTTGATAGATTTTTAAGAAAATGAGGTAAATAAGGCTAATGGGTGAGGTATATATATAGTATATGATGAGCTTGGGAGAAGGTGAATTAACGTGGCTGAAGCAGATTAAACCATATCTAACTATATCATACATATAGTTAGATATGAGCTTGTATAAATAATGAAAAATAAATGAGCTTGTAAAACATATATATATGAATAAAAACACTCTTAAGTGTATAAAATATAAATGATTTTCAGCCCTTAGATCATCAAGATCTACGGTTGATTCGTAACTCTGTTGGATGAATTCGTGGTCCTGAGTTCGAATCCCAAAGGTAACAAAAAATTATTTTTCAGAATTCGTTATCATGTTTGATGAATTCGTAATCATGTTGAATAAAATTCGTACATTAAAAAACGTTTATATTTATATTTTAAGAAGTGTTTTTACCGTAGCCCTCCCATATATATGATAAGTCAGGCCCAAAGGTAAATAGGCTCAAACAAATACTCCCTCCGTCCCACAAATTTTGAGTCATTTCTTTTCGACACGGGAATTAAAAAAATAGTACTCCCTTCGTCCCTAAAATAACTTCTTCTTTGGGGACGGCACATATTTTAAGAAAAAATTGTAAAGTGTATTGATAGTAGTATAAATTATTTTTTTAATTTATTAAGTTGGCCAGGTTATAGTTTTGGGCCTATCATAATTTTTTTAATTATTTTTACATTTTTGAACTAATTTTGTGCATTATGAATATTAACATGTAAACACATCAACTTTTAGTCAATTAATGAACTTGTATATATATAAATTTTAATTTTGATATGCCAATACATATATTTTCAATTTATTATGATTTTATCACAAAACTAAAACCCTCAAATTCAAATCCATTTCAAAGTCTATCAAGTGAATTAAAATCCACGACTTTAAGAAACAAGCTAAAACAAACCAAAAAAAATGAAAGTTTACAAACCATTCTCTTCTAATATTTGAAAATTTTAATTTCGTAATAAAGTCATAACAAATTGAAAGTTATATATTGTTATACCAAAATTAAAGTTCATGTGCAATTAATTAACTAAATATTTGTATATTTACGGGTCAATAACCCCAATTCATAATCAATACATCAAATTAAAAATTAATCTTAATTAAGTTAACTTACCCCTAAAAAAAGAAGAAACTAAGCTAACTTTGGGCTTTAACAAAATCAGACAAACACACAGCATTAAATCGATATGGAAGTTTGCAAAATTGATCGATAAAGATGAAACTAAAAATACCACACGAAATAAGAAATTCGTCGCTATCGCGCTTTAAGCTAAGCCTCACGACTTTAAACATCTTATTCTATTAAATTTTAGTTCAATCACACTGCAATACAATGATTCAACATGCAAACCCACAAATTAAAATGGGTAAAACACATTTGAAAAAATCAGGTATGTCAAACTAAATTAAACTTATAAAGACGTGCAAAATCACGAAATGGATAAAATCTAATACAAAATGGAATCTGAATTGAAAAACACAAAAGTAACCAAAAAAAACTAAACGAATCATCATGATTCATGACATCAACAATGTATATATCCAAGAAAACAATAGTCTTGATTTCTTGACTATATTTTCTTGGATATAAGCAAGAAAGAATCAAAAAAAAAAAAAAATTATACAAGAATTTTGAAGTAGCTAGTACTCATCAACGACGCTGCAGGGTGGGTGCGGTTGGAGTTTTTCAACATGAATGAGTAAGCAGTGTCACAAACCTTCGGCTCCCTCCATCTCGAGACAAACTTCACTGCAGCAGTTGGGATTCGGCCATGCGTGGCGGTGCTCTTCTCCTTTCTCTCTTCTCCTTAGCTTTCAACCAAAGCCATTGCTCATGGAGGTCACCGCCATAAGCCGGCGGCGGTGACTAGAGCGCTTTGATCAACTCCTCAATCGAAGGATGTGAAGAAATATATTGAAGAGTGTAAAAATACGCTCTAAGAGCTTATAAGCTCCCAAAAAAATATATTCATTTATCCAACTTATTTTCTCATTATCTTATGAGCAACTCTCCTTTTACAAAAAATAGTTGTGGAGTTCATCAAACTCATTTTGTCACCGCCGCCGCTTACGACGGTGACCTGCGCCAACAGTGGCTCTAGATGAGAAAGCAGGAGGAAAGGAAACCCCGGCCACCGCCACGCCTGCTGACAACACTAGAAGAACGCCCCAAACCAGCTGCAACCGTCACCCCGCTTTAATTAGACGCCGGGAGCAACCCAAGGTTGGTGATACGACGTATAACTTTTACTTGAATAATTCAAATGTTGGTGGCAACGTGTAATTTGATATAGTCCAAGAAATGTAATCGATTTTTGATATCGTTTAAACATTTAGAGCGTGTAATTTGGTCCAAGAAATGTAATCATTTCGTGCACGAATACTTTCTCGATCAGTTTTGTGAATACTTGATTACTTTCTTGATATCGTTTGATCAGTATTATTGATGATGATTAGATTTTTTTTTCGTTGCTTAATTGCATACGCAAATGTTGCAGCAGTTGGGAATTGGGAATTAGGGTTCAAATTACAATAATGATACTTATTTTGACTTGCCAATTTTTTTATTTTGTTTTTCGTTCAATTGAGATTGCTGCAAAATTGGTATAAACTAGTAATATTTTCATAACTTTTTTTTTTGAAAATGTATTTTCATAACTTAAAAGATAACATTAATAATTTTTCTAACTTATAAATATGATAGATCTCACTAATACTATAGTTGTTCAAATAAAAATGACTTTTATAGTTGTATGTGAGTCAAATCAATGACCAATATTTCAATTAACAACATATTTTATCAACGATTATTATTAGCTAGTTAAAATATCCACCAAAATATCCATATAAATTGGGGGAATAAAGTAGATGAGAATAAAAACAAAAAAAATATTCTAAAAATAGTAAGATGATTTTGGCGGGAAAACATAATTTACTACTATTTATGTAAATGGTTGAGCTTTTATATAGATATAGATATAGATATAGATATTAGATATTAACTTTGTAAATTTCAAACAACTTGTTACTCCCTTCGTCCAAGAAGCATCTTCATAATTTTTCATTTTCATTCGTCCACGAAATATCTTCTTAGTCCATTTTAATTATCACCCTTATAATTTTCACATATTTAGAGCATCCGCATTGGAGTTACATGATAGCCTACTTTATGAGGGGGGGCCACATGGTGTAAAGATGCTGCATTGGGGTTACATGATAGCATTAGTTTTGATTTTTCCATTTTTCATTTAAGTTTAATTTCATAAATTTAAATTACACAATTTATTTCAAATTTAAATTGCATTAATTTTGAAACCCTAAAAATTACATAAAATTTAATAAAACAAAAACAAATCATACAAATAACTATTCCGGCCCTAGAGGTCCGAAACGTGCCCAAACATGCTCCATCAAATCATATTGAAAGGGGAGAATTGTGGAGTGAATGAGGAGAATTGTGGAGTGAAAGTGAGGAAGAAGAAAGAGGAAGATAGAATATGAAGAGAAGAAAAAAAATTCGAACGGTCAAATTTGGCACGGAGACCGAGGCAGCCTAAACAATTTTCAAATTCAAAAATCGATTTTTTTAAGGCGCGTGTAAAACACGCGCCTATTTTCAACCGTTTAAAGGGCTACACGATAGAACGTGTAGCCCTCGTGCAAGTTCGGCCCGCATCGCTTACACGATAACAGACTTACACGAGTAAGCTGCTATCGTGTAGGCGTTGCCAATGCTCTTATGCACATTATGATTAATGTACCCATCAATTTTTTTAAAATAACTTCATTAACTATCATCAATTTTTTCTAATTTATGGGATCTCTTCTCCAATTACCAAATACACAACTTGTTTTTCTTAAACTCGTGTCTACTCCCCCTTAAGAAGATGTTTTGTGAAAGAAGATGAGGGAATAGTTGATAGTTTGTTGTAAGAGAAGGGAGGGTCCCATATTATTTATAGTATTGTGAGTGGAGAATGCAAAGTGTGCACATTCTCGTGGGATAGGCTAATTTCAATAATACCATTTTCACGATATACTTCTATTATACAAGTATTATATATATATATATATATATATATATATATATAAATTAAACAGTTAAATTTTAAATGTTGTATCATGATGTGCACGAATTCGAGACTTTTGACCTCAAACTTTAACCACTATATCGTTAGGCTAAGACACGCACAAATAACTTTACAAAAATAGCTATACCATATCTCTAAAACACATTTTCTATATATTATCTTCGTTTCAATAAAATTGAATCATATTTCTTTTCAGATGGTTCCAACGAAATTAAGTTGTTTTTATTTTGAAAAAACTTGGAAAATTAAGAGCATAATTAAACACACTAATTCCAATTAATTGTATATAATTTTTATATGTGATTACGTGGGATTGTGTATACGTGTGTGTTTGTGATCCCGTTTGACTCAGAGTAATATAAGTTGAACTTGTCGTTTGGTTGGCGTAATCAATCATGATCTTCCAACTCAGAGAAATTAAAATAAAAATAAAATACTTTGATCATTGACTAAAAATGAATGACGGGTTTCTCTTAGCAGTTACATGTCACTCCCAACAACTACTTACCAACAAATGACAAAATTATTTGACGATCATTAATTTGTCTTGAAATTATTTCACGGGTCTGAGCTTCTAGATAATTTTATAAGTGAACTAATAAAATAATCATTCACTAATATGTAATGGAGTATTTGTTACTATACTATTTTACATTTTAAGTGCTCGTTTGGTTCAAGTAGAGGAATAGAAAGGGAATGAATCAAATAAAAGAGTGAAATGGTAACAATAACTATTATTTTTATTGAGTGTTTGGTTAAACAATGGAAATGAATTATTAGTAAGAGATTCTTTTTCTTTTGTTTCCCCTCTATTTTGAGGGGTAATAATTAAATTTGGTGATTGAGTTACCCTTAAGTAGAAGTAATGGTTAACTCATTACTCAAACCAAACAACAAGTAATAGATTCAATTAATTGAATCCCTTTCCAACCTCTAAAAACACTCGATCAAAGGTGGGCTAATTCACCACTTGCATAAAGCAATTCATGGCAAGAATAGGTCCGTTATAAACGATTATATTTAAAGAACAATTCACGATCAAACCTATTATTAATTGTGAAGGACAATTCACAACAAATAAGTTTGGTCATGAATTATTTAATTTAAAATGCAATTCACACAATCAAACATATATATATATATATATATATATATATATATATATATATATATATATATTAGTCATGAATTCAAAAATAGGTTAAGTCTTAAATTCATTAGTTAACGGCAAAGTGAATCGTAGTCAATAACTAGAGCAATCGCCTTACATGACCTTATTTTTTAAAATTAAACAAATTCTAAAGGTAATATTTTTCAAATAAAAAAATGCAAAAACTCTAGAGGAGGGGGATTGTAAATTGTATAGTTCTTGGAAGAAGAATTAAATGTTACTCCCTCCGTCTCGGCCAAAACGCTACATTTACCTTTCGGCACAGGATTTAAGGAGTTGTAGATTAATGTTTTAAGTATGTAATAATAAAGTGATAAAGTAGGAGAGAGAAAGTGATAAAGTAAGAAAGAGAAGGTAATAAAGTGATAAAGTAGGAGAGAGAAAGTGATAAAGTAAGAAAGAGAAGATAATAAAGTGATAAAGTAAGAGAGAGAATGTAATAAAGAAATACTTAATTAATGTTAATTAAGTGTTTAAAATTCCTTATTTTTGCCAAATATAGAAATGTAGCATCTTTGTTGGGACGGCCCAAAAAGGAATATTTAGCATCTTGGGTGGGACGGAGGGAGTATATAATTAGGAGTATACAAAACCGTCATTTTCCCTATCCCGACCGTTCCTAAAATATACTAACAGATAAAATATATAACTATCCTAATATTAATTTAATCGATTTCGTAGACTTTCATCTTTAATTTTAGAACAACATGTTTATCACGGTATCAAAATAACAAAGAAGATATCGATTTTAAGGAATTTAAATATGAAATACGGCGTATTTGACTGAAGGGCTCTTGTTTAATTTAGATTATATTTCAGAACAATATGTCACAATTTTTTGTTAAATTCGTGTTAAACTACTGAAAAAAAATAAAATATAGGTGCCGTGAATAAATAGGAGATTCAAAGAATAAAAATCTACAATTTATACGAATTAATACATGCGAGGAGCCAGGAGTGAAAGTCAACTATCTTGCTTGTTTGCGGACAAGCACAGGCGCCTCACACCATATATATATTTAATTTATTTTTTAAAACGAAATGTAAATTCAATATATATATGGCTGTTGAGATATCACGCCTTCATATATTTTACAAATATGCATGCATGCCTCGTTTGCACGCAATATATTATCAAATAACTTATTGTAGTATTAAGTAATGTTTCTATAGTGTGATATTTACTATAACAATTATTATTATTATTATTTTAAATACTACAGATAATTTATTACTAATTCAATATATACTTTTAAATTTTGATAAAATCAGAATGATTTTGATAAACGGATACCCGACAAATAAATGCATCTATTGATTAATAAAGTTTGACCGACTTTCCCACTATATTATAAAGACACTCTTTAACTAGTATAAAGTGACAATCATTTCTTTGAACTTGTGCATTCAAATTAATACACCGACTTAGAAAACAAGTATAAAAATTTGGACTAAGTGAAAATATAGAGCGCAAAATCAACAAAATTTCCCCTCCCTCGGTAGTGGTGATATTACGTTTCATCAAATAATCAATTGCAAAAATATAAAATACTACGATTATTAGATTATAAAACATGCTCAATACCCAAAAAAAAAAAACATTCAATTCTCGAATAAAATTTATTAATGTATGAAGCCAAAAGAAAAAAAAAAGGTCAATGTCAAAATTAAGCAGAAAATCAACACTGGCATGCCACAACATTTCAAACCTTCCACACTTTACACGATCACTAAATTCACTATATAAACTAATCCAACAGAAAAATATTCCTCCAAAAAAAAAAAATCCAATTCTCTACAAATGGTGGAAACGTCCGAGCAAATCCGGCCGCTCGCCCCTGCCTCGGAGCGCCCCACCAGCAGCGACGACGAGGCCGGCGCCACCGCCGTCGGCGGCGGCCGCCGCAGGCGGCAGCAACTGCTCCGCTGCTGCGGCTGCTGCGGCGCGGTCGTCCTCCTCCAGGCCGTCGTGATCGTGATCCTGATCTTCACCGTGTTCAAGGTGAAGGATCCGGTGATCCGGCTGAACGGCGTGACGGTGGACCGGCTGGATCTGATCAACGGCACCGCCACGCCGCGGCCGGGCAGCAACATGTCGCTGACCGCCGACGTGTCGGTGAAGAACCCCAACTTCGCGTCGTTCCGGTACCCGGAGACGACGTCGGCGCTGTTCTACCGCGGCGCGGCGATCGGCGAGGCGCGCGGCCCCGCGGGGCGGGCGCGCGCGCGGCGCACGGCGAGGATGAACGTGACGGTGGAGGTGATCGCGGATCGGGTGCTGGCGCAGCCGGATCTCGGGTCGGATATCAACTCGGGGCTCCTGACGCTGGGCAGCTACACGGAGGTTGGCGGGAAGGTGAAGATCCTGATGGTGAAGAAGCACGTGAGGGTCACGATGAACTGCTCGTTGACGGTCAACGTCACCAGCCAGGCTATACAGGGGCAGAAGTGTAAGCGGAAGGTCAAATTCTAGTCAGAGTATATTATTTGCTGTGTGATTCTATATTTTAATTTAATTTTGTTTACTATGTATATATAGGTACACCAGAACCGATCACCTACCCACTGTGGGCAAGCATAACGTACCCACCATTGATGTGACAATTTTAATTAGGAAAGATCAATTGCCACATCATGGTGGGCACATTATGCTTGCCCACGGTGGGTAGGTGATCGGTTCTGATATATACACACACATGCTTTTTTTTTTGGTTAGCGAGTTAGATTGGAATGATAGAATTCCATTTATATGAAATAGGAGAGTTTTAATTTGATTTTATCGGGTTTTCATGCATGTACGTATCTTTTTATTAAGCAAATTAATACAGCCCTTGATTTACTGTTTGTGAGTGTTATGTGCTTTTTCTTTGGTTTGATTGTTTTTTTTTTTTTGGATATAACATTAATGGACTATATAAGTATCTTGAAAATTCACTAATAAGCTCAAAACTAATGGGTCTAACAAGATAATTCAAGCCCAAGCCTAGGCCCAAATCAAGAAACTGCGTATATCCTAATTTAACTGAAGATTATACTCCAAATACTCCAAATAGTAATTTTAGTAAATAAAGGATGAAACATAATAATCCAAATAGCAATCCATTATGCCAATGAGGCTAAGCTCAGATGGCAAAGTTGAGTCACCTAAAAATTTTAATTTGTGAGAGGTTCTCGTGTTCAATTTCGCCTGCGTGCGGATAATTTTTTCACTTTTGTGTGAGTAGTGGTTCTGTCTGTGTGCAATCAATTATTATGGTAATTTAGATGAGTTGAATTTCCTGGCATGTGGCACCATCGTAATATTTGAATAATAAAATAAGAGAAAATGGTAAACTAAACCTTTGATATAATTTTTTTGTAAGAATCAAGTAAGCCCTTCAAGTTTTTTTTTTTTTAATATAAATAAATTCTTGGTGTTATAACTTTGAATATTCATGCTCTTTTTTATTGCCACACCAAATTATCGAAGAACTATATCCTTTCATGCTCTTTTTTTGAGCTAGATGGTTGCCACAACAAATTATTGAATTTTACCATGTAATTTTGAAATAAGATAGTACCCAATCCGTCCTTATAAAAAGTATCTATTTGTCAATGACACGGGTTTTAATAAAATAGTTGAATGTGTTGTGAGTGGAGCAAGGGTCTTACTTTATTGTGAGTGGAAAATTTACCAAAAATAGATTGTATACATTTTATGAGGGACTGACGGAAATGACAAATTGGATCCATTTTATGAGGACGGAGAGAGTACTTGTTTAGGGATAAAAATAGTTTTTTAATGAATCACTTCAAAAATTAGAGGGAATGCTTACTTAACCAATTAACAAATGTGATAATTATAAGTATCGTGATGTGGTTTCTGATTAAGGAGCTTGCATGTTTTGGTGTCAATGCACACTACAAGAAAATGCGGCTCTAACGACCGAAATTTCGGTCGTTAAAACCCAAAAATCGGTCGTTAATATTATTAACGACCGATTTAACGACCGTTTTTTTCGGTCGTTGTTTGCATCGTCGCCCGAGTTTTAACGACCGTTTTTTCGGTCGTTAAATTTAACGACCGATTTTTTATTTTTAACGACCGAAATTTCGGTCGTTAAAAAGAGAAAAAAAAAATAAAAATATAAATAAAAAAAATTATTTTTTTTTAATTAACGACCGAAATTTTATTTTTAACGACCGAAAATTCGGTCGTTAAAAATAAATAAAAAAAATATTTTTTTTTTCGAAAAAAAAATATATATTTTTTTTATATATACTCCATCTCTTTGTATCCCACAAGTATTTTTAGTGTATTTCTAATGTATTTTGACCTTAATTGCATACCATTTGACGAACTTCCCAGTAGGTCACCCATCTTACTTGTGCTCTAAGTCAAGCACGCTTAACCTTGGAGTTCCTTTCGAATAGTCACCAGTACAGAACACTCGTATTATTGATATATATAGTACCTATTAATTCATTTAAACTCCAATTCAATATAAAATATCATTAAATAAGTCTAATAATTTATTATAATAAATATAATAATTTATTATTATTTGAAAATAATAATTAAATAATTAAATAATAAAAATAAAAAATAATTTGAAAATAATAAAAAATAATTAAATATTTATATATAATCGAAAAATAATTAAATAGAAAATTAATAAAAAATAATTAAATTTGTAAAATAATTAAAAATAATATTAAATAGAAAATTAATAAAAAATTAATAAAAAATAAATAAATAAATAGAAATAGAAAAATAAAAATAAAATAATAATCGAAAAATAATAATTAAATAATTAATTATTTCTATAGAAAATAATAATTAAATAATAATCGAAAAATAATAATTAAATAGAAAATTAATAAAAAATAATTAAATATTTATATATAATCGAAAAATAAAAATTAATAAAAATATAAATGAACTTTAAAAATTTTTAAAATTTGAAAAATAATATTAACGACCGATTATTCGGTCGTTAATAAATAAAATAAATAAATAAATAAATTAAAATAAATAAAAAATAAATAAAAAATAAAAAATAAATAAAAATAATTTTAACGACCGAAAAATTCGGTCTTTAAAAAAAATAATTAAAAAAAATATTTTTTTTTATTTTAAAAATATTTAAAAAATAAAAAAATAATAAAAAAAATTAAAAAAATAAAAAAATAATATTAACGACCGAATAATTCGGTCGTTAAAAAATTAATTTTTTTTTTCGAAAAAAAAAATTATTTTTTTAAAAAAAATATTTTTTAATAAAAAAAAAATAAAAAAAATATACTAACGACCGAATTTTCGGTCGTTAAAATTAAAAAAATAATTAAAATAAAAAAAAATAATTTTTACGACCGAAAATTCGGTCGTTAAGAAAAATTAAATATTAAAATATTAAAATAATAATTAACGACCGAATTTTCGGTCGTTAAAAAATAAAAAAATTAAAAAATAAAATCGGTCGTTAAACGGTCGTAAATCGGTCGTTAAGGCCGCAAAATTAACGACCGAAAATTTCGGTCGTTAATTTCGGTCGTTAAAGGCGCAGTTTCTTGTAGTGGCAGGTTTGAATATATATCTATTGAGTAATTAATAGTAATTTATTAATTAGGGCGACTTGTGTTAGATCTTATTTCAATTACAAGTGAAAATAAATAGCTATCTATGTGTTGGCTACGGAGATAGCAAGCGCTAAACCTATATAATAGATCGATTTTATGAGCATATATAACTCCTACATTAATTGTATCATTTTGTATGCTTACTCGTAATTGACGCAAAAAGTTATTTAAAAAAAGAAAAGAAAAGAAAAAAAGACATAGTTCTTTTTTCTACGGGAGGGAGAAAGTTGTATTTTATCAGATTGTAATAAAGTACAGGATATTCAAAATTACATTTTTATTCTAATGGCTATTCAAAATTTGTCGTGTGTGTGTGTAAATATTCTTAAAACTTTTCCAGTTTTTTATTATTGATTCGTTGCGGGATTGGTGTCGAATTATTGTTAAAACAAGCATTTGGACCTCATGCAATGAACGAGAAACGTTTTTATATATATCCATAAAATTAATTGATACCAACTCAATTATTATATGTATAAATATAATATTAAAAAATTAACTTAATATATTTGAACTGAATATTTAAAAAGAAAAAGAAAAAGGAAGAGTTCACAATAACAAAAATTAATATTATGAAAAGGCAAAAAAAAAAGGTTAAAACATATTTAAAAACATTGAAAAATAGTTTTACCCAATAAAAGGATAGGAGAAGAGATAAAAATTTCTTAAATTTAATCTTTAAATAAATAAAATTTTACATTTTAAATCAAATATTTACATAAAATATATCAAATTTAAGCTTTTATCGTGATCTTTAATTTGATATGCATATTAAATATTTTATAATTAGTCGAATTTCACATAAAAAATAAAAAAAAATAAGAAGATAAAGAAAAAGGAAATAAAAATGAAAAATATAGTTTACAAATATACCTTCAATTTTATTATAACTACAAAATTATAACTCAATTTTGAAAATAATTCGAAATTGATTTCAAATTGCCTTTTTAATATAGAATAAATGTCTTGATTTTTGCTAGTAATATATCTTTAGAGCTTATTTATTATTTATTTAATATATTTAATTTGGCCACATAGATTTAAAATATCCTTATACAACAAATAAAATCTCTTTTATATATATATATATATATATATATATATATATATATATATATATTGAGGAGAAACGAGAGACCTATTTATTTATCACACGAACATGGAAAAAATCTCTTATATTTAAGTGGTACGAAGGAGGTTAGACTACTTCATTAGGAGTGTTGTTAGAAACCCAAAAACAAGCTTATCAAACTAGACCCATCCCCATCCTAAATGAATACTACTTCATTATGTGAAATTTTTACTTTTTTAGACATGAGAAACTAATTAACATAAATATGATCATGTCAAGCATGAAGCATTCATAATTACTCTTCTATGCCTAAGGAATTAAATGGCGCCGCAAAAAAATTTATATCCTATATCCTATAATTACTCTCCTACTCTATCGATTATATTTCTACTGACATGATATCCAATAATACATTTTCATGTTATACTATTAAAAATCATATTACTATTCTCTAAAAAAAATATCATATTACTATAGCGAATAATATACTAATTAAACAAATTAAATACTCTCTCATTCTCAATATAAGTGGCACAAAACTTTTGGACACACAAATTAAGGAAAATTTATAAATAAGTTAAAAGTGGTAATGACTATAATTTTTACACAGACCACTTAAAAATGAGATAGTTTAAAATAGAATACATACCACTTTTATTTGAACATAATACGTAATATTTATTAACATTATAAAACAGTAAAACACAAATACAATATGAGTAAAACTAAAAGAAATTCACCAAAAAGGAAAATCGGAAGAAAATAAAGAACCAAAGCAAACAATTATACACAACTCAACCAATACTATATGAGGGTGTGTTTTTTTTTGATAAATTAACAGTATATGAGGGTGTTTATGTACTCTTCATGATCATAAGATATACGACTAATTCCAATGTTAAAATTTCACCAATCTCACGCTTTCAATAAAATATAAATTAAATAAAATTAGTTTTAATGATAGTACGTAGTAGAATTTATAAATAGAATTGTGCTATCTCAAAGTTTACGTTTATTTAGGAGGGTAAGATATGTTGTAAAGGTACGTGCATCTATATTTAATGTAACATAAAATAATCACTAAAGAAAATATAAATCAAGTCAAATAAGACCAAAATAGTAATCCCTCAGTCCCATTAGGCTTGTCTAATTCATTTTGGGCACGGTTATTAAGAAAAAAATTAAACTAATGTAGTAAAAGTGTATAAAGGTGTAGACCATATTGTTTGTAGTGTAAAATCATTACCAAAAATAGAAACACGATAATATCAATGGGACAACCCAAAAAAGAAAATAAGACAAAATCAATGGGACATAAAGAGTATTATTTTTATATACTATTAAACTAATACTTAAAAGTAAAGTCCTATTTACATTTATCATTTCTGGTGTTCATCAAAAGTTGAGTACTATTTTCTTTCTTAGGACATTGGTTCGTATCTTTTCATTATATTATATCTTTACAAATACTCCTTAATTATTTACAAAAAACCACTCGACCGCTCAATTTATATAATAGTGAGATATTTTCATCATTACATATAAATCACCAATCATATTTTTGGTGGACGGACGAAATAATAATAATTATCATTTAGTTATATGTTTTTTTTGGATAATTTGGTCTTTGTATATATACAAACAAGCAACCCAACTATAGAGCCAGAAAACTCCCAGCATAAATGGAGAAACCGCCGGAGCAAGTACAGCAGCAACTCGCCGCCGCCGCCGTCGACATCGATGAAGAAAAAGCCAAAGCCGCCCTCCGCAAACGCTACCTGCTGAGATGCTGCAGCTGCGCCGGCGCGTCCCTATTTTTCCTATGCATATTCACCGTAGCCCTAGCCTTCACCGTGTTCAGAGCGAGAGCGCCGGAATTCCGGCTCAACGGCTCCACCGTCAAGCTCGACCTCATCAACGGCACCGGCCTCCCGCGGCCGGGATCCAACGCCACCATACTCGCCGACGTCTCGGTGAAGAACCGCAACTTCGCGTCGTTCAGGCACCGGAGCTCCGCCGCGCCGATCTACTACCGCGGCGCCGCGATCGGGGAGGCGCGCGCGCCGCCGGGGAACCTCCCGGCGCGCCGCACCGAGAGGATGAACGTGACGGTCGACGTCATCATGGATCGGGTCGTGGCGCTGCCGGGTTTCGGGTCGGACGTGGAGTCGGGTTCGGTTACGATGAGCTGGTGCGCGCGGGTTGGCGGGAAGGCCAAGTTTTTAATCGTTAAAAAGCACGTGACGATGAAGATGAACTGTACGGTCACGGTTGACGTGGCGAAGATGGCAATTTTGGAGTATAAGTGTAAGCAAAAAATCAAGCTGTTTAATTAGAAGGTAATAAATTTTATTAAGATTATTGTATGACGATCGATGTCTTTTGATTTATGGAATTTTTTTAAAAGAGGCTAATATTAAATTAATCAATATATTTGCTTAAGTAAAAAATTGATTTAATCACAAAAAGCTTCTCTTGGTAGTTGGTTCTTTGTAAGTTGTAACCACCCTTTTGAGGGTATGTCTTAATGTGTGGAAGAGTCCAAGAAGAGTAAAGAAAAATACTTCATCCATCAAACATCATCTTAGAGGAGGATAACATGATTTTTAATAAAAGTTAGTAATTGTCTATTTAATAAGTGAGAAATAGGTCTCACAAAAAATGAAGATTGTAAAGAGTATTGTTAATTAGTAGAATTGTTTTCAAAAGTAGATTATGAATATGTTTTGGGGACCAATCAAAATAGAAAGAAATGAAGACGTTTGAGGGACAGATGGAATAGAAAACAAGAAGAACATGATAGAAGAATAAGAAAAAAAAAAAAACAAAGAACAAGATATATAGGAGAAGAAAATAGAAAAAAAAAATCGAATAGGAAACAAGAAAAGGAGAAAAAAGGAATGGGTTAAAAATTTAATTATTTTTTACAATTATATATAAAATTTGAAAATCAGTGAAAGGGAATGGGTTAAAAATTTAATTATAAGGGCAAAGTTATTTATTTCCTCTAAAATTGGTTAACATCAATATGTTTTTATTATTATGGCTACCATTAATCTTTTGTTAAGTATATAATGGTTATTAACATCTTTTTTTATTATTATTATTATGGCTACCATTAATCTTCTGTTAAGTATATAAGGGTTATTAACATCTTTTATTATCAGGGTTAATAGTGTTTTATTTTCCAAATTTTTAGCGTTTTTCATAAAATGTTCCAACCTTTTATTTTCTCCTAAAAAATCCTGAACTTTTAGTTTTTTTTCCATAAAATGTTCCGCTATACAAAATTCGATGACGGAAAGATGACAAAAAACTCGAACTTTCAGCATTTTCCAACAATGGTAGTTCCTAATATGGTTTTCCAACAATGACGGTCCTCAAAATATTTCTTTCAGCGAGATAATTCATCTTTTTATCACCGAATTTTGTATAGCGGGACATTTTATGGAAAAAAACTGAAAGTTCGGAGATTTTTAGGGAAAAATGAAAGTGCGTGACATTTTGTGAAAAACGCTGAAATTTCATGACATAAAACACTATTAACCCTTATTATTATTATGACTACTATTAATCTTTTGCTAAGTATATAATGGTTATTTATGGTTATTAACATCTTGTTTAAAAAAACTTGGGGGAGGGGGAGCGGTGGGGTTTGAACCGTAGACCTCACTGTTCACAGATAGCAGTTCGCATTGTTTGGTGTCCCCTTGAAGGTGACGTTATTAACATCTTTTAAAATATCTATAACTCGTTTAAAAAAAAATTCCTTAAAAAAGTAATAGTAAAAAATGAAATTTGATAAGAAAGATGGCTGTTGTATCCAAATTATTGTCACTATGTTTAGTATCTTCATCTGAGAGGTGGACTTTTGTGAATTGTGAGGATGTTCGCGCGAGGCACGACGAGTAAAGATCTGATATTTTCGTATTTTTTAATATAATTTGGCACACAGAACCTGCTCGATCAAATGCGTCAATTAAAATCTTTGGCTCTTAATGCATTGCTGGGCTCGATCGCCATCATCATGCAATCTGTTCGTTGAAATGCTGCAGAGAAGAATCATAAGGATATTGGCGACCAGCTACTTGATGAAATCGCCTAAATTAAAACGCATGCGTGGAACCTGTTCGATGAAATGCCAAGGTGAAATCTTTTGCTCAGAATGTGTTTGTAGAATTATCCATGTGAAAACTCATGGCTGTATCTTTGGATATTAGCTGCTATTTGGGATTGTTTAGTTGTGTAATGATTTCTCACTCTTGGAATATTTAATTTAATTTATTTCTTTTTAACTTCTGCAATATTCATCTCTGCCTAATTACATGTATTTTGAGAGATTTATCGATGCGTCCATGATCATTTATTCTAACCATTCAACCACAATATTTTATATAATTGTTATTTACTTCTTCCATCCCGCAGAAATTAATGAGCACGCTTTGTCATTTTCGTATGTTCAATAAGAGCGAGCACACTTTCTATTCTCTACTCGCAATACTATAAATAATATGGGCCCCTCCTCTCAGGACACACCATCAATTACTCCCTCCTATTCGTTCACAAAACATCTTCTTAAAATGGAGTGGACACGAGGGGTCGGGGCTGTCAACCACCTCGGGTATTACCCGTGACTAAGTATGTAATTTTTATATATTTTTTTTATTATCTAATTATGTATTTTTCATCTAAAAAAAGGGAATGGACATAAGTTTTAAATTAACAAGTCGTGTATTTGGTGAGTGGATTATGGGATACATAAATTAGAAAAATTGATGATAGTTAATGAGGTTATTTCCAAAAATGGTGGATCCATTAACGACAATGTGTGTAAATATGTGAAAATTATGAGTATGATAGTTAAAATGGACTATGAAGAATTTTTTTGGATAAACTAAAATAGAAATGTATAAATATGCTTAGTGTGCCCTTCTGTCTAATGAAGTATTATTTTTCAAGCATAAAAATTACATTTTAATTTTTTTAAGAAATATAGTTATAATAAAAAATACCAAAAATGTCAAAATGTAAAACTGAGCAATAAATTAAAAACATATGAATACCAAAAAATAACAAACTAAACAAATAACATAAGTTACAACCTTAGTGTGTATCAAAATATAACAAATGTGGTATGCATAGAGATTTTTTTATTTATTTATGAAATTTGATATTTTTTTAATTTCTAATAAAGTGTATAAAATATATTAAAATTTTATCTTAATATCTAAAATAAATATATATAACCAAAGCTGATGACAAATGTCAAATTTTAAGTTGAGATCGTATGGTCTCTCATTTGTATCGCTCCCATACCATGGTAGCGTCTCTTCAGTGACTAACAATTTTTTTTTTAACTGTTGTTTTCTTATGTGATAGGTCGACCACATAAAAGAAGGTGGTTCTTATTTGCAGTCACTAGGGGCTACACTAGACTCGATCGAAACAGAGCACCTCGATGTTTACTTTGTGTGGTGTTGGTGAACTTAAATGTCATGTTGCCATCTTACAAACCTAGCTAACCCATACCCCGTGATTACTTTGACTAAATGTTTGACTAATGTCGTTTTGATTTTTTTAGGTGCCGTTTATTTGGCATGATTTAGTATTTTTATTATTAAGAGTATGATTTTTTTTTAATCTCACTCTTCCAATGAGATATGAACCAAATAAAATAAACTTAAATATATAAATAATCAAGAATATTAAGATATTCCAAAGTTCCAATCCATTTAAATAAATAAAGAATTAATCTTACTAATTTTATATAAAAAATAAATAAATGTTCCCTTAAATGGTCGGACCTTCTCACCTCGTCTCCGTTCGTCGTGGCTGTTTTGTCCTTCGGCATGCCCAAATTTAGTAGGTAACTTTTTCATTATTCTTTTTATTTATTTTTTTATTTTTTTCGACCAAGAGTGTTATAAATGTGGAAGTGCTAGGGTGATATTGGGCTACAAAACATGCAATTTATTTAGTGTTTGGTTAAGTTTATTTTAAAGAGCATATAATTAGATATTTCAAAAGCATATAAAATGTGATTTTGTTAAAAGTTTATAAGTTGTCAAATTATTTTGATAATTGAGTTTTTATAAGTTAAAAAGAGAATTTTTAGTTAGAGAGATAAAATCTTTGCTAAAGAGAAAAAATTGAAAATAAAAAATAAAAATAGAATGATATATGATGAAAATTAAAAAATATGTAACTTAAGACAACTTAATATACCCATTTTTCAGATCGGATCCGACCCGAATATGATACTGTAGGGTTAGGACTAAGCTAACCTATACACTTTACACTCTATAATTCTTGTATGTCCTAATTAATTAACTCAACATTTATTTTATTTGTCTGTTGTAATTTATGTAAATAAAGGATGAAAAAATCAAATCCAAATAGTCAATTATTGTGGTTGGATATTATTTAAATTTTCTATATTGTGACGTGCTTTATATCATTAATCGACGCTTAGCATTATGTCCTCACTACTCACTCCTCAATTTTGTGCTCGTGCAATATATAAAAAATATTTTTATATTTTTTGTATATATTTAAATAAATAATAACTCATGTTATTATATAAAAAAAGTATAAATATAATAAAAATATAATTTTATTATAAATATTTAAATAAAATCTCATAATCATTTAATTTAAGTACATATATAAATATTAAGTATAATTAGTTAGTTTCTTTTAATTATTAGAACAAGAGTAGTATTTTAAAACTAAAAGTGCATAATTAAAATGTTTACTTGTATTTTTAATATATATCATGTAAATATAAATTTATATAATATTTACAATAAAGGATATATGTTTGTATTATAGATAATGATAATATTCTAATAAAAAATAGAAACTTGTGTATGTTTTCATTTATATAAAAGGGCTGTAATCCTATTATTCCTTGCGTATTATTAAAAATTTAAAATAATTAATATCTTAAATTAAACTTTGATTAACTTCAATTTAAACCTCACTATAATATATATACAATACATATATATATATATATATATGTAGATTTGTTATATATATTTTCATCAATTTTATATATATTTAATTTCGCTTTAGTGATATTTGATTTTATTCAAGCTACTACTTAAAAAAATAATAAAATTATTTTATAATTAAAATTATCATTAATAATCCAAAAAAACACACACAAAACATTCATTTAAATACATGTGATGTATATTTATCCCCAATACCAGTTTATAAACTTATACCTAATCCTAAATAAATACTCTATTATATATGTCAAATTTTAGACATCATATATACTTTTTTTTTGATGAAATTACATTGTAAATAATACAAACCACACACACACGCCACCTAGTGGTTATTGTGGCCGAGAGTACTTGAACCTGTGACCTCTTGAACAACAGGCAACCACCCCAACCACTAGGCCATCCTAAGGGGACAAACATCATATATACTTAATTTAAGGTCAATTGCGTAATTTAATAAATTATGCATATAATAAATCTAAAAATATATTATGATTTACGTTATATATTTTAATAATTATTAAGTAGTACTATTCATTAGAACTCTTCGTCAACATCCGTTATAATTTTTTATTTAATACTAATTTATAATTACAATACAAATGATTTGGTTATTAATTTTATGAGAAGCTTAATCTTGCTAGAAAAAATTAGTGGTCTATGCCTAAGGACATGGCGCCGAAAAAATTTGTATATACCATGCCAATTTCAAGCACCTCAAGCCTATGCTAGTCCTACACCCTACATCATCGATAATAGTATTTCTATAATATTTAAATAATTTCTCTATATTTCATATCATTAATATTTATTCCAATTCAACCACACTTATTTTAATAGATTTATCTATGATCACTTCAATCACCCAATTACAATATTTTATAGTATTTATTTTTAAACATAAAAATTACATATAAATAAGAATGCATAAAAAAATATAGCAAATGTCGTGCAAAAATACAATTAATATGTTGTTTATTTATAGAGGGAAAAATATTATAAATTTTGATATTTTTCATAGAAAATACGTATATATAGTATCAAAATTTTATTTTAATATCTAAATTAAATATATATAACTAAACTAATAATATGACGACAAATAGCCTATTTTTCATTTATGAAAGAAGAGAGACCAGCTGGTCTCTTCTCTATTGATAGAAGACTGCGATGGATCTGTAGTAGCTATTAAGAAACTAGTATTCTATATTTTGATTAAATCCTACTCCCTCCGCTCATAAAAATAAAACTTAAGGAAGGATGACAGAGATTTAAAAAAAAACTTATGTTGTTTATTTTGTGAGTGGAGAAAGAACCTGAAAATTAAGAAAAAAAAATATATATATTGTGACATATTTTCACGGACGGATGAAAATAATAAATTAAATTTTATTTTTAGGGGCGGAGGTAATATTAAATTACATGTGAGGCCGGCCACATACAAATTGATCGCCGTTGTTTCTAATCTAATATTGGATATCGTATCATTTCATCAATAAATATAATAATTACGCATATACATATTTATTTAACATAATGAATATTGATGAGAGGTAATTAGAATGACGTAATGAAATAGTTATTTATATTTTCATTCTATTCCAATGTTTGGAATGGGATTTGAAATGGAATAACCAGTCCTAATGAATAATGATGTGTGGATAGTCGTTCCTTCCAATATATATGGATTTAGCCATTCTCTTAGGACCTAAAAATTATATGGATTAAAAATGACGAGATTGAATAAATTTATATATATATATATATATAAATTAACAATATTAAATAAAGAAATTCAAAGACTGCGTCAAATAAGACTTGAACTCAAAATCTTTAATCGTAAACATTAATCATTTACCACTTGACCAACACACACACCCCGAATAAAAACAATATTATTCAAGCGTATATCTATGTTTTCTATCAATTAATCATAAAAAGTAAACTCCTAAAATTTTCGACATTAATTCCTATTAAGATAAAAGTATTTCTTATTCCATCTCTCTCTCTCTCTCCAAATATATATATACACGAAAAGCAAGCAACCTAAGTATAGTGCCACGAAACTCGCAGCATAAATGGACAAACCGCCGGAGCAAATACAGCAGCAAATCGCTGCCGCGGCTGCCGCCGCCGTGCTGGAAGAGAGAGATCGAGCCAAAGCCGCAATCCGCAGACGCCGCCGGTTGAGATGCTGCAGCTGCGTGGGTGCTTCCTTCCTCGTCGGAGCCATATTCTCCTTAACCCTAGCCTTCACCGTGTTCAAGGTGAGAGGGCCGGTTATCATCATCAACCGCTGCACCTCCAAATTGGACCTCATCAACGGCACGAGCCGGCCGCGGCCGGGCTCCAACGCCACCATACGCTGCGACGTCTCGATGAAGAACCGAAACTTCGCGTCGTTCCGCCACGGGAGCTCGACGTCGCTCGTCTACTACCGCGGCTCGCTGATCGCGGAGTCGCACGCGCCGCCGGGGAACATGCGGGCGCGTCGGACCGCGAGGATGAACGTGACGGCCTACGTCATGTTGGGCCGGGTCGCGGCGCTGCCGGGATTCGGGTCGGACGTGAATTCGGGTTCGGTTAGGGTCAGCTGGTATTCGCGGATGGGCGGGCGGGTCAAGTTTTTAATCCTCAAAAAGCACGTGACGGTTAAGATGAAGTGCACGGGCTCCGTGGATTTCAAGAAGTTCGCATTGACGGACTATCACTGTAAGCAAAAATTCAAGCTATGAAAGATAAATAAATTAATTAATTAATAGGGTAATAATTTTATTAATACTCCCTCCGTCCACGAAATGAGTACCCATATTTCCTTTTTCGTCCGTTCACGAGATGAGTACACATTTCCCTTTTTGGCAAGTGTACCCCACATATCTCTTTAATTAATACATTCAAAAAGTGGGACCCTTAAACTATTCACACTACATTCCATACATTTCTTAAAACCCGTGCCGTTCACAAATGGGTACTCATTTCGTGGACGGAGGGAGTATTATAGAAGTAGAAATTCTAGCTTAATCACTTTCTTTTCGGCGTTTTACGGAGCTAGTGTTTGCTGTTTAGTGTGTTAAATGTGATGGGCCAAAAAAAGTGAAAAGATGAATAAAGGAAAAATATTTATCATATAAGAAAAGCGATCGAGTTAATTAGGATCGTCCGAAAAGGAATGCTGATCAAGTAATTGTGCTTAAATATGCAAAACTTTTATCTAATTATGGTTTTGTAAATAGATAGTACAGAATTACTTATACCTTTAAATAGACGAAATTTTTATTATTTAGATGAAAATTAGTGTATTTAGATTCAATTAGCACTAGTACTTTTGTCAAGAGGTGGACTCGTGTGAAGATGCTTGTTTTAACTATTGTGGTAATATTTTACTTTCACTATGCAAAATGACTAATAGTATTTTTTCTGTTATCAGCTAATTAAAATATTTTATTTGAGGGAATACTCAGCTAAAATTGACTCCCACTACTAGACGTGTAATTTTTGTAGCAATTACTAAAGAGTGATGTCCGTACAAGTTTGTCAAGGCAAAAATAAATGGTAGAGAAACAAAGAATATGCAATAAATACGAAATTTTTAAGCATATATAGAGAAATTGAGGAATAAAAATAAAGAAAGTATGAGGAATTGAAAGAACAAATATACTCAAAAAATGAAGAGTTGAGCTTATCGTAACTAAAATCATTTATCCCAAGGAGACACCAAGCAATGTGAATTCTTGTCTACAAACAGTGAGGTCGAAAGATCAGACCGCACCGCCCCCTCCCCCAAAGTTAAAAAAAAAAATCATCTGAAGCAATGGAAAATTACTTAAACATGAAAACTCTAAAGATAATTTAAAATAGATTTGTTTTTTCAATAAACAAACTTAAAATGAGTAATAGTGAAAGGATCTAGAAACCGTCAAATCTTATAGTACTAAGGAAAATTATTAATTATGTAATATGAGACGGGATTAGGTTCAAATAAAAATTTATTTTAGAAAATAGATTAAAAATTACTTTTAGTTTTTAGATCATAAAATAAAGATTTACAGTAAATCTATCATTTTTTGAAAGAAATAATGGTTTTGAGTTCAAATATTATTATAAATCATTTTTTATTTAATTTTCACAATAAATTTCCATCATGTTTATTATATAATTCATCATAACTTTATACTTCATATAATTTACTATATTTTAAAGGTTTATAAGCTCACATAGTTTGAGTCATTGAGCCAAGTAAATTATAGAATCGAAAATTCTCATTTCCAAATGTCGAAATTGAAAAATCACAATTCCCCAAAACCCAAAGTCCAAAATTCAAACGGTTGTCTATCTTCACCTCCTATGTTGAAACCCCATCTTTTCATAAGTAACAAAAGAGTGATACTCCCTCCATCCGCCAAAATTATGTAAAATGGCTTGGGCACGGGATTTAATAAAATTGATGATGATTTTGATGTAGTGGAGAAAGGGTCCCACCACTTTATGAGATGTGTGGTTGAGATTGAATTTTGAGTGGGTTTTTTGTAAATAAAGAGTGTTAGTAAGGATAAAATATTAAAGAGGATGGTGGGACCATTGCCAAAAAAGGAAAGTGACATAATCTTGGCGGACGCCAAATATAGTAATTTTTACATAATTTTGGCGGACGGAGGGAGTAATACTTTTCTTCAAAAAAAACAAAAGAGTGATACTAAAAAGTCATAGGGTTCGCTCATAAATTAGTTAAATAAAAAATATATTGATAATACAGTAAAATAGTTAAATTATATTTTTATTTTAAAAATAAATTATAGTGACACCATAGATTTATTGAAAAATAAAATATTTTTTGTTGGAATTGAAAAATAAAATATACTATTGAATATGAAGAATCACCCCATGTTGTTGACCCATTAAATGAGTTCCTCTGTTTCCACATTCGAGTATTAAATGCTGCATCTATGCCCCCAACCCCCACCCACCCCCTCACTCAGATGGCATTTTCCACCCCCTTTCTCTCCAAATGTCCGCCTCGCCACCGCCTCCGCCTCCGCCGCCGCCGTTAGCCCCCTCCCTCTCCAGAAACCTCACCTCGATCGGCGCCATCTCCATCGCCCTCGGCTTCGTCGTCTTCTTCTCCATCCTCCTCCTCGCCTCCTACATCTGCTACCGATCCCTCTCCCGCCGCCGCCGCCGCCACGGAGGCGGAAATCCAAACCCTAGGAATTCCACGGAAAACAGCATCTATCTCCCGCGCATCATCTTCGTCGCCGAGGACGACGAGGGCGAGAACGACGCCGTCGTGGGGCTGGAGCAGGCGGTGATCAACTCGTATCCGAAGCTCGTGTTCACCAAGCGGAGCGGGAATTGGGAGAACGACGCCGTCTGCGCGATCTGCCTGTGCGAGTACAGGGAGGCGGAGATGCTGAGGATGCTGCCCGATTGCAGGCACTGCTTCCACGTGATGTGCGTCGACGCCTGGCTCAAGCTCAACGCCTCCTGCCCCGTCTGCCGGAATTCGCCGCTGCCGACGCCGCTCTCCACGCCGCTGCAGGAAGTGGTGCCGCTCTCTCAGTACTCCGATGGGCGGAGACGGTGAGGAAGGAATTGAGTTTTGTCAATTGTGGCCTTGTGGGGGTCGGGCTGTAGTTTCTTCATTTTTTAGGGGGGGAAATGTAAGTTTTTGAAAATTTATAATGAAATTACTTCAAAAATCTACCTAAGTCTGGATTTTATTCGATTTCTCATCGAAATATTATTGTTTTCCCAAACAATTATTTTGTTTTGCAATATTATCAAAACGTCGAGTGCCTTAATTGCGTATAAATGAGGTGAAAACGTATCAAAATTATCATCGTGCAATGATAATATGTTAATTAAATTATTCGATCATTGTAGCTCATTAGTAAAAAAACGTAAATTTTGAATATGTTAGCATTAAAAATATAAATATATCGACTACTGTAATTTTGTAAAAAAAAAAGTGCTTTATTACTCGAATCGTATTGGAGATCGTAAACGAGATTTTATGGTAATGCCAAAATCAAGAAAATTGTTCTTCAATAGAATAGTTAGAAAATTAAGTTTATGCGTCACAATTATAAAGTGCTGTTTTGGGTGTTCGATGACGATATGTGGACTTTTTGGACATGCAATCATGAATGATTAGACTTTTGTTCTTTGACTGAAAATTGTGTTCATACTTTCCCTTCTAATTATAAAAAAAAAAATACTCCCTCCATCCCAATAATGAAGTCTCATTTCTTCTGGGCACGGGTATTTAGAAGAGTTAAAATAGATGTAAAAATAGTAGGAACTACATAATTAATACTCCCTCCATCCACCAAAAATATGCCATAATTTCCTTTTTCGTTCGTCCACAAAAAATATGCCACATCCATTTTTAGTAGTAGGGTCCACACCATTCCACTCACATTTAAAGTGGCACCCTTACTCCACTATCAACTTCACTCACATTTTATTAAAATCCGTGCCAAAAGCAAAGTGACATATTTTTGATGGACGGGGGAGCACTTTAATACTTTAATTAATGTTTAATTTTCACATAACACTTTATTGTCTTAACTTTATATTTTCACCTTTATGGTGGGACTTAAATTCCACTCACTACAATATCCACTAATTTTCTTCTTAAAACCCGCCCCCCACAATGTGGAAGCAATATCGCGGATGGAAGGAGTATAAAAGTGTTTGTGAGTTAAAAAGATGTCTCACTTTATGAAAAGTAGAGATGAGAAGTAAAAGATTGTGGTGGGATATTGTACAAAAATAAAAATATTTATATTTTTATGAGATAACTCAAAATAACAAAATGTTCATATTTTTGTGACACGGAGGGGGTAATTTTTTTTGTTATGTTTAATTATACACTATTCAAAAGGGATCTTCTCATACTAAGCTTAGTGGGCCTGACTAATTAATTTTTAATGATACTTTTTGTATAATTATAGGTTTTCGATTATATTTTAATTTATAGGTAATGGGCTTTCTAGATGTTACTTGGTCAGGCCCACTAAGCTACCCAGCTTGCGGAGCTCTCACCATAAATATGAGCCACAGCAGCTAACCCTAATATCCAGCTTTCAGATTTCGTTTCTTTCCTTTGCAGTCATTCATTGTTTCTTTTTCCTTTTATTTCTCGTTGCATAATTTTGAAAATGTTTATATCTGTGATGAAGAGAATTACCTAGATCCCGATTGCAGCATCTCTTGCAGCAGCGTGAATGATTCTATTTGGTTCGTATTCACTGAGCAATTTCTTTCAATTTTCCCCTAATTTTCAATTTGCATCGACTGCAAATTTCTAATTTCGTTGCTAAAACTCTATCCATGAAATCGAAGGACCTATAGACGAGAGGCGTTTATGTGAATGCCGATTCTGTCAAGTTTACCTTCGGAAATAGATATTCAATTGCTGAATTTTGATCGCCGATCCGGATCTGTTTGTTTCGGTTAGGTTCTCCATATCTTCAGATATTTTTCGTTTTTAATTTTCCTTTTTCGATTGATTAGATCTCCAATTTATTCTGTGATGGATATTTGAAACGCGAAGGTTCCCAGCGGAGAGGAAGAGGTCTTGAACGACACCTCTCTAACACTTAATTTACACCTTCGCAAATGGAGATTGGCCATCTTAAACGGCGCTTCTGAAAATTATAATTTTGGATGCGTTTTGAACCCTTTGGCTATATTTTTTTTTTCAATTTTCATTTTAAATACTCCATTTTTTAGAGCTTCGTAACCCATTATGAGAATTTATTGATTTCTAAAAAAATCGATCAGCGTTACTAGGAATTAGCTAAGTCCTTTAAATGTGATGGCACTTTTTATAAAACAAATAAATTAATTAAAATGAATAGTGGTTGATGATCATGGTAACAGAATATCAATTAGAGAATTTGTAATGATAAGAAGAAAATTACTGGATTATCAATAAAAATAATTTATAATACCTGAATAAAATGGAGAACATTGCTGGATTATCAATAAAAATTATTTACAATACCTGAATAAAATGGTTCGAGATTTCAATTAAATCATTTTGTAATGAAGGAATTTCAAATGGAACTTGGTTGTTTAAGAATCAAGATGGAAATTTATAAGGAAGCCCAAATAACAATTTCCTAAATTGTGGGCCCAATTTAACGCTTGAAGGGTTTTGATACTAAAAAACTTATCTAATTTAATATAGTAATGTCTTTTATATCAAATCAACCAAGAAATAGAGAACTTGAAAGTTGGAACTTGGTAGCGAGAAAGACATACAAGTGAAATTAAATTATTAATTAATAAATCAAATTATATTGTTTAAGTTTCAATTCAATACTCCATAAGGTTTGATTTTTGACGTTAAGAAATCAATATTTTTAGTAAAATATGGGTGAAATTAACTTTTTTTTGAAGTGTCTATTTGTCGAAAAAGTAAGAAAAAGAACATGAATATATTATTTTTTAAAGTGAAATGAGAGATAATCATTCGTGAGCCCACTTAAATTGGGTGTAAATAATGAGTTATGGATTAATTTTTTATTTTAAGAAGTGATCTATTAAAATAATACATATAAATAAATAAATAAAACCTACTATTAAATTGGAGTTGAGAAATAATAATGAGCCATATTGATAAAATTGTAAATAAGCGTTAAAAGTGATGATAGAGATTAGTGGATTGCGAACTAATCGTATCGAGCCGAATATAGGTTGTGTGTGGGACGAACGTAAAAAGAAACTGAGCATACTGTTCTATGACGGAGGGATATTATTATTGTACTACCACAACTAATATCGTCTGTCCTAAAATAGATCGCAAACTAATCGTATCGAGCCGAATATCGTGATTTTATATTTGTGTTTGAATTGAATATTAATAGAATTGAATCAAATATTTCTCAAATAAATATACTAAAATTCAAATATCGAATCAAATACTAATTATTTGATTAGCTTATAACTACAACAGTGATGTGAGAAGTGTGGTTTGTGGTGGAATAATGACTTCAATTTGAAATTTTAGTTTAACAAGTGGTGAAATCTTACCATTTGAACACTAAAAATTTGTCATTATGTATGTAGATGTGTTTCGTTGCTTATTAGATTTTCAAATTGATAAAAAAGTACTAGTATTTTCGTCCTATTAAGCACGACTCTATTTTTTTTTTGGACACATACATTACAAAGAGTTTGATTAAAGTAGACGAATCTATTTTTTTAGATGCATGAAATGAAATACACTTTATTAGAGAATAAAGTAGATCGACTCATTTGATTAGAGGGTAAAGTAGATAACTCATTTAATTATAAACCCTAAATTATTTTCATTTTGGGAATGAGCCATTATAAACAGGATAACTCAAAATAAATTTTGTGTCACACTTATTGAGAACCAACGAGTATTTAATTTGTTATCCAATCATACATACATAAATAGCTCTTAAATTATATGCTACAAATCACCTAAATTTGTTTTTTAAAGTTTCCATGTTCACCAAATACCTATTCAACTTGAGCAAGATTAAACAAAACATAGTCAGGATGGCCGAGTGGTCTAAGGCGCCAGACTCAAGTTCTGGTCCTCTTACGAGGGCGTGGGTTCAAATCCCACTTCTGACATTTTTTTCTCCAAAATTTTCAAACATTTTTTTTCCATAACTCTTTATATACTTAATTACTCCATATAACATGCAATACTGAATTATATTTCCAAAATTTCCAAATATTTTTTTTGTTTCCATAACTCTTTATATACTTAATTATATAACATGCAATACTGAATTATATTTCCAAAATTTACAAATCCAAAAACATTAACTATCCCATATGCAAGCCAAAATCCTGCACCACATTTTTGAGGGGATGGTCCCAAAATGAGTGGACACAGATATATTACTACACAAATTGTTTTTTCACACAACAACATGTTGTTATACTTATGTGTCACGATTCACAATCTTCTTGCATCGCAGCCTCTCTCTTTGATTGGCACTGAGACATCAAGTGTGTGTTGTGTGTTTTTTTCCAAGTGCAGAAAAACAAAGGCTGAACGACGAGCTTCTCCGACATGCCTGCTGCTCTCTACATGCCCTTGTCTCTGGTCCCCTAATCTGTCTTTGTTTTCACCCACTCCAACGTGTGTAACCTTTGATTTTTTCCTTCTGCAACTTGTCTTCATTTTGTTTAATTTTTGCACAATTGACATATGATTTTCTTTTGTGTGATATTCTTCTGTTTGGTCACTCTCGAGCTCACACTGATCACTAACGTTTCTAGGCGACTCGAACCCCTCGAGTTACTGGTTGATTGGAGGGGGCGCGTCTTGCTGATTGAGCCGCGCTTCGTTGTATGAGAGGGCTGCTTCTAACTAATCTCGAGAGCATATAAGTTAGGAAGAGGAGATTGTGAGTTAGATTCCGACTTAGAGAGAGAAAATTGAGAAGAGATGAAACTGAAAAAAACGTATATTTTGCAAATAACAAACAAAAGAAAGAGTTACTTTTTGTTGAGAATAAGATTCCAAAGTTAGTCAAAAGAAAAAGCAGCATGTAAAGTTAGTCAAAAGATAATCAAGGATCCCTTAATTATAGGGATCCTCATGATGTTGTAGGGATCCTCATGATGTTTTAGAATATCAGCTCCCTTCTTAATACTATAAAAGGGGATGATTGTATAAGCAAGAAACATCAAGAAAAAAAGAAATATACAATCTTCTTCTATCCTTCTTCTATCCTTCTTTGTTCTCGGTTCAATCCTAAAATGATAATACTATGTTTTAACATGGTATCAGAGCAGGATTAACCATGGAACTCAGTTTTTTTTTCATCATTGTTCCTATACCTTCTACAAACCTTTGTCTCGAATCAAGGCTGAACAGCCCCCCTTCCTGAAAAAAAAACAGAACTCCCACAACATGTCAGAGGGTGAGAGTGAAACAACAACAACAAATCCAAATGAGTTAACGGTACAGATTGCAAATCTGGTACAAAACTCAAACAACGTCTCGCTGGGATTCAAGCTGGACGGCAACAACTATGCCGTATGGGCCCGTCTTATGAAGGTGGCCATAGGGAGCAGAGGCAAATCCAGTCACATAACCGGCAAACCACCACCACCAAAAACAACGGATTCCGACTACTACAAATGGGAAGAAGCAGATTTGTCCGTGTTTTCATGGCTGCTACAGAACATGGAAGGGAAGTTAGTACTCAATTTCGCCCAACACCAAACTGCTAAAGCCGTATGGGATAGCTTGGCCGTTACATATGGAAGTGGAACTACTGATCCACTCCAGATTTATGATCTGGAAGTAAGAGCAAACAAAGTAAATCAAGGGCAACTAACATTGGAGGATTATTGGAACAACTTACAGGCGATTTGGCTCAATATCGACAGAAGAGAACCTAATCCCATCGATTGTTGCGAAGAGGGAATCACAAAGTACCGGAAATTGATTGAAAGCCGGCGACTTTTCCAATTCCTATCGGGATTAGATGCGAGATACGATAACATCCGGCGAGATATCCTCAAGGAATCTCCCTCTCCCTCAGCTGAATCGGCATTTTCTAAAGTAAGACGGGAGGCCGCCCGGCTACTGATTTTGCAACCGGCAACCAACCACGCCGACTTGGAGATCGCATCACAGGGAGGAATCGGCACGGGTCTTGCTGCTGCTCGACCCCTGTTCTCACGGTCAGAAGGACCGCCACCAATCAACCGCCACCAATCAACTGCTCGACCCCTGTTCTCCGGCGCCCCGTCGCAACGAAAGAAGGAGGACAAGTCGAAACTTTATTGCAGCCATTGTGGGATGCAGAGACACACAAAAGAGATGTGTTTTCAGATCGTGGGTTATCCCGAATGGTGGGACAAAAACCGAGGAACAGCTAAAGGGAAGGTAGCCGTGACCGTTGACAGCCAAGAAATCGCCGGCTCGGCAGTGGCGGTGGGCGGCAGCCATCATCCGATGGGCGAGAAAAGGGGAGCAGCGGCAGTGGCGGTGGGCGGCAGCCATCATCCGATGGGCGAGAAAAGGGGAGCAGCGGCTGTGAGGGAGGCGGCGCAAATGGGAGAAGAAGAAGGTATAGCGGCGCAAATGGGGGAAGAAGGTATAGGGTTTGGTGGATATCCACTAAACCCTCCAACTTTTCGAAAATTCCAAAATAAACCCCATTTTATTCCCTTTCGGTCCACAAGTTTGAATAAATCACAAAATGCACCCCATTCAAATTATTTTGAGCCCCTAAATTCAGATGAATTACATAGAGAACCCCAAGTTTTCAACAAATCTGAAAATGACCCATATTTTTACATAAATTCCATAAATACCTCTCGTGCCTACCAAGTATCAAATAAAACAGGAGATAGGGATCAAGGATGGATTTTTGATTGTGGTGCCACAGATACAATGACATTTGATAAAACCGATATCGTTGAGTCATCACAATCCTTTAGAATCCATGTCCAAACTGCTAGTGGTGAATTGACTAAAGTTGAAGGAGCCGGAACTATAGAAATTACTCCCGTTTGTGAGGTCCGAAGATCAGCTCGCTGATATCTTAACCAAGGCTGTGGACTTCAAAAGTTTTTCAGAAGTTCTTTCCAAGTTGAGTATCGGAAATCCCGTCACTCAACTTGAGGGGGAGTGTTGAGAATAAGATTCCAAAGTTAGTCAAAAGAAAAAGCAGCATGTAAAGTTAGTCAAAAGATAATCAATGATCCCTTAATTATAGGGATCCTCATGATGTTGTAGGGATCCTCATGATGTTTTAGAATATCAGCTCCCTTCTTAATACTATAAAAGGGGATGATTGTATAAGCAAGAAACATCAAGAAAAAAAGAAATATACAATCTTCTTCTATCCTTCTTCTATCCTTCTTTGTTCTCGGTTCAATCCTAAAATGATAATACTATGTTTTAACACTTTTGAACCTTGTTTGTTGTTTATGAGATTATGTAAAAATAAGATGAGACTGAAGCTAGCACTGTCTAGTGAATTGAGTTTTTGTTTCAATAACCATTATGAAAAAACGAGATAATGAACTAACAATTGAAGGAGTTAGGTTTGATGGCTTCGATTACTTATGAATTTATTAGCTTGAGTTCCCTTTTTATATCCTACGAATAACTAAGTATAAAACTAAAACCTAATACCAGGGGTCCATTAATGAGGGTCTACTGGCTCAAGCCTCGTTAAAATCTCTCTGGCGAAAATTCAATGAAAAAAACACAAGTAAAGGAAAAAAGAGTACTTAGTCTATACAATGAGCTTATATTCAAATATATAACTATACTCAAGATAAGCTTGCATATATTTTAACTTTTAGTTTTGATCATAAATTAGAAATTGAGCTTTTAAGCCTCTATTTCATAATTAATCTTTATGGAGCTGATCCCAACAAAGAGATGCACAAAACCGTCGACATCACTATTTTTTTCAAAAAATTTAAGTTTATAAAGCTTATTTTCAAATCTTAATGCCCTCTAAGTTACCTTCAGCTTGTATGTCCAATAGGAATCGTTCAGCAATATTAAAGTTAAATTAGTCTGGTTGCAACTTTATACTCTCTTCGTCCACAAAAAAGAGTTCACATTGATTAATTATCCAATTAATTCCTTTTGAGTGTTTGCAATTGTTTTTTTGTTACGTCTATGATTTCTACACCCAACCAAAATGTGTGAGAATGTGTCTTTGTGTTAGCAGTTGGCGTTTGAAACAATTGAAAAGTTAAAATGACAAATAGAAGGGAGAAAAAGAAAACAAAAGAACAAAATAATAAGTGGCAAATTAAAAAGTTGAACATGCAAAGTTGGAACTAGAGATATTATAGTCCCTAAATTTGGTACATTAGAGATTGAAACAAAAACAGAGCATGTGTTTTATAAATAATGCAATCTATAAAGTTACATATTGCTTGGGCCTAGATATAGGCTTTACTCATAAACTGCCAAATTTTCTAGAATTATAGACACCCAAAATAATCAAAATGGTTTATTATTGAATTCTTGAAGGGACAACAAGTACACTATTGAAAAGATCTAGTTAACGAAGCATCAATACACCTATATATGATAGTTTTTGAATAATATGATATTGCAAAATCATAGTATTAAATTTCGTTAGTATCGATCTCTCATGCTCGATATCAAGCTCAGATGTCGACGAACACACTTGCAATTGGATTTCATCTACATCATATGAATTAATGTTGGGCTAGTGAAAAATATGATTTTGAAGAATATAAAAGTTATGTCAAAGGTATATCTGGCACTTGCCTTTTGAATCGATATTACTATTCTGGTTAATGATTTTGATCTGCATAGTACAATCGAACAATTTATCTTGAGAAATAATGCACATTCATATATAGGTGACACATAGAAACTGCATACTACAAAGAGTAAATTTTAACTTATCACAGTATCATGAGAATCCCAAGAGTCATTCCACGAACTGCTAATCAATCAATCAACATTGCAATTCCTTCACAGACTCCGCAACGTGTTTCTCGAAACATCGATAATAAATTTCTCCAGAACCCGATGGCGCGTATGTTTCTAGATTACAAACTACACTCTAAAAATAAGGTGTGAGGATTAAATTTGTGACATCTTCTTTATCATGATTGACATTATATATTTCCCATTTTTAATTAATTTATGTGGAGTGAAATTAGGGCACAATTAACCCAAGTTGAGGTTCGTTAGGTTGAGAAAAGGATGTAATAACATTTAGATAGGACAAGTAGGATGTATTGGAGATTTGGAGGGGTTGGTCCCCCAATCATATCCATGGCTAGTTTGAAATACACATGAAACATCAAATCTTAACTAGTAATTGTCTTGCCCTAATTCTATATATCTTCCATAGGGATACGGTTGCAATAAAAGACAATAAAATTTAGCATTTGCATATATGCATACAAAAAGTGATTGTCTTAATTATATGGACCCTATTTGTCTATTTCTTGCAACCAAATTAATTAATTAAGTTTGTATAGGCTGAGGATTTGGATATCATTAGAGTCTATGGTTTGCTAACTAATTATGTCTTTGTTAAGAGGCGAATTGAAAGACTATATGTGTAGAGTAGGAACCGAGCCTATCATTATAGCTACCTTTTGATTTAATATAATAGAACAAAATAGAGAAAAAATAATATCATAAATGGATCTCAATCTTGCATACAATTTGCTTTGCATTGTTCTAGCACACAAAAATTAATGATGTTGCAATATTTTTTTAGTAATACTTTTTTAATCTATTGAATTCCCAATAAATTAATATTTTAACAGACCATATCCTTTTTACCTTTATTTTCTTGGGAAAATTAAAAAATGCTATTATTATTATTATTATTATTATTATTATTATTATTATTATTATTATTATTATTATTATTATTATTATTATTATTATTATTATTATTATTATTATTATTTATTTTTTTAATTGTAACATGTGGCCCCTCTCACCATGAAAATAATTGCAATATCAACATAGAAAATGCCAATAAGTTATCCTATCTGATAAGGGAATGCTCCCTTCTTCTCACAAATGATGATATCCTTTCCCAAAACTGTTCGAATTATTTCTGATACAACAACTGGAAAAAAAAAAATCTACTGCTACACACTAATTTCCTATGTAAAAAAATAATTTATTCACAATAATTAGGATCGACAATATATCAATCTCTTGATGAATCCCTAATTCTTAATCAATGCATGCATTAATTATCTCAAATCTCCACCGCCTTGCATAAAGCTCCTTTATTTCTCTGAAAAATATGGAAAAAAGAAGAAGATCAATATCATAATATAATTAGAGAAAAACATATGAGTTTAAAACTTTCTATGATCAGACTTACAAAAATATGCCAACTTTTTTCGGACTTTCAAAATTAGGTCAAATATTATAAATTTCGACGTTTTATACCATATTTGGTCAATTCGGTATTTATAGGTCACATGTGAGCCCAAATATGACCCAAAATAGTCCGATTGGCCCAAAAAAATGGCTCACGAACTCCGAAATTTGAAATAATTGGTTTATTTTTGCAATATACACACAACAAATTAACAAACCTATTGATCTTTTGCAGTAGAGAATAGCTTCACGGATTGAGCTCTCATCAGCATTATCATCATCACAACAAACGTAACTACTCGTCGAAGTCGGAGAGCTTCTCCAACTATTCTTGTCCATTTTCAGACAGTAATATTCATAATCACAACCACCCAAATCCACAATTGAGGAGGAGGGTGGCGAAGAAGCTTCGAGAACCTTCCGTTGAAGATCATCCACTCTGCTGCTTTTGCTCGAGCACCGCACGAACCCTAAACACGTGCGCAAGAACTTCTTCGACCACTTTCCGACGATGCAACAGCGGTTTCTGTCCGCCGCCGCCGCAGCAGGAGCAACGGCTGCGGCGGCGGCGGCCTCGGTTCTGATCCGCCCCTCCGAGAATATTTCATCTGCATTCGCGAATTCGGCAGATGAAGGGACGTCGAAGTGGAAATTGTCGTCGTCGCCGCCGCCGTTTTCGACTCGTCTGAGGTTGGGAGGCGGCGGCGCGACGACCAACCAGCTGTAGGAAAAGCTCTCTGTGGCTAATGCCTGAGAGTTTTCCATTAATGGAAAGTTTTGAAGGGATTTGGAGGAGAAGAAGAAGAAGAATGTGGTGTTTGAAATTGAGATTTTTGGAGGGTTAAAAACTTAAAATTAATTTGCTACAAATTAGACAAGCGTGGAGCATATAAATAGTGAGTTGAGCAACAACACATGGCATGTTGAGGTAAGTGATTTGGAATTTTTTGCTATTTTTATCGACAATTGACAAAGAGACATTGTCAATGTCAGCCATATAAAAGTCGGCAAAAATAAAAAAATAAAATAAAAATTGAATTTAATAAATTAAGTATGGGTCATATGAAGTCAAGATTATGCAGCTAGAGAGGGGATTGAAGGTTGCTAAATGCGGTAAATGAGTTAAATATATTAATTAATATAGGAATATTAACTCATAAAAAATAGAAAATTAATATAGGAATATCAAATATGCCTTTCTTACTTGTGGTATTATACTTTTTTGGTGATTAAAAAAAAGTATTATACTTTTATGTCATAGCTCGATGAAGCATACTTTTAAGGATGCTATGCGCGTGATTTACAAAAATGGCAATCTTGATGGAAAGCCATGTCCATTATTTAACTAGCCATATCAAATTATCAATCTTAAATTTGGTCAAAATCTCGATTAATAGTAAAATCGATTAAAATAATAATTATTCGATAATTATCACGCTACATTTTAAAGTTTGTATGCTAAATCAGAATGTGATGAAACTTCAATAATTACCACACTATCTTCTAAAGTTTATATACAAAATCAAATTTTGATTAAAAATCAGTATTTTACAGACAATTAATCTCTATTAAAATGGGAGTCTTTTATATCACTCAATATATATTGATTGAAGTATCAATATATGTTAGAGGCTTAGAGCTAGTGGGGAGAAGAACTGCAACAAACTCAATATTAAAAGCACCACATCAACTAGTATAGTCTATAGTCTATAGTCTATAGCATATAACAATAATTAATATATGCATGTTGTGATCACACAAAAATAATTGAAAAGAAAGATGGGAACATGTGTGTAGAAGATATTTTAATGTGGGCAATAGGACACATATATAATTGAAGTTCAATTCCAATATATATATATATATATATATATATATATATATATATATATATATATATATAAAAGTAAAGGGCCATCCATGTCCATATTATTTCCAGGAGGTTTTATGGGAAGGATTGAAGCAAGAAGCTGTCAGAATAAGCCAAGGACCATGCTTCAGACAATGAAATTCTGTGCCTCAAAAATACATTTAAAAATATGATCACAAGCTGCCACTTACATGCTGCCAAGCTTGGCAAGACTTCACCTATCCTCTAATTAAACAGGGTTTACAGCTGTGCCTCAACACATTAATGTTGGCTTGAATAAGCCCAATGGCTTGGTCCGAAACCCTAGCCTCGAGAGTCGAGACCCCTTCGGATGGCCCCCACACTCAACGATATATATATCTTTCTCGTACAATATCTTCTGAATTGATCTTGAATAAGTCGGTGGCTCGGTCCAAAACCCTAGCTTTGAGACTCATTCTTATAGGGGTCTCGAGTCGTGTGGACCACACACACCTTTGTTGGTGATACTGAATGGTTTTCTAGCTAATCGTACAGTATCTCCCAAATCTTGAATTGTTTCTCGATGTTGGGTTTGAGAGACTCCGTGCTCGTCGTGACATGATTGATTATTAACATTAAAATTCAAGAGCCTCGAGACCACTTCGGGATGGGCCTCAGAATTGATCTTGAATAAGCCAGTAACTTATAGTTCAAAACTCTACACAGCCTTGTTGGTGACACTGATAAAACGGGTTAATTTTCTATCGAACGTACTGTTGGAAATATGGTTTTAAAACCATATCTGGAAATTATTATTTAATTAAATATTTATTATTTAATTAAAATAATGATTGGATGTTAATCTACATCTCGAGTAGATCAACGTGATATACTTGAAGTCTCAAAACCGATTTCCGATGAGTGAGATATTGTATGTCAAAGTTTGGATGTTGAAGAGGGAAAAATAACATTTGTTATGTTATCCCACATTGGAAAACATAGAGATGTTTTTCATGTATAAGAATAGCAAAGCACATGGAGTTAATAAATTGACTTGTGGGCTTGCTAGTGGGCTTGATCTAAGTACTAGCCTCGCGCGCACACACACGCGCGCCGCCGCCGACGACGATCGATCGGACGGACGGACGACGACGTCGCCGCCGCCGGACGGGCGGGTCGGGTACGGGCCGCGGCCAAGGACTTGGATCTTGGCAATTGGTGCTTTGGGGTGGTGTTTGGGGCCCAAACTATTTTTTGGACCAACTCCATTGGGCTTTTATTTTTTGGCCCAACAAAATTATTTTATTGGCCCAACAGGATTTAATTCCCAAGCCCATCACCAGCCCACCAGCAACAGTTGTCAGCAGCAGCAGCAGAAGCTGGAAACAGAAGCACGCCATTACGACTTTTGCATGGCAACTTCAGCACGCCAGTACGACTTCTGCGCCCACCGGCCAAACTCTTCAACCTTCCAGCCGTAGGAGTGGAATTCAATGAATTGAATTCATACTCACCACATGCCTATAAATAGGCCTATGGAGAGCATGCAGAAGAACCACGAAAAATCCTGCATTCTGCCATTTACAAACCACTCTCCCTGCAAACACTTGTGCTCAGTTCTTCATCCTTTTTAGTTCGCCGGAGCTCGCCGGATTGTGGTGCTACATCCGACGAGACGTAGTCGTTTTACCTTTGGGGAAGATACGCCAAACCGAAGAGCACTACCGGGGCGATAATCTTCTTGCGGGAAGAGATTTATCTCGACTCGACTTAGTTTATACGTATTATTTATTTATACAGTGTATTACAATTGTATCTAATTATTTGAGTTGTAATTTCTCAAATTATTTACTTTGTAATATTTTCAATTATTTTGAGTCGTAATTTCTCAAAATAAATATTTTGTAATATCTCGTTCGTGTACCCGGTTCTAACAATCGCAAGAAGATTATTTTTCTCTGCCGTTGATACACGTTCGAGAAATGGCTCACACCGACGTCAATATGGATGGCTCCACCACCTCTGCAACCATCGGTTCAACCACGTCGTCAATATTTTCCTCGTTTGCATCAACGGGGGCTTCTTCGTCAACATCTAGAACTATTGGTCTTGCCGAGAAACCATCAACGTTCTCAGGCAAGAACTTCAAATATTGGCAAGAGAAGATGCTATTCTACCTCACAACCGTGGGGTTTGCCGGATTCTTAATGGAGGATAAACCTCCAACCCCGAGTGAAGGGGAAGGGGAGACAAGCCAAGAAATTCGTGCCGGATATTTGAACTGGTGTCGCGGCGACTACTTGTGTCGTAACACCGTTCTCATGTCTCTGGACGAA